>NW_024424453.1:30264604-30369343 GCF_017311325.1 Ursus maritimus
GTAGGGAGGAAGGACTGTAATAAATAAGGTGATCAGGGAAGCCTCCCTGGGAAGGTGAAAACAAGCTTAGACATGAAGGGGGTGAGGGAGTTAGTCAAGCAGGAATCAGAGAGAAGAGAGTTTGGGTGCTGAGAACAAAGAAAGTCCCTCGAGATAGGACTGTGGTTGGCATGTTTGAGGACAGTGAAGAGGCCAGTTTATCTGGAAGGGAGTGAATTAAGGGGGAGAGTTAAGTTACCTAATCTCTCCAAGCCTCTGTTTACTCAGCTGTAAAATGGGGAATACCTACTTCTCAGAGTTGGGAGGATTAAATAATTCAGCAGAGAAGCATATTTATGGAAGAACACTGCTTTAGATCCATTATGTTTGCTGTGGAATCCTCACAGGAAGCCTCTGAGGCAGATCTTATTATGTCCATTTTACACATGAGAACACTGAGGCCTCTAGAACTCAAATACCTTGACCACAAAGATAGTGAGAAGTATAGCTGGGGTTTAAACATAGACTTGTTTGTCTGTAAAGCCCAAGCTCTTTCCATCATCTTCTTGTGGAATGGCCAAGCACAGTGATGGGCATACAGTAGGCGATTAGCAGCAGTAGTTTCATTTTTTTCTTACCCTGGACCACATACATCAGCAATTGCTTCTTAGTTTGAGTTCCCCCCAAAGCAGAGCCTCAGGCAAATATTTGAATGTAGGTTTTTTGTTTTTTGGTTTTTTTTAAGATTTTATTTATTTATTTGACACAGAGACAGCCACTGAGAGAGACAGCCAGTGAGAGAGAGACAAGCAGGGGGAGTGGGAGAGGAAGAAGCAGGCTCCCAGCAGAGGAGCCCAATGTGGGGCTCGATCCCAGAACACCGGGATCACGCCCTGAGCCGAAGGCAGACGCTTAACGACTGAGCCACCCAGGTGCCCCTGAATGTAGGTATTTTATTTGGGAGATGATGCCAAGAAGCAGAAAAGCAGGAATGGGAGAGTAAGACAGGGAGGAAGAGGAAGAGAGAAAAGACTCTAAGTAGTATTGGCACCTGGCAGCCCAGTCCTACGGAGGACGTCTGAGGAATTGTGTGCAGAGCACCTCAGCATGGGCCCTCCACAGGTGGGGGTGCTGGGACATTCACTCATCACTTCCTGACTCTCATTGGTTAGGCGTTGCCTCTGGGGTAATAACTCACCAACCCTCCAGGCCGCCTTCCCCAAGGGCTCCCATGGCTCCAGAGGAAGTCCAGAGTTGTTACCTTTTCCTTCTAGAGGGAACTTCAGCAGTGCATGAAGTACTGAGAGATCTACATTTCCATTTATCACTCCCTAGCAAGGGGACCTAGAATCTCTGGCTTTCCAGCTGCCACCTCTTTCATAGTGTACTCTATTCTCTTCTGATAGTTTACATCTAGTTGCTTAATTCTCAAAACCATGGATGTCCTTTTTGGAATAAAATTAATCCTTCAAAATAACTAGGAACAGGGGCTCCTGGTGGCTCAGTTGGTTAAGCATCCAGCTCTTGATTTTGGCTCAGGTCATGATCTCGGGATTGTGAGATTGAGCCCTGCGTTGGGCTCCATACTAAGTGGGGAATCTCCTTAGGATTTTTTTCCCTCCCTCTCCCTCTGCCCCTCCCCTCTGAAAAGAAAAAAAATAGCTAGGAACAATGAAATTGTGTGTGTGTGTGTGTGTGTGTGTGTGTGTGCGCGCGCGCACACGAGTGTGTGATTTTAACTAAATGAGATAAACCAGATTGAACTTACTCAGATGTGTTCAAAGTGCACTGAATATTGGGAGGGTATAGACTAACTTACTAAATGTTTCTATGTAATTATAAAGTATTTGTAAGATATGATGTGTCAGTGCACACTTAATCTGTTTGAGTAGAGGGGAGATGGTCATAGTATACGATAATCTTTTCACTTAAATATTGCATTTTTTTATTACGAACTTTAGAAACTGTCATCTTCAGAATTGATCAAATCAAGAGTTCCCCTTACATACTGCAAAGTATGACTTCCTTTGTTTGAAGTACTCATCTACTTAAGATTCTGAAGACGCTTAAGAGTATACTGAAAGGAAGAAACGAAGAGTGGCAAAAAGAGTGGTATTTCAAAGTCATTTAACCATTTCAAAGTATTTCCATGTCAATTATCTCATCTCCTCCCTCACTCATTTACCAGACAACAACTTCTGGTGCCCTCTCTGTGCCAGGATCACTGGCAGGCTCTTAGAGGTGGAGATTTCAAAAACTTGTCTCTGCATCAAGAAATTCTGGCAGCAGGGTTATGGCCTTGGTGGTAATGTCCTTCTGTGTGTTCTGAACAAAGGAAAGCAAGACTTACAATTAAGCCATTTACGTAAGGGAACAAGTCATCGATGTTTGAAAGAGCTGAAATTTTGACCATGTCTCCGGGCTTATGTGAAAAGGCCAGCTGTTTTTAAAATAGTGCATTTAATAAGGGTTTCATTTGGTGTGTTGACCTAGAATGTTGATTTTTGAGCCAATCGTGGCCCAGAGGAGAAATTTTAGAAGAGAATATGCAAGAATTTTCACTTGTGTGTTCTCATCTTAGTGAGTGTTTTTCTTTTACTTCAACCTGAGTTTGGACTCCTCTGCATATCTTGGTTGCAAACACTTAAAATTTAGTTTTTTGGTCTTTTATTTAGAACACCCTGTGCTTTGCTCTGCCATTAAGATTCTGAATGGCCTTTGCATGTTTATTATTCATTGCTTTCTTCATTTTAGATATTCAAATGACTGGGGTAAATTCTGAAGCTTTAACTCTGGTAAACACAAGATGGGGTACAGATTTATGACATTGTCTTCCTTATGGAAGGCAGGACTGAAATGTCTCTTCCAACAGGTTTTCTGCTCTTTTAGCATATTTGTCCCTGAAAATTGTCCTCTTCTAGCCTTATCTAGGCAATTCATGTAAAAACTGGGGAAAATGTTCTTTGTCTTTGTTGTTCACTCTGGAACTTTGTCTTTTTGGTAGGAGTTGGGGCAAAGTTAGACCCAGTTTCATTTTATCTATGCCTGGATTTACCAGCAGGCAGGATAAACTGATTCAGAGGGAATTCTGTTCCTTCTTTCTCCCCACCTTAGACAAACATCCAGCCAGGCTCACTCATGCAACTTTCCAGGGACCCTGAGAAAACTGGTTTCCACCATGGCCAAGGTTCATGTCCTTCTCTCCCTTCCAGCCTTTCTCTGGCTTCTCATCCATCCATTTGACCTCAGGCTGTGCATTGAAGCCCTGGTTCCACACTTCTCTTGGACCTGAAAATAAGTTTAGCTTCTCTCATTTGCCCATCAGCGTTCCTCCCTGGGGACTGATTTTATATGACCTTCAACTCAATAAGTTGCTCTCACATTCCACCCAGTTCCAGAGCGGCAAGTTAAGACAAGTAGGGGAGAAGGTAACTGTAGCTTGCTATCCACAGTGTCTACATATCCTAGAAATTTTCCCAGCTTGCCGTATTACAGGTGCTCTACAAAAGAAACAGATTTTCTGATCTATCACACAATAGAATTGGAACAAGAGGGTTGTCTGTAGAGAGAGAAGATAATATCTACCACTTATATATATCCTACTCTATACCACGAATTGTACTTTTTCTGTACTTCCTGTCGAGCAGGGACTATAATCCCCATTTTCTAAATGAGGAAGTTTAGGCTTAGGGAAGTTATAGGGCTTGCCCAATGCCACATCACTTGTTAAGTGCCAGGATTTGAACCTTCCTCCAAATTCATACTCTGTCTGGAATAGGTTGTGTGTCACAAAACCTGAACTAGAAATGCACTTCTGGGAGGGGCCCACGCTGAGGTGTGGGGCAGCAGGTATACGTGAAGTACATCATGCAAGAAGCTGGCCTCAGGGAGGTCTGGCGAAAGCAGTGCGGTGTTCCTAAAGGCAGAAGGTAGGAGTGGGCAGTATGAGGAGCTCCAGTGGACAAGGGGGCCTCGTGAGAGACCTAGCATTGGTTTGCAGGGAACAGTCCTAATGTTGGAGGTCAGCCAGACTCTAATTCAGAGGACAAGGGCAAAACGAGCGCGGGCTCCCTATGCAAGGTGGAGAAAGTCATTGGAGAGCAAAACTCAGTCCTGTTGTGGGACTCCATTTTGACAACTGCATCAGAATCATAAAGAATCTGTGTGAATCCCCTTTCTGAAGACAAACCTATGAAATTCCCTCAACACACCATTGTGAAATAACAGCTTCAGTAAAGGGGTGTATTTTCACCTTCAGGCCTGCTCAGGAGTTCTCCACGTAGTTTCTTGCCCAAGGACACGTGCCAGGTGCTTCTCATTCCACATCCTCATCATCTCTCTACATGCCTAAGGACCACCCTTGGTCTTGGAGGGTGCAGGTTTCTCCTGGAAATGTGGAAAGGGTGTTGCCAATGAAGAGTGAGACCAATGGAATTACACAAAATTGTGGGGTCCATATTGAGTCTCAGTGGCTGCTAGTGATAAGACATCCTTCTCAGGGAGGGTAGTCACCATACCTCCTGCTGAACAGTGATCCCTAGAATGGCACTGAGTCTGCTCCTAGGTCCCTTTCAACCTCTCTCCAATGTGATCCGTCCTCCAGAGGGACAACCCTTATCTACCCTCTGGGGAGGGCTTCCTGCTCTTCAGCTCATTCTCCCCAGTTCCGCTATTTTTAGTAAAGTTTGATTTTGTTACTTGAAATTGCTAGACTCTTGAAACTGAAAAAAATTTCCCTGAAATGCTTTTATTGCTGGTCCAAAGTCTACTTAAAAACACAAAGTTGAAGACATTTCATATTTTTCCTTTGTTTCTACTGTTACAGTTCTACCTGCGGGCAGGGTATGTTGAAGGCTCTTCCTGTTTTGTGAGTTCTGGGAGAAGTTAGGAAGTCATTGTAGGGGAAAGACACGTGCATTATTCTAGTATGACTTCCCCACACAACTTTAGAGGAGAAAAAAGGACTTCCACGTTAAAGATGCACCTTTACTGTAAGTTGCACCCCTGCTTCAAGAAGATTGATGTGTGTTTTAGAATACGTGTTGGATGAGGCAGAGTCTGTAGGTGGGGTATAGTCCAATGGTTGTGCTCTGAGGATGGGAGGAACATGGCACCTCCAACTAGAAAATATGAAAGTACAGCCATCTCTAGTACCTTCCTGCACTACTAGGGGAAGGAGAAGCAGTAACCAATATAAAACTCAATGAATTACACTGTCACTCTTTAATTCAACCTATACACTTGCTTCAATGTGCTTCTTAATGTTTGACAGGTCTCCCTAAATATGTGTGTGGCAGGTGGAGGATGAGGGGGGGAGTTACTTTTTCCCTGAAGAAAGGTCTTTAATCAACTGTCAGCTCCTGATGAACAAAAGGCCATTGTCCAACAAGATGCGATAGCGGCAGTGTATTAGGTGAAGTGGCCCCATTTTCAGTGGTTTGTGTAAAATATGTTGGCTTTTGGAGATGCTGATTGCTTCCAGTCTAAGTGCTTTTGTGCAGCGCTTTTCCGAAATTGACATCTGCTTTATCTCTAGGGGTATCTCTCTCACTTGGCTTCAGTGCATCAATTTGAAGCTGACTGGAATGGTTTTGTCTGAAAGAAGGTTCCCATCATTACGCTCTCTCCTTATCCCTTGTGGGCAGCAATAGGATGCCAAGGTGACAAATGGTCAGCCAAGATGCCCTCAGCCTCCTTCCTCTCTGGTTGCAGTCTCTGGCTTCTTGAAGCCTCCAGTCAGGGCTCTGTAAGGTCCTGAGGCAGTGGAAAGAACAGAGACTCCCCCAGCTGGAGATCTGGTCTACTGTTTGCTAACAGTGAAACTCAGAAAATTCCTTAAAATGTTTGAGTCTTGGCTTCCTGACCTATGAGAAGGGAGACAATCTTATTGAAGGAGGTAGAATCACTTCCACTGGTATCAGATGCATGACAAATACATGAAGAAGCTGATGTGTGGTCACCCAGCTAAGATGCATGGTTGTTTGTGAAAGCCTGTTGGAAAGCTAGTGAGCAGTTGTGATGGAGTGAGGCAGTGACAGGTCAGAAATACAGATCAGAAAGATGGAGTAAGATAGAGGAGAAAGAAGAGGCAAGCATCGAAAGGGGATGTCCAACCATGGAGGAGAAAACCAGGGCCTGAGCCTGCAAGTGTGGATAACCATCTGTCTGCTGCCTCCCGGTTATCTCTCTCTGGATCACATTTGTGCATGAGGGCCTAGGAAGCTTTGCAGCTAGTTAGACTGGTGCATTACTGGGCATTTGTTTTCATGATGTGCTTTGCTCACAAAGGGCTCTCCTATCACCCTATTCTGATCTTCTCCCAAACACAGAGAAGCCATGACATTTGCACTGTTTCCTTCACCTTTTAGTTCTGAAGTCTTGAGATTATGGCTTTGAGACAAATAAAGAAGAAAAAGGAAATAGGGAACCCTGAACTCCCTTTATTATCCAGCTGGAACGTTTCCAGATTTTTTTCTTAACTTACTCTCTGCCTCTGTGCAAGTTGCCAGGAGGAACTCTGATCCACAGAAAATAGAACCTAAAGATTCAGGCTCTTGGGCTGTTCCCATTTCTCATTTTTTACTTGTATCCTATACCACAAACCTAGAGAACTCAGGTTAGATCCTTCCAAAGAGGTAGGCATTCAGTGGCATTTCAACTTACAGAAGAAGTGGTTAGAACACTTCTCTGTTCCCTGCCTCCTCCTCTCCGTTCTTTTTCTCTAGCACCTTTTAGACACTTATGATGCGTGAACTAAAATACTACCCCACCAAAGATGGTTAACTTTTCTGGAACAAAAGAAAATTATCATGAAAACCTGTCTTGAGAAGAATCAAAGGTTTTGAAGAACTTCTGCTCCGAGCTGTTCGCCACAGTACAAATTTTATTGCCCCTCAACCCCCAGTATCTTTCCCCCCTCTCTCCTCTGTAGGACCCATGGCCATCTCACTCCTCATCAGGATCTTCCCTAAAAGTGAAAAAGGAAAAAGGGAAAAGACAAAAGACACAAAGAAAAAAAAGGGAAAAAAAGCTGAGTAGAAAACAAGTTGACTTAGCTTTTTAATCGCCCAAGGGAAAAGAGATCTAGATAAGAAAGAAGGAATGAGACCAGTTCAGTTAAAGGGTGGTTTCTGAGTTGTCTTTGGATTTCATCTTTCCTTCCTTTCTGCTTCATCCCTTATCAGCCAAAATAAATGCAGCAAGCTTTAGGCCAAGATTTTAAGAAAGGTCCTCTTAAGAAGCAAAAAACAACTGCTAGTTTAGGAGCTGGCTTGAAGAAAAAAATCTATCTTCAAAGAGGCTGCGTAGTGTGGTGCTATGGTTTTTTATTATAATCAGGAAAAACTTTTTAAGACCAATATCTAACTCCAAGCCTCTGTGTGTTAGGAAGTGAGGTGGGGGGAGGGGGTAGGCAGTGGAGGACAGCGTAGGGGTCTCTCCAGCTTAGCTTACCCTGGTTTTTGGTAGCAGCCCCTGAAGCATGAAGAGGAGGATTCCCAGGGGCCGCCAGATCACATCACCTTGGTAATGTTGTGGTTTTTGTGGTCAGTCAGGTCTGGGTTTAAATCTCATCTCAATCACTCTACCAGCTAGAGTGTTTTTGACCGCAAGTAATAGAACACTCAACTACTTATTAATTATTTTTATTACTGTTCCTCCAAACCCAGGCTCTTTCATCCTTTTGTGGCATGTTGGCTTTCACATTCGGGCTGGTTCTGCATTCTAGTAAGATGGTGGCCGCAGCCCAAGACATATCCCCACCCCCACCCCACTTCTGTGTCCACAGAAAGAAAAGGGGTTCTTTCTCCTTCCATGAGGACTCTGCCTACTGGTTAAAACTGGAGTTCTATTAGCCAGGATGAAGGGACGAATGACTATAGGGCAGGCAATTGAGTATCTGATGATCCTGAACCTGTTTCCTTAACTGACAAATAGGGAAAGCAAAACATATTTGATTAGACTGTTGTGAAGATCAACAAATGGTGAAATCAGCAAGAAGCTCAGAAAAGATATTTAGGTGTTATCTTCCTTGTAAAGTTCTGAACTGGATGGAAGATTAAATAAAGACCTGTGTCTTTGCACATGAAATGCAGTTGCTTCCTTCTCGTAAGAACAGGATCTTCTGCCATCAAAACTCTAATGAAGGCACTTACCCATCTCTTCAAAATAATAGATTCAAGTATGACTTCCCGAGAAACCAATGTATTAAGTCCAGTTCAGTTACAACCATAATGAATTGCTTGTTCAACAAAAATCTGAAAGTTGGCCCACTATTCTGAGGGACACCAATCAACCAGTGAAAAAACAATTTTCATCTGATATGTGCATAATGCTGCTATCAAACTACATATGCTGATTTTAAGCTAACACAGTATGTTCATCTTCCATACGTTATGCATTAAGAGATTTATCCTGAGAGACATTATGTTTTTCAGTTTCCTAAATTTATAGGACCACTCTTAGAAATGCTTTTTAGTCCTCTTTAGTTAAAAATTTGATAAATTTCATTGAAAGAACTGAGAGCCCTATGCAGTCAGAATTGTCCTTAAAGGTGCACTTGGGTGGCTCAGTCACTTAAGCATCTGATTCTTGATTTCAGCTCAGGTCATGATCTCAGGGTTGTGAGATAAAGCCCCGTGTCAGGCTCCGGCTCCATGCTGGACATGGAGCCTGCTTAAGATTCTCTCTGTCTCACCTTCCCTGTGCCCCTCTCCCCCTAAAAAACCCAGAATTGTCCTGAAAAATTAAAAATGCAAAGTCACACTAACACTGTGTTATGTGTTCTATCAATATTTCTTATTTCACTGAAAAAAAGTTCAAGAAATATTCAGCATAAGCCATTATGTGTAGAGTACTTTCACACTGGATGCCATCTTTTTCTAAGTAAAGATTTTATTCCCTTCTCCACTCCACCTCCCCATGATATCTCAGTGAGAGTATTTAGAAGTATTGAAACTTCTAAAGACATATTTGGGTATAACATGTCCACAGTAGCTTAACTAGTTAATACTTAGGAGAAAGCTTTCCCTTTCTGTGCAACTGTAGGAAACTGAAACACTTTACACACAGATTTTGCTCATCGAAATATAGAAGTGTTCATCCATGCAACTGTTTGTAAAGTAGTTTGGCCATATGTTTATAAGCCAATAATTGTGCTTCAGGAGATTATTTCCAATGAAATGGCCCCCAAATATGAGGAATGTTGGGCACATAGATATTCATCACCCTATTATTTTAAGGGCAGACATTTGGAAGCCATTGAAAATGTCCAACAGTAGAAAATGGTTAGGTATGTTTTGGTTTAACCACTTAATAGAATATTTCATAGCTGATTAAAATACTTGTAAGGAGTTCTCATAGCAGGTTGAAATGTTCACACTAGAACATGAATTAGAAAAACAGAATGCCAGATTTTATAATTATTAAAAATCAAGAACCAAACACAATTCTCTGGTAGGGAGTTTTACAAGATAGATGACATGAAATATGCCAAAATTCTACAGCGTCTGTGTGTGCAGGATTAGATTGTTTTTCCCTTTACATTTCAGTCTTTTCCAAACCTTCATCAATCACCATGTATTATTTTATCATTTTAAGAACATTAATTTATACACTTATTAAAAAAATAAGTATGTCCTTGCTGAAGCAAGCTAGAGGATCTTCCCTAAGATTCTTTACATTTCTCTCTACAGATTAAAATGCTGGCTTAACAAACCACATAGCCAGTTGTCCTCCATCATACTGCCTCACTTAGCAGACTATGAAATCCCAAATTGAGGGTCAAGTGATTTTGCCTACATTGGATTCTATGACATTCTGCAGTGCCTAATAAGTACTAGACACCCAATGAGGTGTTTAGCTACTCTATCCTTTCGTAATTTACCCATGAGTTAATTCAGTCCAGAAAATTAAGTATATTCTAAGGTTTCAATAAATATTTGCATAACTGATCATTTATTAGTTCTTAAGGAATCCTATGATAGAATTTGGGGTCATATCCTAAAGTTGTTGAGATGTATTTCTCAAAGATCAACCAACGCATCTCATTACCAGACACACCACTAACTTTTATTAATGGTATATATAGGCAGCACATCAGGCCAGGGGCAGCTCAGCCTTCAGTAGGCAATGCTCACTGTGCAGCTCAATGTTCGGGCTTTTCCCATGCATATCCATGATATAGGCTTTCTCCATGCACATCCTACAAATCATTAGTTCTCAAAAGAAACATAGTATAGACAGGAACAAAATGGAAGGAATGTGCTAATATTAAATCATACCCAGTAAGATCTGGGTATGTAAACATTCTTCCCCACTGCACTCATTCCTTTTAATTGACAAGGAATTACCAAGCTATCTGCGTTTCACAAAGCTGCGTAGAAGGACCAGGTAACTTCACATCAATAATTTCAGTTTCAGGGAAAAATTATGACTTCTTTCATTTGTGACTCTCTGATGAGGGAAGGAGATACATTCAGTGATTCTGATGCTGTTGAGAAACTCTAAGTGGAATTTCCATGTACACAAGTAACGACGCTACCTCATAGCTCACGTACTCTGTGGACACTGTCTGATGGAGCTGCTACAACTACATTTACTGTGGCAAAACTCTTGAGATCTCACTCTTGTTAGTATTTAATTACTTTTTTACAAAAAAATTACTTTTTACAATTAATATTTATAATAAAATTTATCCCATCCATTCATTTGCTTGTATATGTTCATATGTGGCATTTTATTTTATTTTATTTTATTTTGAAATTTTAAGGAAAATGTTATTTTATATTTTTATTTTTTTAAATTTTATTACGTTATGTTAGTCACCATACAGTACATCATTTGTTTTGATGTAGTTTTCCATGATTCACTGTTTGTATATAACACCCAGTGCTCCATTCAATACATGCCCTCCTTAATACCCATCACTGGGCTAACCCATCCCCCACACCCCTCCCCTCTGAAAGATTTGTTGTTCTTTAAGTATTTATTGAGCATCTATTATGTGGCGGACTCTGTGATAGACCCTGAGGATGTAGAATTAAAGAAGTTGCATATGCTTCTCAATTTCATGGAGCTTAAAACTTGACAAGGCAAAACTTTAACAAATAAGCATATAGAAATAAGGAATAATAATCAAGAAAAAGGCTATGATGGCTTCCAGCCATTGCTTTTAGCCATTACTTTCATAAATAAATTTTCATGTGTTCTGGTTTGGTCAATAAAATGGAATATCTAACTTCTGAAAAGATACGTGATCTCTCTATATTTTGCAGGCAGACAACTCTAGTATTTGTCTTGTGAGTAGTGTGAAATCTTTAGCAGTTCAGACTCGGGGGTCCAGCTCATAGCATTTTACTTAGGTAGGTAGGTCAGGGAGGTTTTCCAAGATGAGAACTGTCGATGGCAAAGACACAACTTAAGCTAGTCCTAAGGTGGCAGATATCTCAGGATATCAGCTTTAGAAATTGCTTTTCTTGGCTTATATACTAGCAGGTGGTCAAAAAGCACTGGGTGGAGGACCCCAGCCCTCTTTAAGCTATACCTTCACTCCTGCCTCTGGATAATTACTCCATAGTTTCCTGGGACTCCTCCAGGTGTCAGCCCTAAAGAATGGGATACATGCAAGAGAGCTCAATGCTGTCTTCCTTCCAGGATAGCGAGTTGACCAACAGAAAAGTCCCCCTTCTTGGCCACACTGAATGATGGACATCCTTAACACTCCTACTCTTTCCTTCAACTCTCTTCTTTTACTGCCCAAATAAGCACCAGAGAAATATTAGCACGCCCACTACACAAGCAAGTGCCTAGCCAGCAATCATATCTTTCTCTCCTTGCCAACCCCACCAGTCTCAAGGAGAGCTCTCCTGCAGTGACTCTGCTCCACTGAATTTATAGAATGAAGCTTTACCTCCGTTTCAGAGGGGAGAGGAAAGTCACAACCCTTCCTATCAGCCAATCAGAGCAACTCCGGTGCTTGGCACTCTTCCCCTCCTTCCTTGCCAATTCTGTTTCTATCTGAGGCAGCAATGGTTAGGTATTTTGTTGTCTCCTCAGAGGGGGTGTCTGGCCCCAGCCTACTCTTCTCTTGAAAATATGGGGTACTTAATATCTGTGTTCTCAGCTTGAGGTAATTCCAAGGCAACAGGAAAGGCCCCATGAAAAATCCTTTCCCATTTGTAATACACTAATACAATCATAGAACACAACCAATTACTTATAAATCTACAGGGTGGCTGGTCAGTACACAAAACACATTTTATACTGTAAAAATAAACAAAACATTATATATATGCACAAGCTGAATAAGTCGAAGTCGTTCAAAGCTTAAGGTTCCTGCTTTGTTGTTGGAGTGAATGCATCATGAACTATGCAAATTCATCTTAAGTCTTTTGTGGTTCTGACCAGGAGTAGTTTAGCTCTGAGAATAAATTGAAGGTTTATCTCTGGCCCTATTTGGCACCAAAAAAAAAAAAAAAAAAAAAAAGTAGCTAAGAGGAAATTTGCAAAGCTCATCTCATAATGCAATTCTAATGATGTGACTTCTACAGAGTGCTGTCTAAAAGATAGGACACACAAATAATTATTCATAGTCCAACTCAAAATAGAGGAGGGGGAGAACTTGCCCCACCAGCACCACTAGGAATAGCCAAATGGATTGCCCCTTGCTGCCAGGTAAATTCTCAGATCAGCAAGACTGGTCATCCAGGAAGGAGGGGCAGGAGGAAGTGAACAGGTAAGACTATGGAGAGGCTTCTTAGACAGTCTTATGTGCCCGTGTTTCCTTTCCACTGTCCCATGACTACTCGCTGACAGCAGGATTTTATCCTCTGTTTCCTGATGAGACAGGTTATCATCAGGGTGGTTTGGTAACCATTCCTTTCTGGGCATAATTCACATCAAGGTTCCTCAAAAACTCATCATAAGAAAAAACTTGAATGTTTCCTTTTCAGTGCAGACCAATCAGCTATCCTGTCTATGAAGGTAACTGTTAGATTTAATGCATATATGTTCTTCACACAAGCATATACCCTCATTTATAGATGGCCATGTCTCATGGTTTGTCAGATTTAATGCATATATGTTCTTCACACAAGCATATACCCTTATTTATAGATGGCCATGTCTCATGGTTTGTCAGATGAAGGCACTTGAGTTTTCTTCATATCTTTCCACAACTCTGACAGAGACACCTGTAAATAGTGTTACTCTATTTTCACTTGTGTAGCATATTGATTTTAGAGGTCCCCAAACCCAATCCCGGAGCTTGCCTTCTGATGATAAATGTTCAAGAAGAGGATCATTGAAGTTAATGTTATCTCACCTAACACTAGGGAATCCATAAGCACTGGAAAATTCCACGGGCAACAGGATGTGGGGACTTCTCACAGAGCTAATGTATGAACACAAGCCTGGACAAGCTCAAGGTTTATAGATACTTGATCAAAAGCAACACATTCATGACAATGTATACCTAAAAAATACAACTTATAATAACAATTTACTCTGCCCAGTCATTAGGGCTATGAAATATTCAGAATGTCTTTTTCTAGTATATGTAAGATACAGAGAACTTGGAATTTCCCTTGTATAAACATATTGCTTTGAGAAGGATGGAGGTAGCCTTTCTTTCTAACTGGACTAATTTGGGGCTTGAGTTTCTTTCCAGGGGACTCATTCAGTATTCATGCACAATCTGGTTGCACTGCGGGAAAGTGTGGCATTGAATTCATGGTGCAGCAGATAAAAAACAAGGCAAAATCATCCTCGACAGCAGAAGGAAAGCAATTCTGTTTCTCCCAGGCCTTTCTACAGCTGATCGGAGGGAGCCATTCCCCATTCTGCCTATGATGAAGCTGTTCAGCAAACATCCCTCTGGACCTTTCTGATTAAAGCCATTTTTGCAGACAGTGTTGGCCGAGTCTCAGCCAGTTCAAGGTCTTTTAAGTGCTACAATATCTTAAAATTGAGAGATTCTATTTGATACCAAAACAGCACTGGCTGGAAAGAAAAGATCAACATGAAGGGCATTTACACAAAGGAGAATTTCTGATTCAATTTCTGTCCCCATGGATGGACTCATTTTGGGCTCAGGATATTACATTTATGATAGGATCTTTTTTCAAGTCTCTCCTGTATCCAGTTTAGTCTGTCTAGTGGTCCATTTTTATTTCCACCTCTCCTTGCAAAGTGAAAAATTGGAATTCCTGGGCTCTGACAGAATCCCTCTTTCCTGGCATCCTTAGTGACCTAGACAAGCCAAGAGAAGTCAGAGTTGGGTTCTAGGATGTTCCTCAAAACCAGCTCCTGCTTTTCTGCAGACATTATGGGATCAGAAGAGGATCAAAACTTCTAATACATGCAAAATAACCTCAACCTGATTACAACCATAAGCCTTAGCCTCCTTTTCCACCAAGCTTTGAGATTCCAGATTTGCTGGGCCACAGCTACAGTAAGCTACTTTTCTTTCCCTATCTTTCCCTTCACCAGACCTGGGAGGAGAAACAAAGCAAGGGAGCAGAAAACCCTGAAACCCAAATAATCCACAAACTGGAGACTTGGGTTTCCAAATAAAATAGTAGGATATAAGCTCTACTTGAAAAGGGTACTTGACTTTCTGGATACAGACACTCAAAATGTGTTTCTCCTAAAAACTGTGAAATCTGAGTGTGGGTGTTTGGGGAAAGGGGGTCTGGAGAATTGAAAAGAAATTCTTCTAGCTTACAGTTATCCTTTTGGTAGGCAGATTGGATCTTGTTTTGAAAAAATATTCACTGGGGAAGCAGGGAAAAACTGTGACTGTGATTTTTTTCCCCTTTCAATTCTGACAAATTATGAACAATGTACTCTCCTTGCCTAAAGGAGAAAGGGGTCATGATTGTCCCCCCAAGCCCTCTGTCAGTGCCCCAGTCACGCTGAAGAGAGCAACTGGGCTGTTAGTATAAAAAAAATATATCATTCACTGGATTCAGACAGGTCTAGCCCTTCATTATGGAGTCTTATTTTTTAACCAGTCTGGACTGGTTTTTTTCGAGCTTTCTTTAAAGGGCCAGCTCTAAATATATGTGTCAGTATGGTTTATCATTGCTGGATAGAGGGTAAACCAAGTTGAGAAGTGATGGAGGTCTTTTATTAAATATCTAAATATATGTGAACACCACACACACACACAGACACACACACACACACACCTGAACACCTTCCACACCATGCTTTTACTATCACATAATGAGTTGTTATAGATAAGCTACTTTTGTTGAAGACAAAAGCAGAAGGAGGGAGGGAGGGAGGAAGGAAAGAGAAAGAGAAAGAAAAAAAGAGAGAGAAAGAGAAAGAAAGAATGAAAGAAAGAAAAAACAAAGAAACAAAGAAACAAAGAAAGAAAGAAAACAGGAAAAATGAGGCAGGGAGGGAGGGAGGAAGGAAGACAGGCATACAGGCAGGAGGGAAGAGGAAGGAAAGCTTTTTTCTCTTCCTTGCACACATACGTGTAGACTCTAAAGTTTTGTTATGATGTAATGTGCGTATAACATTAACAGGCATCCAGATGAAAGAAAAAACTCACTTACAGCATTGTTTCAACAACAAATCAAACTGTTTTCACTTTGCTGTATTCTCTTTCTATCCCCATCCTGATTTTGTCACCAATTTATCTGCATTTAATATTGATTCTGGAGTAGCATTATTTGTGAGGGGCATCATCGATTTATTAACCACTTTTCAGAACAAAAAAAAAGTTAAAGAACATTAAATGCAGGTTGTAAAATGCATCCTAAGCACAGAAAATCAGCAAAACTGAAAACTGCATCTTAGAATCAAGGAGATCTGTAAGTTACCATCTCATTATAGACATGATTTTGAATATTGATTGTTTTGTATTATCATAAGCATTTTGTAGGGCATATCTAGTCTTCGTAATTCTAATTTTCATAGCATCCTATTAGATTATCAAGGGACATTCTACTGACCATTGTGCTTTGACACGTATTTAAGCCTCTTCCTGGGGTGCGCTCGAGCTGGATGGTACCAGCTTGTGGGAGCCCTACTCTGGGTTCAAATTCACAGCTTAAAATTGGCCATGGGAGAAGTCTTTACACCGTGAAAATGGGCAAACATCACAAATTTACCAGCACCCGATTGCTTATTTCTATGATTTTCACCAGTCTACCTAATACCATAACAAGTATCTTTGACTAAGCACCCCTCCCCCAGTTTTTCCCTTTCTGGCAGGCGGAAGAACTCCACGAATGGGATAATGATAATGAAGTGATAATCAATGAAGGCTAAGGCTTCTTGAGTGGCTTCCCTGTAGTCACACAGCTAGTGAGTGGCAGGGCCAGGCTCTGAATGCAGGCTCTCTGGTGCGGGAGGTCATCCCCTGAACCACAGTACCGTCAGCAGCATCCCTAGAGCTCCAGCGCTGAGCCCCAACACAGGGACTCTCTGAAACCCTAGCCTCCCAAGCCCCTCCCTTCCCTGTCACAAGCCCAGTAAGATTCACACACCATCCCTGGCTACCGTGAAGCTTGGCAGCCCTAAAGCTGCTGGCTCCATATTGGCTCAGGGTGCCTCTTTCCCTCCAGGCACCATTCGGTTCCAGTGAGTTGATGCAGCTTCTCCGGTGCTCAGAGGCTTCAGCACTTCTTCCTCACGGTTCACCTCCTCTTCCTGCCTTCCTAGGGATGGCGCTAGCCTTCGCAGGGTTCTAGGGTTCGCCTCTGCCTCAGCGATGTCACTTCCGTCACCTCACCAATCCCTCTTGCTTCCAGTGTCTTCTCCTGGGTCAGGAGGAGTCAGTCACCTGTTGCCTCTGCAAAAGACCACCAGAAAGCCTGTTGGTTAAGGAAGCAAATTGTATTCGCCTTACTGCAGTGAGAGAATGCCACCCGGACCGTCTTCTTAGTGGTGTCTCCAAGGATTTTTAAAAGGTTTTAGGGTCTGGGCTGTGTGCTATAAGGCAGGTCTTTCAAGGCAGGGAACTGGTTAGGGTTGGGGCGACTGTGTGAGCGTATGATTGGTGGACACAGTCAGGTGAGGGACCTAAAGCAACTCTTAATAAGCAACCCATTAGTCTTCATAAATCAGCGATTATGTTGGGTCATGGCCTCATCTTCCCAATGCAAGTATTCTCTAAAGTGATTAACTACATCATTTTTGTTTCTTCCCAGTAACGTTTAGCACAGAAAGAGGAAAAGGGCTGGCTCCAGTATTGTTTATACGAGAGAGAAAAGTGTGATATTTTCAGTTCTCAGAGGGAAGAGGCCCTTTCTGCACCAATGCTTATGAGTTGCCAAAGACGGGGCCTGGGGCCACTTCTCACAGGCCCTCATGGCGGAAGCCGGAAACCAGTCCCTGCAGACAATACCGGTGCCCACACAGAGCTGTGTGCTCCAAAGGCCTGCCCTCCTACGACCACTGGTGTTCCTGGATTTAGGTCTATTTTATACTTTTTCTTGGTGCACATCCTGGCTTCAGTGACACCCAGGATGCTGACAGGAGGCCTTTGCTAAACATCCTCAGAGATCTTCAGTATTTCTGGACGTTGTCTTCTCTTACCAGCCCAAGGAGACGCTGTACAAATAGGAGCACTGGTAGCTGGCCTGGCTTCTGAGGGTTCTACCAGTGGATGCCCAAATTAAGTATTTCACTTCTGTATTTCTTCCTAAATGCATGAGGCAGTGTTCTTCTTTTGAAGCATGAACAGAGGATCATTTCTAAAAGTCGATCCACCGAGTCACAGAAAATGAATGTTTTCACGGCTCTTGACCTGATTTATAGCACCAGCTCCCTTCTGTAGAGGGTCGTAACAACTAATGCTGTCAGTAGCAATGCATCAGTGTCCCCTTTCCACCACAGCATGGCTAACATTAGGTTTTATGATTCAAAATATACATCTAATTTTTTTTTAAGATTTTATTTATGTATTTGACAGAGAGAGAGGGAGACAGCCAGCGAGAGAGGGAACACAAGCAGGGGGAGTGGGAGAGGAAGAAGCAGGCTCCCAGCGGAGGAGGCTGATGCGGGGCTTGATCACAGGACTCCAGGATCACACCCTGAGCCGAAGGCAGATGCTTAACGACTGAGCCACCCAGGCGCCCCCAAAATATACATCTAATTTAATTATAATGTTATCACTCATATTTACATTTCCATTTCAATGATTTCTAAGGAGGCTTAACATTGTAACATTTGTCATATCTTTGTAACAATGATTGGAACTGAAAAATAAACCAAAACAACATTTTGGAAGCACCAAAGATGCCACCCCAAAATAACCATTGTTCATATAGTTGGATATGTCTTGAAAGATCTTTAGGTTTCTTTCTGCCTATAAATATATTCTTCCCTTTTTTCTATAAAAATGGGATCACACTGTTTGACCTATTTTTTAACCTGCTTTTTTCACACACCCACATATTTTGAAAATTTTTCCATGAAATAATATTTATCTTTAATGCCATTGTGCTGACAGAACATTAGTCCATTGTTATGAGGCAGTATAAAGAGTGTATGTCAAGGGGGTGAAAGGTGCAGGGATCTAGCCAATGGTATAGTAATAGCATTTCACGGTGACAGATGGTAGCTTTACCTGCGGTGAGCACAGCATAACATATAGAGATGTCGAATCACTATCTTGTACATGTGAAACTAATATAGCATTGTGTGTCAACTATACTTTTAATCAAAACAAAATAAAACAAAAGAATGTAGACTGCTGGGTTCAAATGCCATGTAAGCCATTTAGTAGCCACGTGACTTGGGGCAGGTTATTTACATCCCTGTGATTTAGTTTACTGATCTGTAAAATAAGGATCATAATAACACTGCCTCATAGGGTTGTTTTGGAGACAAAATAAATTAAAATTTGTAATACTCCAAGAGTCTGGCACATCGTGTAAGTATTTGCTGGAAATAATATTAGGTGTGCCATAATTAATTAAACCCATATTATTAGACATGTCAGTCGTTTCTTTTTTACTTCTGTTACAAAAATTGTTGTGACGAACATTTCTTAGGATACATTCCTACGTATTAAATTGTTTGGTTGAAGAACACATACATATTTAAGGCTTTTGTTACATACTGCTATATTTTCCTCCAAAAACCATATGCCATAAGCAATTTGGGGAGAGTGCTATTTCTTCCCTGATGTTAACAACCAGTTTCCTGTAGATTCTTTGCCTTCCTGAGACAGGTAAAGTCTGGGAGATAAACATGATCTGATCGGAGAGCCAGAAGCACAATTTCCTGTGGCCTCTTTGTTCTGCCCATCATAATCTCCTCATTAGTGGGCCCAGGACTTTATCTATACCAGAGAACACCAGCCACTTAGGCACCATTTTAAAGTGAAAAATAATAACTAGTAATATTGCCTTTTGGGTTATCATTAACTTGAGCTAAATTACAATGAGACATCTCCAGAAATAAATGGACGGTTTGGAGGAATAACAACCTAATTTATTATAACTCCACGTGAACACAATGAGCATTGGACAGGCTTATCATGACCGGTACTTCAAAAGAGTATACTTCGGATCTGCTCCATCTAATGAAGCCGTGTGAACGTGGTAGCTGTGGTTCATGTTATCTCGGGTCTTAAGTCAGTTGCTAAATCACATTTATCGTGATACTTTATTACTTGTCCAATTTAAAGAGGAAAGTTTCATTGTGCAAGAGAGTCCAATACTGGCTGCTTTATCATAATTAAGGACACGTGCAACAACCTGGAATTTCTTGGGGAAACATACATTACTGTATCTGGAGGAGATTCTATGCTCATGTCCTGGCTAGAAAAGAGTTTTATTTCCTAAAAGAAACCATTTTGTGGTATATATTCTTTCCTACCTCATCTCCTCCCCCGTAGGAATCTCAGTAGGGCTGGTCTAGTCACTGTGTGTGTGTGTGTGTGTGTGTGTGTGTGTGTGTACGTGCACACACACACACGCGCGCGCCTTTTTTCATGCCTTCACAGGTACAAGTTTAATTGTAATATCGAAAAGACTATAAGCCTAGGCTCATTGTCACTTGGCCAAGGAAAAAATAAGGTATATCTAAAGTAAGGGGGGGGGGTTGATATTTTTGTAATTACCTGAGCTTTCCCACTGAAAGGAATGAAATTATATTTATCAAAGCTTTTATCTCAAGGAGTGGTTATCTAGTTCTTGTTTAATATTGTTCAGATGTCAGCTTTCTGCCTTTTTGGCTACATGCTTCAGGTCATGTGCCTGACTACTAATGTGTTAATTCCTGAGAAGAAGAGTTAAAACATGCATGTCATCATACTATCGCTCTTAAGTTGCTCTGGAAAGAAAGTTTGAAGACAGAGGTTGAAGCTCTTGGCCCAAATGAGGTGATTGGCTAAACTCTATCCCTGATACTCTTCCTCCCTTAAAACAAAACAGATGGGAAGGTGAGTGTTTATAAAGTGGCAGCATGACAGTAAATTCATCTTTTACAGTGTTCAAAGCATGTATTATTCACTCTGATTTATTATTCAAGAAACAAAGACCTAGAAAAAGAGAACGGATGAGATGAGACACTGAGACTGACCGTACATTAAGCATCAGCTATAGACTAGATATGCTAATATATGATAAATGACTTAACCTCAGCTCACAACCGTGAGATAATATATATCCTGGCTTGGCAGACATAAAATGCATCATTGAGGTCAACAAAGGCCATAGCTGTTTAAGTTATCAGCAGTCACCAAGTACATTATAGAACTTATCAGAGTCTTTAATTTGTTAATTAGTGTTGTGGTTTTTCAAGAAGGGGACATAATATGCAGAATTTCCCAGCTTATTTGGCACAAGTCCCCGCTCCTTCCCCCACACACATATAATATACATCTAAACAGGTACACTTCTTTTTTTTAACCAAGTATCTTATCAATTAATGTTTCATAAAATACGTTTCGAAAATACCCTTCATTGTACTGATGAGATATTGGTGACACAGAGACTAATGACTGTTTCAAGCTCACACAGAGATTTCAAGCTAGAATTGGTGCTCAGTCCTAGGCCACCTCTTTTCAGTCCATCCCACTCAGAACAGATCTTCACCTTGAGCAGTCATAAAATTGGTTTAACAAGAAGCCTCATAGATAGTAAAAAAAAATAGTTGAACTCTAGCTGATAAATATTTTCTCCTCTGGTTTTTTCTTTTCCTGTATATCATCCAATATTAATTCTCAACTTGAGTAACAAAAGCAAGTGGTTCCTTATTTGTTCTAAGCAGAAAAAAACCACAAAAAACATAAGATAAGGAACCTTTGCTGAGAAATGAGATGTATGGAAAAGCTTATCAATGTGTGATTTCAGCAGGCATGGTGCAGTGCTAAGGGCACCACCTTTGGTTGAGACAGGCAGCGCTGACCCGTATCTGGCTATGTCACTTAACTGCTGCGTTCTTTAAATTTAATGAGGGCAGTATCTAATTGGTTTTGTTCCACAGTATAGATGCACTGTTGGCTTATAGATCCTGAAAGAATAATAGTTCAGCATTATCATTCCAGTGGCCCACTAAGTCGCTCACGAGCTGCCTCCCCCTTTATCTCTCCAGCCTCCTCTAATTCTACTTTCCCCTTCACTCAAGCTGCTCCAGCCACCCTGGCCTCCTAGCCATTTGTTGAGCCTTCCAGGCCCATTTAGAGCCTTTAGGGAAAGTGGCATCTTTGCCACCTCTGCCTAGAATGCTCTTCCTAAAATAGCTCACTCCCTAACCCTCTTTGTATCTTTACTCAAAAGTCACCTTCTGTTTGCTGTCTTATCACTATGTAATAAACTGCCTCCAAAATTAATGGCTTAAATAACAACAGTTGACTATTGTCATATCTTATGACTCTGTGGGTCAGGAACTCAGCCAGGACACAGAGAGGAAAGCTTGTTTCTGCACCCCAGTGTCTGGGACCCCCGCTGGATAGTTGAGTAGATGGAGATGGAAACAGGGTGGAGATGGCTGGGACTCTTTCCCTCTCTTCACATGCTTCTCCCAGTGCATGGCTCTGGCTCCCTCACAGCATGGCACTCTCAAAGTAGTAAGCGTCCTTGCATGACAGTTCTCGGCTCCAGGAGATCAAAGTGGAAGCTGACAGTCCTTTTGAAGTTAGGCCAGCAACTAGGCATAACATAGCCTCTGCCAAACACCGTTGGTTAGAGAAGACACCAAGTGGTTCAGATTCTAGAGGAAGGGTATAAATTGACCCCCTTTCTTAATAGGAGGAGTGGCAAAGAATTTGAGCCCTCATTAACCTGTTGCATGTCTCAATAAGGCCTTCCCAATCAATCTTATTTAAAATTCCAACCCGCCTAATGTCTTCTATCCTTAAACTTGCTTTATTTTTCTGTTATGTTCACTGCTGTATCTTCAGCAACTAGAAGAGCAGGTGACACATTGTAGGCACTCTATATAGTTATAGAAAGGAAGGAAGGATGAAGGGGGGGGTAAGCAGAAGGGGGAATGAACCATGAGAGACTATGGACTCTGGGAAACAAACTGAGGGTTCAGAGGGGAGGGGGGTGGGGGAATGGGATAGGCCAGTGATGGGTATTAAGGAGGGCACGTATTGCATGGTGCACTGGGTGTTATACGCGAATAATGAATCATGGAACACTACATCAAAAACTAAGGATATACTGTATGGTGACTAACATAACATAATAAAAAATTATTTAAATAAAAAAGAAAGGAAAGGAAGGAAGGAAGGAAGGAAGGAAGGAAGGAAGGAAGGAAGATAAGTGAACTACTCTGACCTTCAGTTTCCTCATCTGAAAAATAATAATACTAAGGTTCTTGTGAGAATTGAATGAGATCAGGTATGTAAAATATTTAATACAGAACAATACTGGAAAATACTTAGTAACTATTCATTTGAGTGGCCACTGGGTTCACTTAAATGGATTTCAGAAAGATCATAAAGTAGATTTAGACACTGTCTTCCTGGGCACCCCTTAACATTCTGACATGTGGATGAACTGGGCAACTTCAAACCAACTAAGGCTTCACTCTCCAGGATAATTGAGTTTAACCACAAAAGGAGAGTGAAGATTTGATGGAAGGGGCAGGAGTCATTTATTTTAAAAATGAGTTTCCTTTTGAAGTGAACATCAAAGTTGCTAGAAAGATCCTTAATAAAAATGAGCGTCATGAGGGGTCACTATTTATATTTCACCAAGCAGGGAAACCTCATTTGAGTTCTATCATTTGCTCCTTAATTGATTGACTATAAATAGTAATCCAGTCATTTATTTCCACTCAAAAGGCCTCCTAATTTGTTCATTTGAGCATTAAAGCAATGCTAATGCAGATTTTCATCTCTTCTCAGCTGGAGAATCATGATTTTTTTTTCTTAAAGAAACGTCCAGACATCCTACCTGCTTCCATTTCTACTTCTGTCTTTGCTTCTTCCTCTTCATGGAGTTATTGAGAGTTAACCCAAGACATCATTGTGTGTTGGTAAAAGTCCTGGGGTCCTAAGAGAGGCAAATGGAAGGAGAAACAGCAGGAGCACAGAACTGCAAAGTTCCCAAGTTGCAGGTGTCACCTGCCTCAGGTATCTGATTGAGCTTGACCCAACCGTGCCATGGCCTGTGGTTCTCGAGCCACACCCTGCCCACCGCCAACTGATAAAAGTGCCCAGAAGCTTCCTTTCTTGTGGAGCTCTGCCTCTGTGACCCCCAATCTTTTTCATGTAATACCATTCCATTATTCCAGACAATATGCTCAGGCTGTTCGTGAGCTTTTATTTAGAAATTCCATTTTTCTCAAGTGTTTTATGACATTGTAAACCTGATTAGAAATGAGGTTGGTCATTGAAGTGGAATCACTCCATATGTCAAGAGACCTTTCTGCATTTCATCTGCTATACACTTTTTTCTCTGTCTTCCTCTCCCTGTTTCCTCCCTCTTTGGAGAAAAAACCAAATCTTACCCCAAGTCTCAGGCTTGGGAGTTCTGATCTCATTCAGGCCCTGAAGGCTCAGATTCTACCCCAAATGGACTTACCTAGGCGTATTCTCATTGAGGAAGTTGTGTCTTTTCCTTCAGGGAGTTCTTGAACAGGAAGAAAAGTCAGTCATCTCCCTGAATCTCCTCTTGCCTTGACCAAGCTCAGATCCCCCATCTGATTCACCATCCCTTTGGTCCAATCACCACCTGAAGTCACCACCTCATGAGAGCAGACAGAACTGGTAATCTCATTTTAGGAAAAAAAGGGCTATTATTTTCACTTCCAAATTGCCCTTTTGAAAATAAAAAATTGTCATATATTTAAACTTTCCTCAGAATGAAATGTCTGGTTGCTCATAGAGTACAAATGAGAACTTCCAAAGCTTGGCTTGGCAAATCATCCTCAAGAGCAAAATGATTTATCCCATCCCACGAAATATACAAGTGGGCATGCACCCTTCACCTTGAAGGTGACTGAGGTGATCTGGGGGGTGAAAATGGGGAAATGGCCAGGCTTTCTGCTACATGTGGGGCTAAGATTTAGGTCACCTAAAGTGAAGTTTTAGACACATGTCACATGGAACCTAGGTTTGATTAGTGAATGAGGAGCTGTCAAAAGTTTTGTCTTTACAAACAGTTTGCTTTAAGAAAAGCATCAGATTCAAAAACCAAATCTGCAACTTAATAGTTAAACATCCTCAGACCAGTTATAAACCTCCCCTGAGCCTCTTTTCCCTCATCAGCAAAATAAGGGAAAGGATGCCTACTTCACAGGGATGTTGTGAGAATTAAGTTATATATGGACATATAAGGTCTCAAAAAATGTCATTTTTATAATTTCCTCCTATAAATCAGATAAAATCCTATCGTCATAACTTAGTCTTCACTGTCATGCATTTCATTTCAGTAAGATTGTTCTGGAATTAACAGCTATGGCAGCAGTTCTAGAATTGATGGCATTATTTCAATCCACACTATTTTCGTTCTGACCAAGATGAATCAGGGTTGCTAGTGAGATGCTTATATAAATGGGTTTCATAGCAGGTCACAATGACCAGGACATTCTCTTTGTGATGGAGGAAGTACTATTTCAGAAGTGGCAAAGCTTTCTAAGGTTGCTTCTGTAAGATGGACACCCGATAAAGCCATGATATTGACAGGCTTCTTCCCTCCACAGCACCTAAGGTACGTTAGAGTACAGTCTTTGGAATAGCTAGTGAGGTGCCTTATAGATTTATTCACATCGCTAGGAGGAATGGTGCTGAAGTTTCCTCATTTCTCATTAATGTTAATCACTTCCTTAAAGGCTTTCCCTGCAGATATGCTTCAAAGAATCTATAAATTTTCCTTAAGCTCTTGTGCAATTTTCTATTTATCATCCTAGCAATGATGAAGCAGTTAACATAGTATGATAAATAAAACAGTGTTGGTACTTGATTATAGTTGCATATTTTTCTCCCATTCCTCACTTTTATTTGGGATCTGATCCAACATCTTTCTTGCTTGGGCCAATAGCTCCATGCCCATTTGCTCATTTGAATGGCAGGGAGAAGGACAGTTGGTACTACCATTAAATATTAGGACTCCCATTTTATAAATTCGAAGTTGAGCTTTAGGGAAGAAGACATAGTAACTATGGCTTGTCCACAGTAAATAAGAGAATGGAAGAAGGTTTCAAGAACTCAAATTTCTTGACTTCTAGTGACAGCTCTCTTAAGTCAGCTGGCCTATTGGTGAAGATTCTGATGAGAGCCTACCATGGCAGAGGAACATAGGATATTAAACCTACCCTATGTATAAATGGAAGCTGTAACCTGTGGCTCCAAAACCAGTTTGTTGCTTCCCAGGCTCAAGCATTTTAGCATCCATCTGACTGACCTGTTCCTTGCTGCACAGTGGCCTGTGGTGACTATGATTCCTGACTTGTTCCTTCCTTCTTGCCTGGCTCCTTCCATTTTCTGCCATTCCCATTGTCTAAGTAGGACTGGCTAGATTCCACTGGTATCCCAATCTGCTTCATTCTTTCTTTGAGTTAGGCATACTTCAGCTCCCAATCCTAGGCCTCCAATTTAGCCTCTTGCTCTCGAATTGCTAAATCCCTAAGAATTGTCACTGATGGCCTTGTCCCAAATGGGACTTCATAAGGGTCTGCCATCTCCACTGTGGTGACCCTTTCCTGCCATCCCCTGGCCCAAACTAAAGTTGACCAGCTGCCTTCCTCCATTTATCCTTCCCATTCCAAGGCAGAGCATGGATGGATAAAAAATGGAATTTACCTTTCTAGGTGAAGGCACTTTGGAACAACAGGGGTAGCAGCAAAGTAGGAGAAGCTCTGCCCTATGATGGTATGCCTAGGTCCTGGCTGTGGATAATGAGAACTACAACCAGGTAGGCTCCTGTGTGAATATGGTGGATGTTGAGGCTTAAGAATTGATGAGGTGAAAATGGAAGCCTGAGGTAAGAACAAATGTTAAGAAAAACCTACCCTTTTCTCAGAATCTGTTAAGAGAGGACGAAGCAAGTGGAATATATATCTGTTAGGTTTACGAGGTCATTTTTGCTTTAGCATTAATGAATACTTGGAGGCCTAATTACCAAGACAATATTAACACTTCTTGTATTTGACAAAAGAGATGCCAAAGTGTTTTAAACACCAAAGCCTTTGGCTTTTTTTTTTTTTTTTTTTTTACTCACTGTCTGTAATAGGCACCCATAAAATCCCAGTGTAACACTCGCACTGGTCTTGGTGGTATGATAATTATTGCATCAAGCGGACTTAGATGAGTTTATTGTCATTTTTTCAAGAGGGAATGGAGATTTTATGCAAGCATACCATAAAGAATTTCTCTTGGACATGCCAGGGAAGTTTTGCATTTTGAAATTGGGTTGGAGAGTCTCTCTGGAAAATGTTTTGCCATGCTAGCAACCCTGACAGTCTCCAGGACAAGAATGCCTAATGTGATGGGACAAATGATCCTAATATGATTTATTTAATAATGATATAATAAAGTAGACATGTGGCCTTGGTATTTAACAAATCCCATTATAAAACACACAAAGGAAGTAATCAACACTAAAATGTGCAAATTCTGAATAGATCTGATGCCTGGCTTCTGAATATTAAGAAACTTGTCAAACTTATTGTGTCTCCTAGCAAGGCAGCTCTCAGATTTATGGCTCCTGAAAACCCAGTATAACAGTAATCGATTTGTAATTGTTTTGTATTCTTTCATCCCTTCAGGTTGTAATGGAGACAGTGGATGGAATATCAATTAACTCCTTGGGGTCAATAGGAGTAAAGTCAGTAGTAGCACTTTTGAAATTATTATTATTATTGTTATTATTATTATTATTTTTTTACAAATTTACAAAAGGAGAAAAGAGTTGATTGTGATGGTCATCTGTCACAGGCCCATGTAGCTATTCGCACAGTAGTTGCAACCATTGCGTCCTCCCCGTGGAGGTTTGACCTTAGTTTAGTGTGTGTGGTCCTATAGCAAATGACGCGCCCACAGTGACTTTAGTGGCTCAGTAATTTACAGTGGACCAGGCTAAAAGAAATAACTTTCCATTCTGTTGATTAAGTAGTTAGGTCCAAACAACTGAATGAGTCCTTTGAAAAAGTAATAAAACAAATTGAAAAAACAAATCTTTTAAATTTTACTCTTTAATCATTAACAATTACTTGATAATGGAATGTGTACGCCTGTTGGGCACTGCACAACTTCTCAAACCTTGAAATCATATTTGTATCACACCACTCTCATTTCCTGTTCCACATTTTAGCAACTGCCAAAAATCTAGTTTCTTCAGGATATCATGACATTGAAAGAAATGAGGTAGTGTGATCTAATGTTGAAATGCAAACTAC
Organism: Ursus maritimus; assembly: GCF_017311325.1. NCBI lineage: Eukaryota > Metazoa > Chordata > Mammalia > Carnivora > Ursidae > Ursus > Ursus maritimus. The sequence continues at coordinate 30,292,400 of NW_024424453.1, forward strand.
TTCGAGTTAGTAGGTTGCAAGACAGCTAATAGATATCAAATATCTCTGTATTTCTCTTGAAAATATCCATGTTACCTGTGAGTTCACTGTGGTGCCCGGGAGGGCCTTGGTGTTCAGTTTAGAGCAATGATCTATAGTTTCAGGTCAGAGAGGCACCAAACTTATACAAATTCAACTCTACCATTTTGCCGGTAGAAACTATTCTTGTGTTCAGAATTACGTATTTTTAACACAACATGGTCTTTACATGTAAATCAGTTAATTCAACTCACTCTCATACAAAGAATCAGAATCTACTCCAACATAGGAAGAAAAGTTAGTTGTTTTGGACTTACTGAAAGATATTATATCTATATTTTGCAGGTGATATTCTCAAGTAGAATAGGTATTATTACTCTTGAATTTGAGCCAGCCGATGGGAATTAAATGTTATCTTATTGTTATTCCAATTTTTATCTTCTTGAATAGTAGTGAATTTGAGCATTCTAAAATACATTGGCCATTTGGATTATCATTCTATAAATTGTCTATTACAATTTTGGTGGGAAACTAAAATTTAAAATACAATACCACTTACAATTGTTCAAAAAAAAAAGGCCCTCAAATAGGTATGTGTAAATCTGACAAATTACTACAGGACTTGTATGCTAAAAACTACACAATGTGAATAAGGAAACTCAAAGATCTAAATAAATGAAAATACATGCCATGTCCATGGATTAGAAGATTCAACATAATAAAGATATTAATTCCCTCCAAACTGACAAATACCCTTAACACAATTTCTGTCAAAATACCAGCAAGATTTTTTTGTAGATATAAACAAGATTATTCTAATGGCAAAAGAACTAGAATAACAAAAACAATTTTGAAAAAAAGAAGACTAAAATGGGAGGAATAAGTCTACTCGATTTCGAAATCATCATATAGCTACAGAAATTAAGACTGTGTGGCATTGGCAGTAGGGTAGACACATAGACCCATGGAACAGAACAGAGAATCTAGAAATGTACCTACTGAAATATGCCCACTTGATTTTTGACAAGAGTACGAAAGTAACTCCACAAATGGTACTGGGACAATTAGATATACATACACACAAAAAAATGAACTTTGACCTAAATCGCACACTGTATTAAAAAATTAACTCAAAATGAATCACAGACTTAAATATAAAAAATAAAAATATAAAACTTTTAGAAAAAAAATAGGAGGAAATTTTGGGGATTTAGGGCTAAGTGAAGAATTCCTGGACTTGACACCAAAAGTGTGATCCGTGAAAGGAAAAACTCATACATTGACTTTATCAAAATTAAAAACCTTGGTGTACAAAAGACTCTTAAGAGAATGAGAGGACAAATTGCAGACTGTCAGAAAATATTTACAAACCACATTTTTTTTTAAGATTTTATTTATTTATTTGACAGAGATAGAGACAGCCAGCGAGAGAGGGAACACAAGCAGGGGGAGTGGGAGAGGAAGAAGCAGGCTCATAGCGGAGGAGCCTGATGTGGGGCTTGATCCCATAACGCCGGGATCACGCCCTGAGCCAAAGGCAGACGCTTAACCGCTGTGCCACCCAGGCGCCCCTACAAACCACATTTTTAACAAAGTACTAATATCTTGAATATATTTAAAATCTCAAAACCCTACAGTAAAAAAACAAACAGTCCAATTAGAAAATGGTAAAAGACTTAGAGAGACATCTCACTGAAGATGATATATAGATGGCAAATAAACATGAAAAGATGTTTGGCATCATTAGCTATTAGGAAAATGCAAATTAAGGCCACAGTGAGATATCACTACATATCTATCAGAGTGGCTAAGATAAAAGATAAAGACAGCAAATGCTGTGGGGGATTTGGAAAAACTGGATCGCTCATACACTGCTAAGGGGAATGTGAGATGCCACACTCTGGAAAACAATTTCTAATTTCTTTAGAAATCAACATGCAACTAGCAATCCGACCTAGCATTTGCACTCCTAGGCATTTGCTCAGAGAACTTAAGATTTACGTTCACAAAAAAGCCTGTTCACAGATGTTTATAACAGCTTTATCTGTAATCACTGAAAACTGGAAACAACCTAGGTATTCGCTCATGAGTGGAGTAGTTAAACAAACTGCGTGCATCCGTATCTTGGAATTCTACTTAACCATATAGGGGAACAAACTGCTGGTACATGCAACAACCGGGATGAATCTTCAGAGAATTGTGCTAAGGGAAAAACGTCAATCCCAAAAGTTACATAGTATAAGAGTTCATTTAAATAACATTCTTGAATTGACAAAATAATAGAAATGGAAAACAGATTAGCAGTGGCCAACAATTAAGAAAGATGTGAGGGGAGCACTGAGGGAAGCAGGTGTGGCTATAAAGGGCAGTATGAGGGATCCCCGTGGTGATGGAAATGTTCTGTCAGGGCACCTGCGTGGCTCAGTCAATTCGGGGTCCAACTCTTGATTTCAGCTCAGGTCATGATCTCAGGGTCATGGGATCTAGCCAAGTGTTGGGCTCCATAATCATCGGGGATTCTGCTTCTGTCTCTCTCGGTCTCTAAAATGAATAAATCTTTTAAAAAATTAAATAAATAAAAATAAATTTAGTTGCAAAGTTTTTAAAAAAATCTTTTATCACTGTTGGGGCACCTGGGTGGCTTAATTGGTTAAGTGTCAAGACTCTTGATTTCGGCTCAGTCATGATTTCAGGGTTGTGGGATTGAGCTCTGGGTTGGACTCCTGCTCAGCTGGGAGTCTGCTTGAGATTCTCTCTCTCTCTCTCTCTGCACCTCACCACCACTTTCTTTTTAAAAAAATCTTTTATCAGGGGCGCCTGGGTGGCACAGCGGTTAAGCGTCTGCCTTCAGCTCAGGGCGTGATCCTGGCATTATGGGATCGAGCCCCACATCAGGCTCCTCCACTATAAGCCTGCTTCTTCCTCTCCCACTCCCCCTGCTTGTGTTCCCTCTCTCGCTGGCTGTCTCTATCTCTGTCGAATAAATAAACAAAAAATCTTTTAAAAAAAAATCTTTTATCAGTGTTACAAGTAGACTATTTCCCCTATTTCCATTTCTGGGTACTTACTGTTAAGTAGAGAAAAGTCAATAGCTTTTCAAATTTCTGTATTAAATTCTTATATCTTATCTTTAGGCACATTACCAAATTCTCATATTAATACTGGTAGATTTTATTAGAGTGTCCTGATTCTTTGTAGATATACAATCATGTAATTACCAAAAAAGAGGTCAGTCATTTTAACTGTAATTTTCAATGTATCTACCAGTTAATTTTCTTATTGTTTTCAAACAATCTTTCAAACAATATTAAATAATAATAATAATAATGGGAATTCTGGTCTAATTACTGATTTTAATTGAAATGATTTTATTATTTTATTTATTCTATTTAGATTTGGTTTGCTTCTAGTCATTTAAACAGTTTCCAGGCATTCCTATTTTACTTAGCATTGTTTTCCTGCATCTAGAGATATGATCACATGGTTTCTTTCCTTTAATGTATTGACATAATTAATTATATTGCTAAGTGTCCTGGTACTTAGTTCCATTTGTATCACTAGGATAAACTCTATTTGGTCTTACTGTACTTTTGTATACACTACTGGATTCTTTTGCCAGTGTTTTATTTAGAATTTTCATATCTATATTCCTAAATGAGGTTGGGTATGCTTTTCTATTTTTCTACTATTCTTTATCAGATTTTGGTATGAAATTTATACTTGTTCCATAAAATTAATTGGGGAGCTGTCTAGCTTTTTCTCTGGGCTGGAACAGTTGCAGTAACATGATAAGTATCTATTCTATAAAGGTTAGATAAATCTTAGCTGTGAACCCATCTGGTCCTCGTGCCCTTTTCAGTGATGGTTCTAGAATCACCTTCACCAGCTTCCAGCTTGTCTATAGTTGTTGGTCTGTTCAACTTTTCCACTTCTTAAATAGGTTTCAGTAATTTATATTTTGCCAAAGCAGTCATTTCCCTTTGGGAAATAACTTGCGTGCAATATTCTTTTAATCTTTCCCACATCTGTGATTGTTCTTTTTCTTTTATCTATATTGCAACTGCTAGGTGTTAGTCTGTTTTATTTTACACTATTTTTCAAAAAACCACCTCTCAAATTTACTTATCCTTTCTAATATTTGTATTCCTTGCCTTCTGTCTTGTTGAGACAGAGAGAGAGCGCTTGAGCAGGGGGAGGGGCAGAGGGAGAAGGAAAGGGAAAGAATCTCAAGCAGACTCGAAACTGAGTGCGGAGTGCGTTGCAGGGCTCCATCTCATGACTCTGAGATCGTGACCTGAGCCAAAACCAAGAGTCCCACGTGCTTAACTGACTGAGCCACCCAGGCACCCCAAGATAATCTTTTATCTTGGTTTATCCCTCCTCCTAGTTTCTTGTGATTTATTGATTGTTCTTCCAGTTTCTTAAGATGAATACCGAGTTTCTATATTTTTATTTTTATTCTTTACTAATAAAAACATTTAAGGCTACACTTTTTCCAAAGAGTCCCATAGGTTTTGATACGTGCTTGGTTAGTTGCTTTCTAGATTGTTTGAAATTTCTTTTTACTCCCCCTTTAACACAAAGATTAGCTATGAATTTTGTTTTTAAACTTCAAAGTAAGTAAGATTTTTGTTACTTTTTAATTCTTTATTTCTGTTTTTTTGGATTCGTCATATAAAATCTCTACTGTTTAAACTTTATTAAGTTTCACTTGGTAGTTAATTATAAAGCCAATTTACATAAATGTTCCATTGACATAAAGAAAAACAGTCTCCTATTTAATGAGGATAAGATATGTATGTATGTGTACGTATGAGAATATACATGTGTATGTATATATACATGTGTGTATATGTGTTTTAATTCACATATGTGTTATATGTGTGTATATTATGTGTGTGTAGACACACTTATTTTTTGTACTAGCGAATTCCTCTGTGGCCTTTTTTGTTGTTTATTGCTTATTTATATATTGTATTGTTTATTTATTAAATCTGTTCATTCTGAGATAGGTGTATTGATATCCCCCATAGTAATTGTATGTTTATAGCATTCTCTTGCCAAAGTTTTGTTTCACATATGTACAGATGATCTTTATGTGTGCATGAATTCAGGTTTACGTATCTTTTTCACAAATTGTGGTACTCTGGTAAGTTCCTTAACCTTAAATTCTATCTTGTTTGTTATCACTACTACCAGTCCTTCTAAATTTGTATTTTACTGAATTCATCCCTTAAGGCTTAATCTTTTGTATTTTCTCTAACTGTGCTTCTTATACGTTGCATTAACCAGTTTGTTTAAGCCAATAAGACAGTCTTTGTATTTAACGGGAGAATTCAGTCTATTTACATTTATGCAATGACCGTTCTGTTTATTTTGTTTCTTCATCATATTTTATGTTTACTATTTATTTTACGTTGTTCTCTTTTGTTCATTTTCCTTACTTTTGCTCATCTGATAAAGTTGCTATTCATGTGCCCTCATTAATTTGGAATTTTTTCTCTCTAATTTTCCTTCAAAAAATCAGGCGTGGTTATCAGGAGCTCTGTTTTGACATGTCAAGTTGGAGATACCTGTGAAATGTTGCCTGGAGAGACAGAGTGGGCAGCTGAGTCTGTGCTTAAACCCCCTTGTCCAGTTAGATTTTCACAATTTACTATTGCACATGGGGCATGGGACCAGGGGGAGCAGGTGGGGGGCTTAGAGACTGTTTTCATAGCTCAAGGAGTTTCAGTTTTCCCTCCTATTTAGCAGTAGTTTTGAGGTTCTTTCTCCAGTCTGCTCTGAAAGAGTGAACCTTGAGTATGTACACGGTCTCCCAGACCATCAGGGATGAGTATGATTTTACTTTTAAAGCCTGGCTTCCTAGGAGTCATCTCCAAGTCAGAGCAGCTTAATATTTATCTGCTGTTGATCTGAATTGTGCTTAATGCCCTTGAGCTCATAAGGCCTCCATGTTTTGCTGATGGATCTCTGCGTGGCTTAGGAGATGCTTTGGTGTCTGTCCCATGTTCTGCTCCGCTTGTTCCTGAATGGGTGCAGCTTAGAGCATGCCCCAGCCTTCCTAACCCACCCACCCTCTCCCCACCAAGGACCCTTCCTAGCTTTCCTTTTCCCTAGTTTGCTCTGTTAAGTTTTTGGCTGGTCTGCCAGGTGGCTTATTGCTACTAGGATCGTGGGACTTCCAGCCCTCTCTTCACTGCTCATCGCCAAGATCTCTGTGGTTTTCAACATCAAGGTGTTTAGGAGAACTTCTCCAGGCTTTGTTCAAAGTAAAATCAGCCCCCTTTGGCAGAACACTCCTCTTTAAGTTTTGCTTCTCTGGTTGGGCGGAACATCTGTGTCACTGCACCAAGGTGGGGGTGGGGACAGTGCAGATATATTTGTGTGTCTGATGTTCAGGGTGGACATCTGGGCTTGGGATAGTACTTTGGAAGTCATTGGTTTATCAGTTTTATTTAAAACCATAGGATTGGGGCCAGCGTAGAGATAAAATAAAAGCAGTCCAAGAACTAAGCCTTGGATCATCCCAACCTGGAGAGCTGAGCTAAGGCATTTAGCTGTGAATAGAAGAGTTCTGCCTGAGGCTAAGGCCAGGAAACACTTGGCTCCATCAGCCACAGGCCAGTGCCTCTGGAAGCCAGACTAGACAGATTGCGTTTCAGCACCTCATATGCCTCATCCTGTACCCATATTACTTGCTTATAAACATGCTTTTTTCATCCATCAAGTTTAGCATATGCTGTTGTCTCAAGGATGCAACTGGCTCTATGGGTAGGAAACGAGCAGAATCCGTTCCCGTTCTGACTGTTTACTACCTTGAAGCTGAATCAAGGCAGGCTGCTCTGACATTCACATTTGGTGTAGAAAGTGGTAACTGGGGTATGGTTTAAAAAACAAATCAATAAAACCTGGAACAGAAAGGCTGCCTTCAAGTTCAGCGCTGCCAGGGCCTGAACGTGTGACCTTGGGCGTTATTTAACTTCCACAGGCTTAGTGTCCGGGCCTTTAAAGTGAAGACATTTGATTGTATCTACCTTGCAATACTAGTGTGTTCTGAGACTTAAGTAATATAATGTGGGTACAGTTGCATGAAGTAGTGCTCAATAAATGCCAGCTTCTTTCCTTTCTTTCCATAGAAGCCAGAGAAAAGCTATTAAATCCACAGAGGGGCGCCTGAGTGGCTCAGTCGGTTAAGCATCTGCCTTTGGCTTAGGTCATGATCCCAGAGTCCTGGGATTGAGTCCTGTATCCGGCTCCCTGCTCAGCGGGGAGTCTGCTTCTCCCTCTGCCCCTCCCCTTGCTCGTGCTTTCTCGCTCACTCTCCCTCTCAAATACATGAAATCTTTTTAAATAAATAAATCCACAGACTAATCCCTAAATTTCCATTTCAGTATTTCTTTTCTATCAAACTGTCTGCCTATAGTTATGTTGTTTCAAGGATACCTGAATTTATCTTAATCAGGTATGGTGAAACACGGAGACATGGGAGTAACTGTCATAAAGGAGGAGATTTGCACTCATATTCCCCAGAAACAGAAGACATGCTTCATGCCATACCAGGCCACATGGGGAAGTACTGGGGTCAGTCAGGAGGTAGAGGGGTAAGGAGAAGCATGGGCCAGAGTCTTTACTGTGCTTTTTGTGGAGAAGAATGGGCAAGGCTGGGTAAGCAGGTTTAGGACTGGCTAGTTTGAATAATTTCAGTTATCTCCAGAGAATAGGGGCTGACCCTACTTGTCTGATACCTGTCCCTCGGCTGATCGGGATAGGGGAATCATGGCCCAGAGCTTAAGAGCTGGATAAAGGCGGTTGCTGGGGTTATGAACACTGGATTGGTTGGTTTGCTTATGAAGGGCATGATCCAGGTTTCTTTACTATCTCTAAGAATTAGCCAGCCCTGACATGGACAGTCCCTGCACAGTCAGCAAGTCCCCAAGATGTCAACACATAAAAAATATGGAAAATAAGAAGTCATGATTAATACATTTGTTCTGTTTTGTTTACGTTTGTGCATATGTACTAGACCAAGAAAAATAGACCTCACATTGGATCAAGCAAAACCAGGGAGCTGGAAATGAACCACGGACAATCCATAACCACTAAACTTATTCTCTAGGTAATTAAAAACTATCCATTCTCTGGCCATCAAAGCCAGTTAAAAAAATTCATATTTGGGGGTGCCTGGGTGGCATAGCGGTTAAGCGTTTGCCTTCAGCTCAGGGCGTGATCCCAGTGTTATGGGATCGAGCCCCACATCAGGCTCCTCTGCTATGAGCCTGCTTCTTCCTCTCCCACTCCCCCTGCTTGTGTTCCCTCTCTCGCTGGCTGTCTCTATCTCTGTCAAATAAATAAATAAAAAATCTTTAAAAAAAATTCATATTTGGATTCAGACATAGAATTAGAATCCCAGAGTTAGAAGAAAGCTTAAGAATTGGTCCATTCCTCACCCCTTCCTGCATCTCTTATTTAAATCTCTCCTTCTTCATTCCTGCTAAGCAGTATCTTATTCCTTCTTCAGGTTGTAAGAAAGGTCTTCTCTGTATGAAACCAAAATCTGCTTCATTTTGTCCTCAGCCTGTTAATTCCTGAAAGTCTGATGTCTTGCCGTACAAATACAAAAAAACATTTAGCCCAGCTCCCAAAACAGCTGCTGGATCAGATAAAATGTGCATAATGGGCTTTCAGAACTGATGAAGAGTCACTTGTATTTGTCATACATATGGTACATCTAAAGATCTCACTTAGGAGGATTTGTTTTCCGTCTTGCTTTCTCTGAGCAGGAATGGCTCCACTGTAGGCACCCCAGTGCCTACACAGAATGTCCTTCCTGTGCACTCAAGGCTTTCCACAGAATAAATGGGACCCTGAGTAGGACATCTGTAGTATAAATTGGACTCCATACTTTGCGTTGGTTGACAATGTATCTAGTTTAAGGCTGAACCCCTAGGACCTAGTTCGGTGCTGGAAAAATCACATGCACTCATTAAATCTTCATTGAGTGAATGAAAGAATGCATAGAAATGAGTACAAATTGCTAATCAAAAGCATTTGTGGAGAACTCACTTTAGTTGAATAAATAAGACATTAGAAAAGAAGGTTTGGATTGCTATTTGAAGTGAAAACACAGTTCTCCAGGGGGCGAAGGTTAGGCACTGAAATCACTGATGTTGCTCCAAGAAAGCAATGTTTTGGATTACATTTCCTGAGCCCTTTCACCTGTTGAGCAAGGAGCCAAGACAGGGCGCCTGTGTAGCGTCAGGGTGAGAATGGCATCAGGAACTTAGCACAGAGCCCATGGGCAGCTGTCAGCACACTCCAGATGTTACTGATTCGCTACTTCTTTATAGTCATGAGAGTGCCCAACCCCGTGCTTGTAAAACGTAGGCCTGCAATGAAGACTGATTGTGGGTGATCATTTTAATGATGATGATGGCGATGGTAGTGTGATGGGAAAGTGCGTCACTTAAAGATCTGGCTCCGCTCACTAACAGCGCTTGTGCCTAGGGAAGCACCCAAAGCGCAAACTCTTCAGTTTGACAGGACTACTGACAAACGCGTGACTGATGCTACAACAGCAGGAGAAGAGGCCTCTGAGAGAGCCGTCTGCCCTGTAGAAGAAGCATCGTGTGCTGTACGTACATGAGTGTGGAAAGACAGGGGAAGTGGACGTTAAGGAATGGAGGGAGAAAAAAGAAAGAGAAGGATTTTTACCTCTTCTAATAAAGATATTATCTTGTGATAGCCTTGGAATACTTGCCATAGGGGCGCCTGGGTGGCTCAGTCGTTAAGCGTCTGCCTTCGGCTCAGGGTGTGATCCCGGCGTTCTGGGATTGAGCCCCGCATCAGGCTCCTCCGCTGGGAGCCTGCTTCTTCCTCTCCCACTCCCCCTGCTTGTGTTCCCTCTCTTGCTGGCTGTCTCTCTCTGTCAAATAAATAAACAAAATCTTTAAAAAAAAAAAAAAAAAAGAATACTTGCCATAAAGAATCAGTCTACCTGAGTGGTTGGCAGTGAATTGAAAATCTGTTGAGATTAATTTTCTGGTTACTCATCCTTTTCATTTATCAAAACCTCTCTCTCTGATATTTACAAGGAAAGGAAGACGAATAGGAAGGGGAAAAATACACGTTTGGAGAGCTTTGTGGTATGTGGAGTAGCTTGAATCTTCTGGGGCAAAGGGGGAGCTGTCATTGTCTATAATAGTCTAGAACATTCTAGTATTCAGCGTACTGAAGGGTAGACTGAAGCCCAGACGATCAGAATTAAACAAAGAGAATATGCTTCTACAATTTGGGATGTCCGTCCTACCATGCTTTCTCTCAACCTTGTGTGAGCAGCTTCAACTTCTAAATTAACAAATACAGTAAAATGTTGGAAATTCCTGGGCCTTAAGAATAAGTCTTTTAGAAGGTAGTAGAGCAAAACATGATATTTATATATGTATATAGATATATAGAGATATCTCTAGACTGATTTATATCTATATCTATATCTATATCTATATCTATATCTATATCTGTATCTGTATCTGTATCTGTATCTATATCGATAGATAGAAATGGAGCAAAAGGAGTGGGTGCTAACTGTTGGGTTGCAGTGAAAAGAGGATCCAGGTATGTAACTAGTGACTTCAGATGGACATCGCCCCAGATTTGTCACCTACCAGGGCCTGTGATGTAGGGCTAAAGAAATCTGTTTGGTCTAAATTGACTGTGGAAAGAGGGTCAGGGGCCTGTGGCACATATTGAAATCCACCCCAGGCAGAGAAGAAACTCATTTCTCTCTACTACTGTACCTATTTTCATAACACTTTAACGCAAACTCCTTAAATATGTTTTGTTGGTTATTTCTGAGAAGAAAAGGAGGGTTTTAAAAGTTTGGAAAATACTAGAAAAGTTAACACATTTCTTTGCTGCAGAACTCAAGAGCCTTTAATATAAACTCTGCATGATGGCTTTGTAGGAAAAGGGTATAGTAGGTAGGACTTTCGAAACTCACTTGACAGCAGAATGCTTTATTTCCAGGAGCCGCTTGAAGAGCTAGTGTATTATAGCACATGCTTCAGGAATGCTGCTTTGAAGTATTCCCATTCAAGAGACACGCAGTGGTGTCTGACCATCTCTTAGCTGGCGATTCATGTCCGGCTTGGTACAAGGACCTCTTTGATGCTGTTGTGGGGAGGGGGCTAGCCCAGTTCTTGGTGTGGTCTAGTTCCATAGTGTTGCACTCTTCAGAGAACTTGTTTTTTAGAACTTTGTTTTAGATGTTGCGGGGAATTAGTTCCCATGGATAAAACCACACACACACACACACACACACACACACACACACACAAGCCTGGGGGTGCTTGGGGGTTCAGTCAGTTAAGCGTCTGACTCTTGATTTTGGCTCAAGTCAGGATCTCAAGGTCGTGAGATCAAGCCCTGCATCAGGCTGTGCCTGAGCATGGAACCTGCTTTAAATTCTCTATCTGCCTCTGCCTCTGCCCCTCCTGTACTGCTTCCCCACCCATGCCCCCGTGCATGCTCTCGCACTCTCTCTCTAACAAAAAAAAAAAAAACCAACTCCCCCCACCATTACACACAAAAATGTCTCCAAAAACAAACAAACGAACAAAGGCTGAGTGTATGCGAGTTTTTTTGTGTATTAAACTTTGATACTAAAACACCGGGCCCTGGATCCTGTAAGTTGTGTAGCTGCATAGGAAGTCATGGAATAAGTCTGGTGTGATGAGATGGAGCACTGCACTAGGAGTCAGAGAATCTAACTGGATCCACATCTCAACTGCTAGTTTGTAGCTTCCTGAATTTAAGAATGTCATTTTAATATCTTTGGGCCCCAGGCTCCTCTTCTAAACGTTGAATTGCCAGAGTAGAAGAGGAATGACATACATGTGACACATTAGCCACTCCTACCTCCTTGTACACCCAGGGCAGATACTGCTAAGCGATCAGTCTTCTCACCAAATACAGAGGTAGCCTCAGGTACCTTCATAATACCACATTCCCACCAATCACTCTGAACTGAGAGCAGGATGAAAGTGGCTGCCATTTTCATACTAGATGAACTAAGAATCGGAGATCTGAGATTATTGCTATCAGCAACATATACTTCATGAAAAAAGCAAAGTTTCAAGAGAGGTAAGCATTTCAAGAGATGAATGAGGGAGTGCCACGGGCAGAAGGCTGATGTGCTCTTCCCAACCCAGTGACAAAACTGGAGAAGAGTCACCTGGATCATGTGACTGATTCACAACTTGGACATTTGGGAATTGACTTACAAGCAGAATGGGTATTGGTAATTCTAAAGGAGTTAGGGGGGGAGGGAATTGGAGCCCAGGGGGCTGACCCCAAGCTCTGGATATCCTCCTCTCCTTTCTTCCCCGCACGTGGACCCCTATTACGAGGAGGGTGGAGGCCGGCCTCGGTGAGTCCGCCTGCTCATTGTGCTGCCTGGTGAGCATGTTAGACTTGGGATGCATGTGCAGCACCCTGCAGATGAGTTTCTCTTCACTATTTCAAACATCAATTAATAAGAAAACTAAGGCTCTCCAGCCTCGGACGACCTTTCCAGAGGACTCCACAGCTGTGACAGAGAGACGAGATGGTGGGAACATCCTGTTAATAACCAACATCTGAGTGAAGTGCAAATTGCTTTACACTTGTGTGGGATTAGCCTCCAAGCTCCTGCATGAGGAGGATCTGACAGTAGCTGCAACTTGGAGTGACCTGCAATCCAACACCTTCCCACTCCCGATCCTGGCAGCCTCTGCCTGCTTTTAGCAGGCGGGCGTGAATTTTGTGAGGCAGTTTCTGATTGCTTGATATTTATGTGCCAGCGTACAGCTGGAGTGGGAGGTAGAAAGCAATTGATTTAGGACTGAAAAACGCCATTTGTGTTATAGAATCTTCTTATGTCCTCTTCCCTTAGAGCATCCGGGTTCCTCCTGAGCCATTCTGAAGGGGCTCTAAGTGGAGGAAATTTGAAGAGCAAAATACAAAAGGGGAGGGGGGAGAAAAAGTTTGAAGACTAGGAAAGGTGCACCGGACACTCAACAGTCCCACTGAAAAAACTTTAGGGTCTGTCACCCGGCTGAGGGTGTTAAAGATTGTTTTCCTCTCAAAGAGCATTTGGAGTATTGAGTTTGGGAAGGGCGCTTCTTAAAACCACTATGGTCAGAGGGTACCTAAATAGATTTGTTTTCTTCAAGAGAAATCCCAGGAAAGAGGGTTAGGGGAAATCCCAAGTGGCTCCGTCACTTAATAGCTGATGACTTTGGGCAATTTAACCTCTTCGACCCTAAGTTTCTTCATATGTAAAATAGTGGTAGTGGTAATCTGTGGTTGTTGGGATGACTAAGTGGAATAACATATGAGAAGTGGTTAGGACAATGCCTGGTGCATACTAAGTACTCAGTAAATGTTCCTTATGATCGGTTATTTGAACACGGTTGGGGAATAGGATATTGTGGCTAAGAGGAAGTTACCACATGAATCCCATATGGACTACCACTTTTCAAAGTCCTAAAATATCATAGAATTCACTCATCATGAGCCACCAGACTGGACACAGTTTCATCTCCTCTTAGTCTACAGAAGGCTCTTCTATGTTTTTGTAGTATCTTGGACCATTTTTAAGAGCATATCTGAATCAGAGTTCCAGCCAAAAAAAAAGATATGTTAATAAAGGGACCATTTATAGCTGCATGGACAAAGTTAGAGGGATCAGCAACGGATGCTGAGATGCTCTGGGACTAGCAGTAGTAAAAGCTACCACTAGGCTTACTGGGCAGGCAGAAATAGCAGTGTTACCGGAATCCAGTGCGAGCTAGAGCCTTGTAGGGAGAGATTCTAGGAGATCTGTAGGGGGAGTGACATAGTCACTGCCAAAATTGCAACCTGGGGCAGGGAGAGGGTAAGAAAAACACACCAGCCCCTCATTCCTCCCACTTTGTGATCTCTTACTGGTGCCTCCCATTGGCTGAAGGAGGCAAGCTGCCAGAAAAATCCAAACGAAGCAAGCAGGCCAGTTTCTTGGGCCACAGAGCAGAGCAGAAAGATCTGGAGATGCAAAGGAGAATAACCACCACATTCACCAACTCTCATTTCGCAAATTGGGAGCACACCATTAATGAAGTGCTCAGCTGGATAAGACATCCAAATAAACCAACCCATAATGTGGTTATTTCACTAAATCTTGATGTCCTATAGCAAAATGAGCAGCAGTCAAAATGGCAGTTTCCAAAAATTGGAAATGGACCAGTACACCAAGTCTGATCCAGGGGCTGGGGTGTGACACGTGGAGTAGATCCCACAATACTTTGTTTCCTGGTCTCTGTGTACCCTGGGGCTGAGCCATAAAGGCTGGTAATATAGTATTACTGGTTTTCAAACTCAACTGTGTACATTGGTTAAGATTTTTAAACTACTGGGTAGTTTAGCCATACCGTAGAATGGGTAGCTTGTGAACAATGTAAATTTATTTCTCACAGTTCTGGAGGCTAGGAAATCTAAGATCAAGGCACTGGCAAATTCACTACCTAGTGAGAGCCCTCTTTCTGATTCATAGACTGCCAGCTTCTCACTGTGTCCTCACATGGTGGAAGGGGCAAGGGAGCTTTCTGGGATCTCTTTTGTAAGGGGACTAATTCTATTCATCAGGGCTTCACTCTCATTGAATTAAAAATTCAGTTCCTCAGGTCCACTAGGCACATTTCAAGTGCCTAATAGCCACATCTGGCTAGTAGCTACCATACTGGACCGCGCAGATATAAAACATTTCCGTCACAAGGGAAATTTCTATTATATAGCGTTGGTACCGTGACAAAACCCCCAAGCTGAGTGGGCTGGGGCTCAAGGCAATGAGATGTGGAGAAGAAATCAGAAAACTAAGCCACACAAACTGGGTTCTCACATCGGAGGAAAGGAACAGCTGTGAAGGACAAAGAGGCATTCAGCACAGGGAGGCATATTTGAGACCCCTGCCAGAATGCTGACTGAGTCAGGATTGGCTCAGGTCTGTCTGGATGGAGCCAGTAGCCTAGAGGGACTGGGGAAGACAACAAAGGAAGAGAAAGACCCAGAACCCGTCATTGTGACACTTGAGACCTTTCCGAAGGTGCTTATAGGGTCATGCTCATCTTATTTACTTCTGAGCACCATACTCCTGGGCAAGGTGATGTGATTTTACTGTCCACTATCAATGGCACAAGCCTGGAGCCACATCAGGTAGTAAAAGGAGGCAGGTTCACCTCCAGGGCTCCATAAATAGGACCCAGCTGACGCAAGAGCCCCTGTTACTTGAGAGCCAGGTTAAGTGTATAGCAGGAAGGTGAAGGGAGGGTTCCATCAGCAGGGAGAGAGACATTTGTTTTTGTTTTTTTTAAATAATATTTTTTATTATATTATGTTAGTCACTGTACAGTACATCCCTGGTTTTTGATGTAAAGTTCCATGATTCATTACTTGCGTATAACACCCAGTGCACCGTGCAATACGTGCCCTCCTTACTACCCATCACCAGCCTATCCAAGTCCCCCACCCCCTCCCCTCTGAAGCCCGCAGTTTGTTTCCCAGAGTCCACAGTCTGTGAGAGACACTTGTAATCCCGAACTACTTACTCAGTTTAATCTAGAGCATTTGGAGGTTTTACCGTGGTGGGTGAAGAGTGCCTTTTTGGAGGTAAATCTGTGAGAGAAGCCAGGCTGGATGTTTCTTGAGACAGGTAGAATGGTGTGTTAGTTTACAAGGGGTGTTGTAACAAAGTACCACAGACTGGATTAAACAATAGAAATATATTCTCTAACACTTTGGGAGGCTAGAAGTCCAAGATCAAAGTGTGGCCAGAGTTTGTGCCCCTGAGGGCACCGAGGAGAATCTGTTCCATGCCTCTCTCCTGGCTGCTGGTGATTTGCTGGCAACCAGTAGTGTTCCTTAAAGTGTAGGCGCATATCTCTAATCTCTCCCATCTTGTTCAGATGGCATCTCCATGCATGTGTGTCTGTGTCCAAATTTCTTCCTTTGTAAAAGACCAGTTGTATTAGGTCAGGGCTTACCCTCCTCTAGGATGACCTCATCCTTATTTAACAAATTCTTCTGTAATGACTCTATTCCAAAGAAAGTCACATTCTGAGGTACCAGGGATTAGGACTTCCACATATGAATTTTGAGGGATATTATTCAATCCATAACAAATTATACAGTAAAAAGAACATATATTTTGGAGTCAGACAGACTGGGTTTGAGCCTTGCTTCTGCCACTGCTTTTCCGATGCAGTTTGATTTTATTATCTGCAAAATGAGGATGATATATGTAATAGAATCATTTGTAAAGTGATAAGTCAGTGATAAAATGAAACCCTTTCATGTATCACCAGTTAAGAAAAAATGCTTCCAATCAAACAATGCCATATCATCAATTATAACATGCATTCCAAGTTTAAATACGTTACATTGTGAAATAAAAGTATGTTTTAAAATCAGTGAAGGTAGGGACTCCTGGGTGGCTTAGTCAGTTAAACGTCCTACTCATGATCTCGACTGAGGTCATGATCTCAGGGTCATGAGATCGAGTCCCACATCAGGCTCAGCGCTGGGTAGTACTGGGTGTGGAGCCTGCTTAAGATTCTCTCTCTCTCCCTCTGCCCCTCTGTGTTGCCCCTCTCTTTCTCTCTCTCTCAAAAAACAAAAAACAATAGTAAAATAAAATTAATGCAGGTAAAGACCAAAGATGACCTATAAAGTGCCTCCTGTGGAGAGGTAAGAAGAGGTACAATTAGGTGCGTCATTTTTTATTCGCACCCCTTCCTTTGCCTGAGCAGAAAAGTTGTCTTCGCCATTGGTCACCACCCAACTTGCCATCCATTTCAAGAAGGAATGAGATAATTTACTGGGCAGGGGTCAAAAGAATTCCCTAAGGAGGTGGCTTTTATGAAGTGTGCTACTTCCACAAAATTTTCATGATTGCTTCAAATAGGAGGTATCTTCCAGAGTTTCTCTGTAGGACCCCACTCTGTATTCATATGTTGGCTACGAAGTACATTCACATGGATGGTTCTGAGAACCAGATAGAAAAGTTTCTCTATTTGTTTAGTTAGGGTGGGGGAATCCTTGAGTCTCTCTGGGGCCCATGATGTATTTCTTCCCCAGTACCTGTTATCTTTGGGATAAGGGCTTGTACTTCTCCAGAAACCTTAGACCACTCAGTGACTGATATCAGTTTGGGCTCCTGCCTTTACCTTCCCCCACTAACAGCATCACATTATATAACCTTCACAACCTTCACCTCTTTGCCAGCCCTCGGAAGCCCAAGGGTGCAGACAGCCATTCTGTGCAGAGTCTTGAACTGTTGTTGTTGTTGTTGTTGTTTTTAAGATTTATTTATTTATTGGAAAGAGAGAGAGATAGAGAGAGAGAGAGTGTGTGTGTGTGTGTGTGTGTGTGTGTAGAAGGAGGGGCAGAAGGAGAGAGAATCTTAAGCAGGCTCCACGCCCAAGCTCTCCTTGATCTGTTTCTTGATAACATACTGACTTTGTCCCCTGCATAGTCCAATCTCTATGGGTGGTGTTCAGGGCCCCCATTCTATCTCTAATATGCCCAGTGGACAAACCAGATCTGCAGAGGCACAACCATAATGTCACTCACTGACTGCCCTCCACTTCCACATTTTACATTTGTTGTCTGGGTTATGCATTACTCTGAGCAACAGGGTTTAGGTGGAAAAGCTTCAAATTTGCATGACTATATAGCATAAAGGTGAAACACAGACTTAGGAGTTTGACTATCTAGGTTCAAATCCTACCTCTTTCTTGAAAGCTGCGTGAAATTGGGAAAGTTACAGGGTCTCTCTACCTCCCAGAAAGAGGGGATAATAATAGTACTCACTTCATAATGTTGTCATAAGGATGAAAAGAGAGTGCTTGTCAAATGATTTGAACAGATACTTCATCAAAGAAGATATACAGATGGCAAATAAGCATATAAAAAGATGTTGAACATCATTAGTTACTAGGAAAATGCAAATCAGCATCACAATGAGATACCAGTACACGCCTATTAGAATTTTGAAAGTTAAACATAACATATATTTCAATCCTAGGTATTTACCCAAAAGAAGAAATATAGGTCCCTACAAATGCTTGTACATGGATAGTTATGGCAGTTTTATGTGTAATAGCCAAACTGGAAGCAATCCAAATGGCCATCCACAGAATATTACTCAGCAATAAAAAAGATGAACCTTATAGAGGATACAAACTGATCTAATGGGACAGAAAGTGGATCAGTGGTTTCTTGGGAATGGGGTGGGAAGGGGGGTGAGAGGAAGGAGTTACAGAGGAGCATGAAGAAACTTGGAGGGGCAGTGGCTATGTTCACTATCTTGATTGTGGTCATGGTTTCACAAGTATGTACGTATGTCAGAACTTACTGAATTGCATAATTTAAATAGATGTGATTTATTATATGTCAGTTACACCTAGATAGTTCATTTATTAAGTAAATGCCTATGACAGGGCAGGCTTTTTATAAATATTAACTAGTATACACTTTAGTATTATACTCAGAAATGTTTTAGATGAAATTTTTAAAAGGGCATCTCATCAAAAGCATCACTCAGTAATTGATTCTATCACCATCATACTATACCTAGCTACATTTTCCATTTCTTTTAAGGAATTCTCACAAATAAACCTGAATTAAGGAAAATAGTCCAGGCTTTGAGGTCAGAAGCTGTGAGTTCAAGTACTCATTCTATCATTCCATACCTTATGCTGATATTTGCCCTTGATTTTTCCCAAATACAGAATACTACAAAGTTACATCACATAATTGCTATAAGAATCAAATAAAAAACTGGACGTTAAGCATGTTCTGCAAATTATAAAGCAACATGAATATATCAGTCATTACAACTAGGGAGGAAAGGAGATAAGCGGACTTTTTGAAGGCCAGGTAACAGAAGATCACCAAGATTAAAATAAACTTTGACCAAAAAAAACCTCACAGAAGAGCAAGAGATAGACCCTACGTATCCAAAATTCCCTTACTCTGATAGTCCCACATCAGAATTGACTGGGACACCCTTAAAAATGCAGATTTCTGGGTCCTGCCCTTATTTGATTAGGCAGAATTACAGGTGGTAGAGAAGAGGAATCTGAGTTTCAGAAAAAGCTGTGCAATGGATTCTGATGCAGCTGGTAACACCAGTCAGTGAATGGTCTTTTGGAAACAATCACCTTGATCTTCATGCCTCGCAGTGAGGGACATGAGCTATCCTAGGCTCTATTGCTCCGACTAAGCCTGACTTCAGTCTCCAGAAAAGATAATGCATCTCCCATAATGGCTGGGAGTGCAGAAAGTTTTGAAATATCTTCTAACTAGGCAGTTAGTATTGCAAGCACTTCCTCTACCATCATTCTTTTTCTGAGCTCCTCTGTGCTTTTAGGAATCTTACTGGCTCTGAGATTATCTTTGGAAATTATCTATCTTGGTAATGCAAATGTGTATTTCTTAATTTCTTTCCAACAGTCATTTCCCTAAAAAAAACCAAGTCATTCCATGTTGCATGTTGGCAGCTTGCCTTGGATAGACTGTCTGAGGTGTGTGGCTTGATGCCAACATGAACTTATATCTATGTGGGATTGTCACCTGAAAATCAAGAAGTGAGAAGAAAAGCAGCAGGATTGGTGCACATCAGCCCCTTGTGCCATCTGGGGTGGTTGAAGCACAGGAACAAAGACTGGAATTAGATGGAATTTCCATCTCCTGTCTTATCTCAACCCACCTAGAACTCTATTGTTCCACCCATAAGGAGAGAAGATTACTTTTCTGTGTCTTGAGGATGTCAAATCCGTCTGAGTTAGTTCTCGGGGGTTATTTCAAAATCCTATATCAAAAGGCACCACATGAATATAATTAAATCTCTTATATGGCTCATTATTCTGTGAATTTGGACCAGATGTTGCAAAAATGCTTCTAGTTGTCAAACAGGGAAACTAACCGAGGCAGAAGAGCTTGGAGAGTGAGTGCCCCATCTGAATGGGGCAGTCCCCAATTGTTGCCATGTATGAATGTGGCCCCACGTTGCCTGATATTCTGGTTTTTTTCCAAAGGTGGGAGGGGCAATAAAAATAGTCCTATTTATGGGACTATTTTATTTTATTTATTGTTGCCTTTTATGTTGGCAAATTAAGGGGGGAAATACATTTAAACGGGACCAATAAAACACCTCCAGCTTGAACTTGCAGACTGCCGATTTGTGACCTCTGATTTATACTACTATTCAAAACCATGATCTTTTAACAACTGAAAAAATTATATCAATATAGTAAATCCTTGTACCTATACAATCAGCCAATGACGCATTCAGTCCTATCCCACAGAATGAATATTATATAAAAATGTAAAACTCAGGCAAACCATAAGAGACTTTAAAAAAAAAGATTCATTTATTTATTTAGAGAGAGAGTGAGAGAATGAGCATGGGGAAGAGGAGGGAGAGGGAGAGAGAGACTCTCAAGCAGACTCCCTGCTGAGCACAGAGCCCATCACATGACTCAGTCTCATGACACTGAGATTATGACCTGAGCTGAAACCAAGAGTCAGACGCTCAGCTGACTGAGCCACCCAGGCACCCCAAACCATAAGAGACTCTTAACTACAGAGAACAAACTGAGGATTGCTAGAGGGGAGCCATGGGAAGGGATGGGGTAAATGGGTGATGGTCATTAAGGAGAGCACATATTAGGATGAGCACTGGGTGTTTACGTAAGTGATAAATCGCTAAAGTCTACTCCTGAAACCAATACTACATTATATGTTAACTAACTTGAATTTAACTTTTAAAAAAATGTAAAATTCAGTTCAAATAGAAGCTGAGACTTCAGGAGAACCCAGAAGAGTCAAATAACTGTTGACCTGAAAAATAGCTTATTGAAAAATGCTAATCAATAGTAGTTTGGAATTTGGTTTTCTGTCTGTTGGACAGGGACATAACCAGAATCAGGTTCTCCTTCTCCTCACAACCTGTATTGTCCATCCCCTCAGGAATAGCAGGTGATGTTCCTTACAGGACAACTCTCTCTCACATAGGGCCCATAGGGATGATTGGGCCAGGGACAAAACACTGAGTGCAAGAATGTCAGGGGAGGCTGCAGCAAGAATTTTTTCTTTGCTGGATAACATGTATGTGCATGATATGGTTAAAGACAGTCTTCCCTTCAGTTTTTTGAGAGACTGTTTCTTTGTACTCTAATGAAAGTGCAGGAAATGGTTTTCCCAGTTTTTGCTAATGAATGACACTAGTAAGTATCCACTAGACCATGTTTCCATTTGAAAGCTAAAAGTATATGTAGGCTCCAGTTGATTTGTAAAATATGAGTAATGGATATCTCCAGTTGGGAGATACTGTAAGATCTTGGGTTAGCTATAATTTGGGTTAGCTGTCATTAAGATCTTGGGTTAGCATCCCAGGATATAAATGGTGTTATAAATGGTGTTTTGACATGTGACAGACATAGAAGAAAAGAACCTTAGTGGTAAGGGTACCAGCAAAAACACATGGCATACCCAGAGAGTTTCATCTAAAGGGTTAAACACTTTACAGAAGGATGCTTTCTGGGGGCATGGACAGGGATAGGGGAGCCAACAAAGAATGTGAGGCTTATTAGGGGATAGAAACAGCAGAAAGTCAATACCACCCTATGGTCTGAAGAGTCGAGAGAGAGAGGGGGCATTGTGTTACCAGAACCCACAAAAGCTCCCTCTGTGGAAAGGAATTTACTAGCAGATTCTATGTGTGCAGAGGCACCATGCTGCTGCCAGCACCTCTGTCCTTCCACTGTCTGATCTTCTGCTAAGTCCTCCCCTTGGCTGATTCAAACCAGAATCTAGAGGACAAGGAAGTTCAGGAAATACCATCCAAGGAGGTCAGCCTCCAAGGGCAGGAGTAGGGTGGACAGTGGCAGATATGGATCTGAGAGAGAGGGGCAAATGGAGAGCTATTATCACAGAAGGCAGTGGGAGTCATAACCCATGGAATGTTCGAGCAGGAGGGGGCTTTTCATCTTCCAGGGAATTGAAATGACTTAGCAACCATTATAAACCCAATAAAAGGCATAGTTGAGACCAAAGGCAGTCATCTTCATTCCCATTCTCATGGCCTTTCCACTTCGTTATGTTAGGAATCAGGAGTTGCAAAACTCATGTTAGAGTAGGATTGGCTAAAATGGGGTGCCTACCTGCTCATTTGCCATTACTGTGCCCATCAGACATCACTAATCTATTACAGATTTCTTTTCTCCTGAGCCCAGATGTGCTTTCAGACTCTTTTTCATCCTAGGGCTCCAGGCAGTCACTAATAATTGATCCATCTTGTTGCCTTATTACCTAACAATACAACATACTCTAAATGCAATGCTTCAAATTATTCTGTCTAATAAGATTTCCCTCCTTGAAACGTGGCCCATTCTCAGAAGTTGCTTCCTTGTAGGCTTTCAAACGGCTCGCTTTGGTGACTCAATGGAGGGCACTTACGGTTTGGAAGAAGGGAAAGCACCAGAGGATTATTTCACCTAAAGGGTAGTAATAAAAAGCCCTAATCCTTGGTGGGGTTTTCTCTTCTTCTCTCCTTGCAGGTTGACAGAACAGAGGTGATCCGCACCTGCATAAACCCAGTGTATTCAAAACTGTTCACTGTGGACTTTTACTTTGAAGAGGTGCAGCGTCTGCGGTTTGAAGTCCATGACATCAGCAGCAACCACAATGGGCTGAAGGAGGCCGACTTCCTGGGTGGCATGGAGTGCACACTCGGCCAGGTGGGTCCACAGAGGTCCCTTCCCACTCCTTGCCTCCTTGAGGACTCTCTTCCTCCCCTTTTTCCTCTCTCCTTGCATTCTTTCTCCTTTGGTTTTATTTTTCCTTTACGTGTCACATTTTATGAGTTCCCATACACTGTCCTATCCATTATAGTTAACAGTGTGTTTACACAGGGATGATGTGGCAAATATGGGAAGACCTACTTACTTTGCAAAATTAACCATTTTCTCTTCTGAATTCCTTCATTCTGTCAGTTCTTTCACAACTATTGAGCACTTACTACACTCTGATTGTGTGTTATAGTCTTATTCTGTTACATTGTAAATTTCCATCTCCCAACTCAACCATGAGAACCCCCGTAAAGGGAATGTTGCTCAGTTACATGTATTCCAAGCTTCTGGTACCGGAAATAGCCCAAGAGTGGGGATAAATAGATGTTTGGTGAATGAACAAATGCTTTTACTTAATTCTCACAATGATGCAAAATAAACGTCATTCCTGTATCTATCTATCAGTGAGAAAACTAAGACTCAGAGTGGTTAAGCCTAAAGCCCCACACTAACAAGTGGCAGAACTAGAACTCAAATGAAGTTGGCTTCACTTCAAACTGCATAATTCTGCTTCACGACACCTTTCCTTTTTCCTTCCCATACTGCTGTAACCAGAACTCTAGTAGGTACTGAGGAGAGATCTAAATGAAGAAATAGTCCTTATGCCCAAGAAGTGGACACTCTTATTGGGGAAGGCACACTATGTAGCTAAAATAGAGCAATTAACGATGCAATTTAAGCCATAATGAGACAAAATATCCTGGGTTATAGTCATAGAGTGTGGACCTTCAAGAAGGGAGAGCTTTCAGCTAGTTAGAATCAAAGAAGGCACTGTGGATTCAAACTTCGAAAAAAAAATGTAGTCCACAGATTGAAAAAGGAGGAGGAAGCATTTTCAAGTAAGAAATCAATATAAACGAGGTAGAGAGGTCAGAACAACCGTGGCAGGGGTGAGGGGCAGAGGAGAGCAGGTTCACTGAATCAGGGTCAGAGGCTGATTTACTGCAAAACCAGTGAAGCTGGAACTTCAGAGCCCCTCACTTGGCTAGAGTGTTTCCAAGGCTCTGCGTGACATTTTTATTTGTGGTCTTGCACTTTTTTCTCAAAGGATTCCAAATTATATAAACCTCAAGCCCCATAAAACCTGCATCAATCCCATGCAGAGGCAAGGGTCTGGTTTAGGGATTAGTAAGAAAGAGCCTGCCTGGCAAAGAGATGACAAGCATGCATGTCTTTTTGTTTTTACCGTGCCTCACGCCACTTATCACGAACGTCTCCCATGTGAACACTGGGTGACAAAACGGACAATGTCCTCAGATACCTTTTTCAGCAGATATAGTGATTACTTTCATGAGCTCGTTCCTTGTTTTTTTAATGAAAGCCAAAAGCCCAATGTAAAGGGATGGTTGAGGGGAGTCAGAGAAGGAATCTGGAATATTCTCCATCAATACAATCTCTCTCATGACTTTTGAAAACAGTTGATAGCAGATAGTGCTGGCGTCTTGCCAGGTACATGCCTAATAAGTAGTAGGCATTGAATGAATGAATGAATGAATGAATGAATGAATGAATGAATAGGGGATTTGAGGTAGAATTCTGTAATGTATAAAGAAAATAAGGTGGTTAAAGTGTCATCTCTTACAGATACAAATGAGCCACTGCAAGTTTCTCTTTGAGATTACAGACATCCCCTCATGTATCAAAGTTATATTCTGTCCTAAGAAACAAATGTAGATCCTTGTAGAAGTCATGTGAATCAAAGATCTTTTTCATCGAAAGATTTGATCATTTTCTCCATGTGAGTGACCCTCAAATTTGCATCTTTAGTCACTCACAACCCTCATCTTTCCAGCAGCCAGGAAGTCCTTGACCCTCTTTGTGCTAGGCATTGTGCTGGAGGTCGGTGGTGTAGTGTTGAGCCAAAAACATTGTCCCTACCCTCAAGCAGCTCAGAGGCTAGTTGTGGATAAAGATGGAAAGCAAATAATTAAATCACACAAACAATTAAATTACAACCATTGTACTTATTGTTAAGGAGAAGTATAGAATAGGAGAGGAAAGATTGAGAGAATGGTGTCAGGTGGAGAGACAATCAAAGGATTCTGAAGGGAAGTGACATTTACACCAAGACGTGAAGGGAGAGTGAGTGCATCAGGTGAGAAGAAAGAGGAAACACATTCCACGCAGATGAAAAATTATATACAAAGACTGTGGATTCAGGAAGAAGTTTGGCATATGGTACATAGTATCTTCATTTGAGTTTCCCAAGAAGCTAACTCTGAGACAGGAAGTCAAAGGAGGTGAAGGAGATGTCATAGCAGAATGAGAAAGTAAGACAGGAAAAAGAAGGCAGCCTGTGAGAGTGTTGTCAAGCCAGCTACCACTGTGGCCAACTGGAGCTTAATTCTGCTGGGGAAATTCTGGAAGCCAGTCTAGAGGAAACACCACAGAGTTATCTCACCCTAGAGGTGAGGGAACTTGGGTATTTATACTTGGAGTATACAGGTCATCAGTCATTGAGGGCTGTTTCCAGGGTGGGAACATCAATCCCCCAGTTTTTCTGGCTTATTGCTTGGGCAGCAATGCAGGCTGCGAGTAGCCCAAGAAGCTTACAAGCAAAGAAATACAGGTGCTAGTGGTCAGAAGTCAGTGATGTGCACTGAAGTCATAGGCCCCAGGAAATGAGCAGGGCATTGACGGCATCTGTGACACAGACGTTATTGGCTGCCTACTCAATAGCCAGTCACTCCACTCTTTCAGCCATTAGGCCCTGATCATTTTCAGATCATTTTCCATCATCTGGCTGCGTAGATAATAGCCGTATCTCCAGCTCAAGGGTAAATCCTGAGTAATCTCAGCCAATCATAATGAATCGCATTCCCTTTTGCCAGAGATTGGTTTAGGGGTGGGCTTGTGGCTAGTTCTAATCAGTAAGACATGACGGTTTTTCTTGGAAATCTGTTTTAGCCTAAGGGGCGGGGGGAGAGATATCCACATATGAAGAAGGAGTTGTCTAGCTATGATTCCTGGAACCACTGTAGCCACTTTGTAGCAGGGGTGAGGATGAGAGCAACCCTAAGGTGAGGTCAGAGCCAGAAGAAGTGGAGGCACTGGCTGACATACTGCACCTGGAGCCCACCCTGTCTGTGGACTCCTTATCATGAGATAATAAAGTGTCCTATTGTTAAAGTTGTTTGGAGTGGGGTTTTCCATTCCCTGAGCCAAAAGCACCATGATTGATATAGAGTATACCAATGAAAACATATCAATGACAAATGGACGGACTGTCTGGAGTGGGGTGAACAAAGGGAAACTGGCTTAATTTTTTTAAGCCCTCAAGATGAGGACTATATGGAAGTGAGCACTGAGTGTAAGATTATATATAGTACTTTCTAAATATATCTTGATACTTTTGAAAGAGCTTCCATACTGACCATTTCATGTGATCCCCTTGACAATGCTGGGAAGACAGGTGTCATCATCTGCATTTTATAGCTGAGAAAACAGAGGCTCAAAAAGATATAATGTCCTGACAGAGCCAAGACCAGAAGTCAAGAGCTTTTGGTCCCTAATCCAAAGCTCTTTCTTCTGCCATGATTCAAAGAAGGATAACGGGGAGAGGCCACATGTTCTGAGATCTCTTTTAACATCTGGCTTAGGTGAAGCAAGCGAGAAAGAAGTCAAACTTGTTCAGCGTAGCCCAAAGCCATGTTTCCCAAGCCACACTGCTTTCCCTCCCACCCCAGGTGACACACTAGCCTCTGTGGGTATCTTGTATATTCATGGGCAACCACCCTTTTATATTATCAGCCATGTAATAGGTATGCTTGACCTTTTCATACTTTGGGGGTGGGCACTAATAGGCTGAAATCAATCAAATTATCCTATTTTTGTGGCCACAGTGATTAGTTCATTGAAGGTATACAACTATCAGAGATAGTGAAATGTAAATACATATTTGCTAAAGCCTTCCGAGAAAGATAAGGTGAGGCTATGAGGTCCGGAAATGGTACCCTTCAAGGGGAGAACATGATGCTGCTGGGGGAGGAAAAGGAAGGGTGATAACATAACAAAATGTGGGTGAAAAGGAAAGAAGCTGGCACCTCAAAGGGAAGAACAGCGAAATAGAGAGAAATCGGGTCATATTACTTGCATGCTAGATGGTGTCCTGTCTGAAGCCAGTCGTTCCTGGGAATTTTGGTCAGTGGCTTCCCTTTATTATTTAAATCATTATGGGCTAATTCTTTTGGCCACTTACAACATGGAGTTCTAACTAATCAAGTCATACTCCGTAGAACCCCTTCTCTAGGCCATAGTGACCTTTTCAGTCTCTGAGATCCTATAACCCATCTCCACTTCACTCATTTAGTAACTGCCTTGAGAAGTTCCTTTTTTTCAGTTCATTAAAATCATTTGTCTCTTAATTAACATTTATTTTTATACATATCCTCTGGCCCCCCAGCTAGATTATAAGTTTCTTAAGGCAGAAGCCATAATCGGTACTTCTTCATGTCTAATGCAACACCATTCTTTATATATCACACATGCTCAAGCCACATTTATTGATTAGTTCATTTTGAAAATTTTAGATCAGTATGAACTTTTATTTTAACATGATACGTTCCATTCAATCACATATTCATATTTCAACAAGCATTTAACAAGTGCCCCAGTTATACCAAGTACCCTGGTAGGTGCTAGAGACACAAAAATGAAAAAGACAGAGGCCTGTCCCTGGAAGAGCTTATAATTAGCTGGGAGACACAGACTGGTAAATAATTAAAATGCGTGTTACTTTGTGCTACAACAGAGATGCATTCTAGGGGCTACCTCTACCTAGAGGGAATCAGGTAGGTCTCCTAAGAAAGATGACTCTGGACCTGAATCTCAAAGGATGAGTAGGAATTCACCAGCAGAGAAAAGAAATAAGGACTCTCTGGGCAAAATGACCGGGACACAAAAAGGTATGGCAGTGCAGGAATAGCACAGAACTCTAAGTGACTCAACACGGTTAGACGGTCAAGTGAGGGTGGAAGAGGGATAGGGGAGGCTGGACAGGAGAAGAGGAGCCAGACCAGGAGGACTTAGGTGCCTTTCTCTAAAGTTCGCAGAGCTTGGATGTGCTGCACTGGAGATCCTAGAGGGATTTGACTAGGGGGAGAACAAGATTGCATGTGTATATCAGAAAGATCACTTTTGCATTCCCATGAGGGGAGGTGGGAGAGAGTGGGTGTGGAGCCAGGGAAACCAGTTAGAAAGCTCATGCTATAACAGGAAAGAGATGAGAGGGCAGTGGTGATGGAAGTTGAGGAGGCCCAGGGAAGAGTGCGACCGAGAGCAGCATCAACAAGCCTTGGAGAACGGGTAAAGGAGGAGGAGCTTGCAGGTAGCTGGTTCTGGTTACTGGAGGAGTGATTTGCCTATCTTCAGGAGAATCAGATTGAGGAGTGCATTGGGGAATAGAATGTGCTGGCATGTTCAGCTCAGGATGTCTGTGGAGAATCCGGAGGAGGTTGACAGTTGGCATCTGACCACATGGATCTGGAATTGATAACGGATTTGAGAGTGGACTCCCTATAGCGCAGGTAGCCTGAAAGTGGGTGAGATCCCTCAGAGAGACTGTTTTGTTTTTATTTTTAGAAGGAAGTTCATTGCACGTTCCATATATGAACAAATCGTAAAGGATTTTTAAAAAACTGTTGAGTATGCAAAGACATCTCCACATTCTTTCAGATAAAAGCGTGAACTCGATGTTATATTTTGGTGTGAATGGGAGCTTTCTCTCTTTTCTAAACTGTTCTTCTCTCTAGTATGATCCAGCAAAAACAAAACAAACACAAAAACAAAACAACCCCCCCAAAAAACACAAAAAGACCAAGAAACATCAGTTCTTTCCTTCTTCATCACTTCAGTGGATCAAGACTTTTCCCCCCTCGCACTGCTTAGTTAGGCAGGGAATGGCTGGATGCAGGAGCTATCCAGCAGGGGGAGGACCGGCACAGTCGGGGTCTGAGGCACTGTTTGATAACGCTTAAATGCACCTGCTGTGGAGCCTCGGGGTCTAGAGTCAAATCCCAGCTCAGTGGCTCTCAAGTTGTATGTCCACAGGCAAATTCTTGCAGCCACTTAAGCCTCAGCCTCTTCATATGCAAAGTAGAGATAATAATAGAGTTGGCCTCAAGAAATATTGTGAGAATCAAGTGAGAAAACACATATAAGGAGCTTAGCAGAGTCCCCAGCACAGAGCATTCAGGACCTGAGAATCGGGATCTGAGAATCTAGGAAATGATGGGAAGAATCAACATATCTAGGGGCCAACTTTGTTTCAGGAGTGAAGGTAGAAGCGAAAAGATTATGATAGAACACCCATGTTCTGTGGAACATTGCATCAAAAACTGGGGATGTACTGTATGGTGACTAATATAACAAAATAAAAATTATAAAACATAAAAGAACACCCATATTGTGGGCAATTAGTAAAACTGAACTTAGGACTTCGCCTCAAGTTTATTGAAAACTTTATTTAGTCAAAAGAGTCAGTGTGTGTGTGTGTGTGTGTGTGTGTGTGTGTGTGTGTGTGTGTGTGTTGGTGTAATATTTACTTTATTCAGACTATTTTTAAGTAAAATTGGTTTCAACTCAGATCTCTGAAATAATTGGGGGTAGGTATTCCATTTCCTGTCTTACCATAACTAAGGCCCAAAAGAAGGGATAAAGTGACATCCCAAAACCCATGCTGAAAGTCACACATTCACAGTTGTCTCCTCAAGGCCGTCTACGGGTACTTGCCCTGTCCATGTGAGTTGGCCACATCTTCACTCTGTCGTGTGAAACACGGGACTTGTGGCTTTTAGGAAAGGGAACTAGCAGCCCTCAGCATGCTGGAAACTGGGGTTGGCCATGAAGTTGAGGATAAGCACAGCCAGTGACTTAGCACTGAGCAATAATGCCAAATGAAGGATCATGTCCTCCAAGAGCACTCCAGGCAGAACTGTGTGTTCTCAGCAGATGGATGAGGGGGGCGAATCACAGAGATGCAGGGTGCCCAGAAGGCTGTGTACTCCTTCTGGGTGAGCTTGGAGACCGTCCTTGGATTTCTGTTGGCAGAAAGGAGACCAGGAGCTAAGCCCCTCTCCTGCTGCCCCCAAGAGAGGGCATGCCAAGGGAAGTTGGGATGATCCCTCACCATCTAGAACAGCAAGCAGACCTTCTTTAATGTGGTGCCTTCACTTTCTTTCATTGCTTACTAACTAGTCCAGTCATCCTTGAAATCTTCCACTTCTTCATGCACCAAATGCAGTGGGGACACTGAGTCAGAAATAATGAGAACAGTAAATGTAGCACAGTTAACTTTCTCAGGGTACTTGTATTTGCCAGTCACTGGGCGAGGCATTTGCTCTACCGCACTTAAGTTAATCAGCTGGGCATCCCTGGGAAGTAGGCACTACCATTATCCTCATTTATATTTGAGGAAACACACTGAATAAAGCCGGGTAACTTATTTTAGGCCACACAGCTAGTAAACGTGGAGTTGGAACTCAAATGCAGATCTGTTTGGCTCCAAAGCCCCTCATAGCTCATCACTAACTAGTATAAATTAGAATGTAGTATCTATTAATCCAGAGCCAAGTCACAGTTGACCTTGCTAAGATTTTGTTTTACTTGGGTTATTTTTAAGTTTGTTTGTTTGTCTTATACAAAGCTGATAGGAATCCTCTTGCAAAAAAGAAAAACCACCTTTGTCATTTTTCCTCCAGGTTTGCATACTGAATTTACTCTAAATACAGCATGGTTTGTTAAATAGTATCCATGTCTCAACCTCCCAAAACCAGAACCTTATAAAGTCAGCACCCAGAGGGTGCTGTTGAGCTCCCCAGTAACCAAATTCAGCAGTTGCCCCCAGGTCTTATCATTGCTTTTCTTCTGGGCATTTCCTCTTCTCCAAGGCTCAGAGTACAATTACAACTGTCCTCCTCTCTTCATTACCATGGAGCTGTACGTTAGTGTGTTTCTTCCCCCAAAGTTCAGAGAACATTGTTAAAACCAAGAATGTCCTGCTTTCTATCGTCATGAGTGGGACAGGGAAATTTGTGATCCCTTAAAATAGTCCTAGGCTGTCCGGGGTGCTCACCCTCATTTATGAGAGAGGAATCATGCACTGCCTTACACAGAGCAACAATTCTCAAACTTGAGCTCTAATCAGAATCTCTGGAGGCCCCACCCTCAGAGTTTGTGAGTTAGTGTATTTAGCAAAAGACCTATCATTTGCATTTCTAAGATCCCAGGTCATGAGGATGCTGCTGGTCAGGGGCCACAGTTTGAGAACCACTCCACCAGAATCTTGGGGGTGGAATGCTAATAAGTCTTGGGCACTGAATCACTAGTTTTAATTATGAAAGAACTAATGTTCAGGGAAATTGTCTGGAGAAATTAAGAAGGACGAATAAAACATCTAGAGAGCCGGAAAAAGAGTTGCTTCATAAAGTTTATAGTCCCACAAAGGATCATGTACAGGAATTTGGAATTTACATCTTGGTGAAGATCTTAACTCCTTTCCACTAAGTATAGTACAAGGGACCTATTAGCCAGGCCGTTGGTTCCTTTTCTGACACAGGTGAATGTTAGGATTACATCAACCACAATGGCCCCTGAAAGGATTGGCAGACCACAAGCTGGCAATGGTCAGTGGGAATCTGGTCTCCGGTGGGTTGGACCCAGTTGGTTGACACTGGGGGTATGGCTATGCAGAGGGTTTTATCCAAACTCAATGTAATGCTCACATTGAGATTCCACAGCTTGATATTTTGTTGCATAACATCTAATATCCCCGTGGCATAAAATTGATGGCCCAGGGAAGTCAAATTTACACATTACAGCAGGCAACTCATTTCCCTTCTGCTTCTCACATGAAAAGCTTTCTCTAACTTTGCAGAATTACTGCAAGCAGAAGCCACATGAGTGATAAATGAGGTCATAATTAAATACCATCATCTCAACTACCATGGACTGGCTGAGAAGTCCCAGGAAGTGGTCTCTCCATGCTAACTGTCTGTTCTACATGGGCAGGTGGGATTCACATAGGGTGATCATGGGAGAGCAAGCCCTCAGTTCTCCAAGGAAAATAATTAGTTCTTGCCTTTTTTTTTTTTAATGATTTTTTTATTATATTATGTTAGTCACCATACAGTACATCCCCGGTTTCCGATGTAAGGCTCGATGATTCATTAGTTGTGTATAACACCCAGTGCACCATGCAATACGTGCCCTCCTTACTACCCATCACTGGTCTATCCCATTCCCCCACCCCCCTCCCCTCTGAAGTCCTCAGTTTGTTTCTCATAGTCCATAGTCTCTCATGTTTCATTCCCCCTTCTGATTACCCCCCCTTTCTTTATCCCTCTCTTCCCCTACCGATCATCCTAGTTCTTATGTTCCATAGATGAGAGAAATCATATGATAGTTGTCTTTCTCTGCTTGACTTATTTCACTTAGCATAATCTCCTCCAGTGCTGTCCATGTTGTAGCAAATGTTGAGAACTCGTTCTTTCTGATAGCTGAGTAATATTCCATCGTATATATGGACCACAACTTCTTAATCCAGTCATCTGTTGAAGGGCATCTCGGCTCCTTCCACAATTTAGCTATTGTGGACATTGCTGCTATGAACATTGGGGTGCATATGGCCCTTCTCTTCACTACGTCTGTATCTTTGGGGTAAACACCCAGTAGTGCAATGGCTGGGTCATAGGGTAGCTCAATTTTTAACTTTTTAAGGGACCTCCACACTGTTTTCCAGAGTGGCTGTACCAACTTGCATTCCCACCAACAATGTAGGAGGGATCCCCTTTCTCCACATCCTCTCCAACAATTGTTGTTTCTTGCCTTGTCTATTTTTGCCATTCTAACTGGCGTAAGGTGGTATCTCAGTGTGGTTTTGATTTGAATTTCCTTGATGGCTAATGATTTTGAACATTTTTTCATGTGTCTGTTAGCCATTTGTATGTCTTCATTGGAAAAGTGTCTGTTCATATCTTCTGCCCATTTTTTGATTTGTTTATTTGTTTCTCGTGTATTGAGTTTGAGAAGTTCTTTGTAGATCTTGGATACCAGTCCTTTATCTGTAGTGTCATTTGCAAATATATTCTCCCATTCCGTGGGCTGCCTCTTAGTTTTTCTGACTGTTTCCTTGGCTGTGCAGAAACTTTTAATCTTGATGAAGTCCCATAAATTCATTTTATCTTTTGTTTCTCTTGCCTTTGGGGATGTGTCATGAAAAAGGTTGCTTTGGCCGATGTCGTAGAGGTTGCTGCCTATGTTCTCCTCTAGAATTTTGATGGATTCCTGTCTCACATCGAGGTCTTTCATCCATTTGGAGTTTATTTTTGTGTATGGTGTGAGAGAGTGGTCAAGTTTCATTCTTTTGCATGTAGCTGTCCAATTTTCCCAGCACCATTTATTGAAGAGACTGTCTTTTTCCCACCGGATGTTTTTTCCTGCTTTATCAAATATTAGTTGCCCAAAGAGCCGAGGGTCCATTTCTGGGCTCTCTATTCTGTTCCATTGGTCTATGTGTCTGTTTTTGTGCCAGTACCATGCTGTCTTTGTGATCACAGCTTTGTAGTACAGCTCGAAATCCGGCATTGTGATGCCCCCAGCTTTGTTTTTCCTTTTCAACAGTTCCTTGGAGATTCGGGGCCTTTTCTGTTTCCATACAAATTTAAGGACTATTTGTTCCAGTTCTTTGAAAAATGTCCTCGGTATTTTGATCGGGATAGCATTGAAAGTGTAGATTGCTCTGGGTAGCATGGACATTTTAACTATGTTAATTCTTCCAATCCATGAGCATGGAATATCTTTCCATCTTTTTATGTCTTCCTCAATGTCTTTCAAGAGTGATTTATAGTTTCTAGAATATAGGTCCTTTACGTCTCTGGTTAAGTTAATTCCAAGGTAACGTATGGTTTTTGGTGCTATTGTAAATGGGATGGATTCCCTAATTTCTCTTTCTTCGGTCTCGTTATTCGTGTATAGAAATGCAACTGATTTCTGAGCATTGATTTTGTATCCCGCCACGTTACTGAATTGCTCTATAACTTCTAATAGTTTGGGAGTGGCTTCTTTTGGGTTTTCCATATAGAGTATCATGTCATCTGCAAAGAGAGACATTTTGACTTCTTCTTTGCCAATTTGAATACCTTTGATCCCTTTTTGTCGTCTGATTGCTGTTGCAAGGACTTCTAGTACTATGTTGAATAATAGTGGCGAGAGTGGGCATCCTTGTCGAGTTCCTGATCTTAAGGGAAAGGCTTCCAGCTTTTCCCCATTGAGAATAATATTTGCAGTAGGCTTTTCATAGATGGCTTTTATGAGATTGAGAAATGTACCTTCTATTCCTACACTCTGAAGGGTTTTAATCAGGAAAGGATGCTGTATTTTGTCAAATGCTTTTTCGGCATCGATTGAGAGGATCATATGGTTCCTGAGTCTTTTCTTGTTGATATGATGTATCACGCTGATTGATTTGCGAATATTGAACCACGCTTGCATCCCAGGTATGAATCCCACTTGATCGTGATGGATAATCCTTTTAATGTACTGTTGGATTCTATTAGCAAGTATCTTGTTGAGGATTTTGGCGTCCATATTCATTAGGGAAATCGGTCTGTAATTCTCCTTTTTGAGGGGGTCTTTGCCTGGTTTGGGGATCAAGGTAATATTGGCCTCATAGAATGAGTTTGGTAGCTTTCCTTCTGTTTCTATTTTTTGAAATAGCTTTAGGAGAATAGGTATTATTTCTTCTTTGAATGTTTGGTAGAATTCCCCAGGAAAACCGTCCGGGCCTGGAGTTTTGTTATTTGGAAGGTTGTTTATCACTGACTCAATTTCTTCATAATTAATTGGCCTGTTTAAGGAATCAATTTCTTCCGGTTTCAATCTTGGTAGTTTATAGGTTTCCAGGAAGGATTCCATCTCTTCCAGATTGCTTAGTTTATTGGCATATAGCTGTTGATAAAAATTTCTAATAATCCTTCCAATTTCAATGGTGTTCGTCGTGACCTCTCCTTTTTCATTCATAATTTTAATAATCTGGGTCCTTTCTCTTTTCTTTTGGATAAGTCTTGCCAGTGGTCTGTCAATTTTATTGATTCTCTCAAAGAACCAGCTTCTAGTCCTGTTGATCTGCTCTACTGTACTTCTGGTTTCTGCTTGATTGATTTCAGCTCTAATTTTGGTCAACTGCTTCCTCGTGCGTGGATTAGGCCTGTCCCTCTGTTGCTGTTCCAGCTTCTTGAGGTGAGAATATAAAAACTGCATTTTAGATTTTTCTATTCTTTTGAGTGAGGCTTGGATGGCTATGTATTTCCCCCTTAGGACTGCCTTTGCAGTATCCCATAGGTTTTGGACTGTTGTATTTTCATTCTCATTGGTCTCCATAAATTGTTTAATTTGATTTTTGATTTCCTGGTTTATCGAGTCATTCCTGAGCAGGATGGTTCTTAGTCTCCAAGTGTTTGAGTTTCTTCCAAATTTTTCCTTGTGGTTGAGTTCCAATTTCAGAGCGTTGTGGTCTGAGAATATGCAGGGGATAATTTCAATCTTTTGGTATCGGTTGAGACCTGTTTTGTGTCCCAGAACATGGTCTATTCTTGAGAATGTTCCATGGGCATTAGAATAGAATGAGTATTCTTTGGTTCTGGGGTGTAGTGTTCTATATATATCTATGAGGTCCAACTCGTCGAGTATGGCATTCAAAGCCTTTGATTCTTTGCTTAGTTTTTGCCAGGGTGTTCTGTCTATTTCTGAGAGTGGAGTGTTGAGGTCCCCTACTATTAATGTATTTTTATTTATATGTCTCTTTATTCTGGTTAAGAGTTGGCTTGTGTATCTTGCTGCTCCCCTGTTGGGGGCATATATATTTATAATTGTCATATCCACTTGTTGAATACTTCCCTTAAGAATAATATAGTGCCCTTCTGCATCTCTAACTATAGTCTGTAGTTTAAAATCCAATTTATCTGATATGAGAATTGCTACCCCAGCTTTCTTTTGAGGTCCATTTGCGTGAAAGATGGTACTCCATCCCCTTACTCTCAGTCTGAATGCATCTTTGGGTTCGAAATGAGTCTCTTGTAGACAGCAAATGGATGGGTCATTTCTTTTTATCCAATCTGCAACCCTGTGGCGTTTTATGGGATGGTTCAAACCATTTACATTAAGACTGATTACTGAGAGATATGATTTTAATGTTGCCATGTTGCCAGTAAAGTCTTTGTTTGTATTGGCTGTGACTTTCTGTTCTGTATCACTCTTGGGGCCTTTTTACTTTTATAGAACCCCCCGTAATATCTCCTGTAGGGCTGGTTTCGTGGTTACAAAATTGGTTAGTGACTGGCGATTCTGAAATGTCTTTATTTCTCCATCAATTCTGAATGACAGCCTTGCTGGATAAAGGATCCTTGGCTGCATGTTTTTCTCTGAAAGAGCTTTAAATATGCTCCCCCAACCCTTTCTCTCATTCCAGGTCTGTGTAGACAGGTCTGACGTAATTCTGATGCTTTTGCCTTGGTACGTGAGAAATTTCTTTGCCCTGGCCGCTTTCAATACTGTATCCTTGCATCTAATATTTGCGAATTGCACTATGACGTGACGTGGCGTAGGTTTGTCGTGGTTGAGCTTGGGAGGGGTCCTCTCTGCCTCTTGGACACGAATGTTTGTTTCCCTTGCTAGATTAGGGAAGTTTTCAGCTACAATTTGTTCAAATATCTCTTCTAGACCTCTGTTTTTCTCCACCCCCTCGGGGATGCCGATGATTCTAACATTGGATCGTTTCATTGAGTCAGTAATCTCCCGTAACCTACATTCGTGGGCGTGGATTTTTTTAAGACCATCTTCTATTTTCATTTTTTCCTCTATTAACCCATCCTCCAATTCACTAACCCGTTCCTCTGCTTCTGCGACCCTGGCCGTCAGAGCCTCTAGTTTTGCCTGCATTTGGCTCATAGAATTTTTAATTTCTGTCAGATTCGCTCTCATTTCTGTCCTTAGGGATTCTATATTCTCAGTAACCTTTTCGTTAATAGTTTTTTCAATTCTACTCATCATTTTGACCATCGTTACTCTGAATTCCATTTCTGATAATTTGGTTACATCCATATCCATTATTTCTGTGGCAGAGGCCACAGAATCACTGTCTTTTCTTTGCTGGGGGGGGCTTCTCCTTCTTGTCATTCTGATGAAGAGAGGTTGCGGGGTTTCCAGAGCCCAAATTATTGACTGGGTCCCAGGCCGTGCCCCTTGTTTTATAGGGATCTTAGGGATGTGGGCTTCTTCTTTAAAGATTTTATTTATTTATTTATGTGGCAGCCAACCAGCGAGAGAGGGAACAGAAGCAGGGGAGTGGGAGAGGAAGAAGCAGGCTCCCAGCGGAGGAGCCCGATGAGGGACTCCTTTCCGGAACGCCGGGATCACGCCCTAAGCCGAAGGCAGGCGCTCAATGACTGCGCCACCCAGGCGCCCGGGTTGTGGGCTTCTTGATTTTTCAGCCTGCCTTCTGTGTTCTGGGGGAGGGGCCTGCCGCGCCGATACTCAGGCAACCCTGTTTGGGTAGAGTCTCTGGGTCCCTTGCGAGGGGGGATGGGGATGGGCTCTCTCTGAGCCGGTATTTCCAGGCTTTTGTTCTCTGGCGGCTTTCCCTGGCGGTTTGCTGTGCCTTTTCTGAGAGTCAGAGCAGCAGCGGCCAAATTTCAGCCTCTGTCACGGAACAGAAGGATTGCGGCCCAATCTCTACTAATGTTCTGGCCACTTTAACTCTGTTTCTGTTGGTGCTGCTCAACCCTGCAGCGTCCCGGGATGTGCGCCCCACACCCGGCGTCCCAGCCCTCACTTCCAGGGCCGGCGCGTCTCTGTCCTTTGTGTTTCTATGCCCAGCCACCGGCGCTTGCGCTCCCGGATCTCCCGGTCTCAGTCTGGATCCAGTGAGCGCACCGGGATTCCGGGTTCGCGAGATGCCTGGTGGCGCGACCCGGCTCACGGTCTCAGTCTGCTGTTTTGCGGGTGCCGCCCGCGAGCGCCGCTCTCCCGTGCAAGTGGCTACCGCTTCCCGGCGCCCAACACGGCGGCTCCCTCCTTCCGTTTATCTTCCGATATCTGTGCACAGTTTCATGGCTCCCCGCTTCGTACCTCAATACTTACTCCGGGCTGGGTTTGTTTGTTTGGATCCAGATGCGTCTTCCTGTGTCTCAGGCTGGTTCCGTGGTTGTTTAGGCTGGTCTGGTACCTATCCAGCTCGACTCGGAGGACCGGCTGAAAATGGTGTCTCCTACTCCTCCGCCATCTTAACTCCCCAGTTCTTGCCTTTTTTTTTTTTGCTGTCTTTGTCAGGCAAGTAATCTTAAATTCAGATCCTAGGAAAATCCTTCTGCTTTCTCTGGAGTCTTCCTTTTGTACCTTTAAATCTCCTTTATGGTGCCCTGCCCTGGAGTCTGAGCCCTATGTCCTGGACCTGCCACCAATTCCTTGTGTCATATTGGGCAGTTTGCTTAGCCTCTTGGTGATGTGGTGACCTCATCTATAAAAGGAAGGTTTTGTATTGATTAATCTCTAAATTTCTTCTAGTTCTAATAGTCAGTGATTCTTATTCATCTCTTTCTTCTCCTTGTCTCTGAAAGTAAGCCTCCCTTCCTGCATTCTCATCTCTCTTCAGGACAATCTCTATCCCCTTCCACTCTGCCCCCAGCCTCTTCTCACATCATCTGTTAGCATGAAGTGTTTCCCTCATGCTAAGTCACCGATATCATTCAGCCACAGACTGTGTTCCTACCCAAGTGCCCCACAGGAAAGCATCTCCTCATGTCTACTTAATTTCAGAGATAGTTTTTAAAAGATATATCTAGTGGCAATTAAAATGGGCCTGTGTTTATAAGCCCTGTTTCATATATTGACAGTAATACAATACCTCTCTGGGCTCCACATGAGGAAAGGGAGAATAACAAGAGATCTGGAACTGAATGAGAATTTGTAAGAACTGATGCGTCACTGCTGAAAGCAACGCTAGGTGTTTATCCTGGTCCCAACTCCTTAAGCCAGGCCGGTGTGGGGTGCTCAGCCCCCAGACTACCCCACCAGTTTCGCCTGGGCCTGTTTCCCCCTACAGGGAGCCACATAAGCCAACAGAGTTGAAGGCAGACCCCTGGGACCTCTACTGCAGCACCCATTCTTGCTTGTTTCCAGCCAGCTTTCATTCCAATCCTTTTCACTCCCAACTCAGAACCACTGATCTACAAAAATCCAAGCTGAGCCCTGTCTCCATGGTGTTTAAGGGCTCTCCCTACCATCTGGCCCTTGCCTTTCCCCTATAAATTTGTCTTGCTGTACCTTCTTACTTATCAGTCCCCTAAGTGCGTTAAATAAAAATGTCCTATACTTGTCTCAGCCCTGAAGCATGAGACACTATACATATAAACTGTATTATCAATATGCCAAACAGCCAATTTGCTGAAGTCAAATTACCAAAAAAAATTTGATTCACCAAATAACACATAGCCCAAATATTAATTCTTTGGTAAATATTTTTATTTACCGAAAATGAGGTTTTCAAACTATTTATAAAGGGTGCTGCAATTATTTTAAAACCTGTGAAGATTTCTGCTTTTTTTTTTCCCATTAGGCTGCTTATGAAATTTAGTTACTGATTATCATAAACTTTTCTGAATATCAAAAGTAACCATAAGAAGACTAAATTCTCTTTTGTCTTCTCTGCTGAAGGTGAGAAAAAATACAATACTAGCTCTTAAAGTACCCATTTTTTTCCCAGGCCAAAACACTAGGTAAATATATTTTTAAATGACAACAGTGATGACAGGGAGATGGGATTATGGGTGATTTTTAGTGTCACCTCCATGTTTTTCTATATTTTCTGGAAGGAGTATATATTGCCTCTATAATCAGAAAAAAATTACAATCAATGTTAGTAAAAAACATCATAATAAGGCCGGTTACTGACTCCAAAGAACTCATATTCATGTAGGGGAATATGACCATTAATTATTATATAGATCAGCTTCTGGAGAACTTTAGAATGTATAAGGAATTCTACTTTGGGAAGTGTGAGGGCAAGGTTTTGGGGCAAGGTGTTTGCTGAGGCTGTGCTCTCTGTCAGGTTTTTGAGAGAGCATTTTGTAGATGCTGCAGGTTCCCAGCCCCCACCCCATTGCCCACAGAGAGGAAGGTTGGCTTGGGTAATCTGATTCTGATCTTTTTAATACCATTTTTGATTACAGAAGAGACTGTGGAGGGCTTGAGGCACTAATAAGGAATAAGTTCAGGATGCCTCACTGGAACTACCAAGAGGTTCTGACATTCCCCCAATGCCTAGAATCTCCAGTTCAAGTCTCATGTGGGAAAGAGAATATTTTTATTTTGAATTAACCTGATAAAGTTTAGGGGGAGAAGAAACAGTAACTGCTTGGGTTACAAAATCATTCCTAGGAGTCTTGGTTTCAGATTCAAGGACAGAATGAGGCTGGTATGAATTCATTAACTTTGTTTTGGATGGAATGTGAGCCTTTGGGGCTTCTCTGTACAGGAGGGCAGGTCAGGGGAGGCCATGAGCACGCTGAGTCATGTGCCTTCCCCACCCTTCCTTGGCTTCTGCCCACGGGAGGCTGAGGTCAGCACATAGTCCCAAATCAGTTATTAGAAACAAGGGAGCAAAATTCCTCCAAACCTCTTTCTCCCCAGTGAGAATCAACCAAAAAAACCAGTATTAGTAAATTTGCAGACAGAACTCCATTAAAATCAGAGAAGCTTGAAATGGGGAAGAAAACAAAAGCAATGTTGAGTCTGGCCAGATCAGTGTGGGAGACTGCTCTCTGGTGCTCCCAACCTCTGCTTAACTACTTCTGAGGAAGGGGAATTCGTCCTTACTTATCAGGTATCCTGATAACGTTAGGGTAACCTATGACTGCATTTGCCCCAGGCCATCCTAGTTTTTACCCATTGTCGTGATTTAATTATTAACACTGTCCCCTTTCATTTTCAAAAGTGTGCCAGTTTAGACAGTAGAGCTCATGGTCCCTTTGTGATAATAAATCACTTTCATAGCTAACATTTGCTAAGTACTGATCACGTGCCAGGCATTCCCGAGCTTGGTGCTGTTGACATTAACAGCATCATCATTATTACTGTCATCCTGAGGCCAAGATTGCACACGCCTCCTAAGGGGCAAAGTCAAGATGCAACAACAGGCATTTGGATTCACATTCAGAGTACTCAGCAGTTCCTCCTGTACCCCTAAGCTACACTGCCTCTGGGCTTCCGTTTGAGAAAATCAGAAAGGAAAAGATCCATATCCCTTTACAGATCTCCCAAATCCTCCTACTGACTTTCTCCATAAGTGGTCAGTTGCAAGGAGGAGACGATATCCTGGGGGCCTTGTTATATTCCAGGTATCATATTACGTGAGGCCAGAATCTCCCCTACTTGATAGATCAAGAACTAGGCTGTAAGAGCTCAACTGATTCATCCCGGATCATGCTGACAGCAAGTTGGGGAGCTAAGATTCACACCTGATGATCTGATTTCAGTACTTGCCTTCCCGTTATACCACATTGCCTACCACACTGCGTTCAATTTCTACAACCCTTTGCAGATTGGAAAAAGTGGAGTAGCAATTCTCCGTAAATGCTATCACCATAAGACCGCTAACCAAGGTCAGGAAGAAAGCAACCTTTTTCACAGGTTGATGAATTGACTCCTATATCTAAACGGTCTCTTTCTCCCAGCTCAGGAAGACCTGTGACATCCTTGTGCAAATAGACACCCCACTGGTGAGTATTTATCTGAAATACTCCTGGACCAAAGGGTATGAGCAACTTGTAGTGTTTAGGCCTTATCCTTCCCTTGGCAAGGACCTATTGTTCATATACCAATTAAGGATAACAATCAGATTTAAATAACCGATATGTATTCATTCATGTATTCATTCATTCAATGAATAATGCATTTAATTCTAGAAGTAATCATTTAAAAGCTTATATACATTTATTCCCTCATCCAAATAATTATGTATGAATTTATTCATTCATTTACTGGGCACTCATTTCATCCCAGACACTCTTCTAGACGCTAGGGCACCAGCTGTGAACAGAGGGGACAAAGCCTTGTTCTCATGGAGCTTATCTATTCCTACATAATATAATAACAGACAATAATAGTGCTATGAAGGAAAACCCAACAGGATAAGGAATAGAGAGTGGTAGCAAAGGGGTGGGTGCTAATTTAGATAGGAGAGTCAGGGAGGGCCCCTTCTGAGCAGAGACCAGAATGATGTATGGGTACAGGCCATGTAAAGAAATCCAGAGAAGTGTTTCAGGCAGAGAGCAGAGGTACTGTTCTTACATCGTACTGCCAGACCCTATGCTGACAACGTTGCGTGCATTATCTCATTTAATCCTCCCAAAAGCCCTGAGGGGAAAGTGCCATTATTCCCTCAGCTTCTGTTAACCACCTGAACCTTGGAGTAACTTTTTTATTTTTTAAATTTTTTTAATAATATTTTTTATTATATTATGTTAGTCACCATACAGTACATCCCTAGTTTTTGATGTAAAGTTCCATGATTCATTAGTTGCATATAACACCCAGTGCACCATGTAATATGTGCCCTCCTTACTACCCATCACCAGTCTATCCCATTCCCCCACCCCCCACCCCTCTGAAGCCCTCAGTTTGTTTCCCAGAGTCCATAGTCTCTCATGTGAACCTTGGAGTAACTTGCTTAAGTGCACACCATTTTTAAGTGCAGGAGCCTCTGACTCCCAGACAACATCCCTGCAACTGCAACTACTGAGCAGTTGTGAGCTTTGGCCAGTCTGCAACACTTGCCTGCACTTTTTTTTTTTTTTTTAAGTAGGCACCATGCCCATTGTGGAGCCAGGGCAGGGCTTGAACTCACAACCCTGAGATCAAGACCTAAGCTGAGGTCGAGTCGGACTCAACCAACTGAGCCACCCAGGTGCCCCCGCCTGCACTTCTAATGCAAGATTGAGAGAATGACTGATCCCTAAGAAACATCTACAAAGCATGCATCACCCCTCTGATTCTGCATCTGATTCTGGTCCTTTGTAATGCTTTTGATTACAGAGGAGACCCCAGAGGGTTTGAAGGACCAGTAACCAGCAAGTTAAGGATGCCCATGGGTCCACAAGGATGGGAAGTTTAAATCTTTGTGTCCCCAGGTGCACCAGATATTGAATGTGACAACTTCTAGAGGCTTCCCTCAGCTCTGGTGCAGGGCCCACATCTCCAGCTTCTCCTCCAGACATGCAAGAACTTCTTCCACATGACATCCTTATAAACCAAGCAACATTTTCTATCCCTCCACCCCATTATTTGTAGGGAATGGCTTCATTGTTTTTCTATACATAAAGGCAATACAAGCCATTTTTAAAACTATTCAGAAATACACAAAAATAATAAAATCATCCTTCATTGCAACATTGAAAAATAGCTAGTAAACACTCTGGTGCATATTCTTCCAGATTTTTTCTATGTATGCGCAAACATATAGTTCTTTTTTAAAATAACCACTTGGTCATTTACATATGCCTTTTGTTGCTTGCTTTTTTCTCAGAAAAATATATCATGAACATCTTTGAATGTTAATGCATGTATTTCTACATCAGCTGCTTTAAGGGCTACACAGTATTTCATGAGAGCGAAAATCATGTAAGGTGTCCTGTATGGTGGGTATTAAGACTGTTTCTGGTTTTCCGCAATTATAAACAACACTTGAATATCTTCGTGCCCTCTGATACTGATTTTTTAGAATAAATGAATAACTGTGGAATATTCCGACACATTTTAAGGTCCTTGATACAAATTGCCGCATATGTGTGTAGAAACGTGGTGGCAACTGCCACTGCTCTGTACAGCCCACAAAAGTAGTCTTTTTCCTGCGTCTTCTGTAACACCTCCCGCTTTCAATCTTGTTCCTTTTGAAGCCTCTAACAGCACAGGGGAAAAAAGGCCACTGCCCTGAACTGGATGTCACCCTCCACACACACACCATAGAGGCTCTCTAGCCCCAGCCTGAGCAGGGAGGACACAGAGGAGTGTGACCCCTCAGCTCCCTCATGGTCCTGGAGGCAGGGCCCCCACAGAATTTGTCCAGAGGCTACAGGTAGAATGAGGAAAGGGGACATTGCCCTGAGTCTCAGTGGGAGTCGCTCTCAGACTGTGTCCTTTCTCTCCTTCATGGATCCCCCGCAGCTCCTGCCCTCCCATTTCTCATCCACACATTGAAGACTCCCAGCTCAGGCCTCTCCTCTGAGCCCCAGACTCATGTATTCAACCCTATCTGGATAGTAATTCCATTCAGATGACTCAC
This sequence comes from Ursus maritimus, assembly GCF_017311325.1. Taxonomy (NCBI): domain Eukaryota; kingdom Metazoa; phylum Chordata; class Mammalia; order Carnivora; family Ursidae; genus Ursus; species Ursus maritimus. The sequence continues at coordinate 30,336,671 of NW_024424453.1, forward strand.
AGACATCTCAGACTCCACAGTTCCAACCAAGCTCTCCATCTCCTCTTGCTCTCCCTGCTCATCCGCTCCACCTGCCCCTCCTCTGCTGTGTCCCACTCAGGGAATGGCACCTCCATCCTCCCAGATGGGGAGGCCCCAAACCTGGGAGCCTTCCCCTGTGCCACTCACTCTCTGTGCCCCACAGCCTTCCCATCAATCAATCACAAAGCCCCCTCAATTCGGTGTGTTAAATATCTTTATTATCCACCCCCTTCTTTCTCTACGTATTGACTTACCGTCAAGTCAGACTTAGACATACTGTCTAAGTCAATCAATGACTATAATTATCTCTATGTGGGGATTGATAGGATAGGAGAGAAGAGAGGAGGAAGGAACATTTCCTAAGCATCAGTACTTGCCTGATGCTGAGAGGTGGTTGATACTCATTATGTGCATAATAAACCAATGGAGTAGATAATATCACCATTTTACAGAAAAGGAAACTGAGGCTCGGACGTGAACCTGCCTGGTCCCACACGAGAGTCAGCACTCGGAGCCTCATGTGTGACTATATAGCAAAAATGAAGCTAGGGGACCAGTGGAGTGGCTCTTGCAGTGGTGGCGAGGGAACTCCTTCCAATGGTAAGCTCCTTGAGTGCAGAGTGAGTACGAATCACTTTGCATATCTGGTAGGGTTTAGCACAGGGCCTGCTTCTGTCATTTATGGGAGGCAAAAGAGTGTAGCAGTTAAGGGAATGAACTGGACTGACTGGATTCACATCCCAGCTCTGCTGCTTCCTGGCTCTGGGACCTTGAGCAAGTTACCTAGCCTCTCTGTACTGGGCTAAATGCCTACCCTGGGCACTGGGCTGCTTGGAGAAGGCAGCTCTTTCTCTTTCTCCTGACTTCCATGTAATATGGTTGGGGCTGAGGAGGGTGGCTTCTGAGCCAGCTCATTTGTGATGAGGAGGAGGCCTTACCACCATCATCAGAGGCAAAGGTGGATAATTAATACACTAGCAGTCGTTAAATCCCTCCCTGAAACTCTCTCCACTCAATCCCTTGCTAACGAAGTCAGAGAAAGGGTAAAGCCTGTAATTACACTTGAAGTAATTAGGACCCTGCTTAATAGAAACCTTAAGACAGGAAGCCCAAACCAGTAGATCACCCATTGCTCCTGTCATTCTGAATCATTCTCCCCAGAGTGTTCCTTTTGTAAGCCTCCACTGGGGCAGGAAGGACTGTACTGAATTTACATAAAATGTATGCACACACGCCGGTCACATGTTCTCTCCCCTGAATGGCTGACAAGGTCTCAGCATATACCTTTCTTAGTTCCTACAACTTTATCCATTAATGAAAGTCTAAATCAGTAGAATGGATTAATTTAAAAGCCCTTTTCTATAAATCTTTAGAATCTGATCATATCATACTAAAATTGTCTACATTCAAATTCTCACACTCTAGCTCAGTGCTTCTCAACTTTAATATGCATGCAAATCACCTGAAGATCTCATTGAAATTCAGATTCTGATTCAGTGGGTCTGGGGTGGGCCCTGAGATTCTGCATTTCTGACAAATTCCCAGGCCATGCTGCTGCTGGTGCTGCTGGAGGGAACCAGAAAGGATAAGTTAGGGAGGACACCCATAAGGAGCAAAGGAAAAGTTCTTCTACATCCCACAGGAGACCACTTTCCTCCCACACAGCAACTATTGAAAACTTCTAATATGAATCTTGAAAAATGAGTAAAATTCGCCAACTGAGGAGAGAGGGTGTGAGTCATCCTAGGCAGAAGGAATAGCGTCAGGAAAAGCATACTTCTTGAAGGGTTCTTTGAAGTACTCTGTAAAATATTTTTAAAGCTTCCCTTTATTGTTTAGCACACAGGTGAAGCCAAAGATCTCAGGAGTTACTCTGTGTTCGGACGAGACTCTGGGTCCTTTACGTCAGCAGTGGGAGCAAGGCAACCAGGAAATGGAGGGAGAGCAACAAGAGAAAGCTCTTCTAGCATAATCTGTATCTTGAGCACGTCTAATTTCTACCAGGTGTAGCGATATTGCCCAGAAGTCTTAGGGAGGGAAATGGAAAGGTAGGGATTTCCCTAAAATTAGTCACCACTGAGGCATCATTGCATCCTTTCCTGGACTTTGAACCTGATCATGGCTAACTCAGTCTATTAGTTCCCTGTGTTTACAGTTACAAATTATCACAAACATGGTGGCTTAAAATAACACATATTTATTCTGTCACAGTTCTAGGGGACAAAATTCTGAAATCAAGATGTCAGCAGGGCCATCTCTGAAGGCTATGGGGGAAATCCATTCCTTGCCTCTCCCAACCTCCGGTGGCTGCCAGCATCCCTTAGCTTATGGCCACATCACTCCAAATGTCAGTGCCTTCAACTGTCTCTCTGCTCCATCTTCATGTTTCCTTCTCCTCTGAGTATGTGTTATCATTTCCCCACCCCCTGATTCTCTCTTATTAGGACACTGGGATTGCATTTAGAGTCCACCCAAGTAATCCAGGATAATCTCCCCATTTTAAGATCCTTAACTTACTTACAACTGCAAATACTTTTTTGCCATATAAGGTAATATACAGAGGTTTTAGGGATTAAGGTATGAATATCTTTTGGGGGGGGATCATTTTTTAGCCTACCATAAGCCAACATTGCTAAAGCTCCTAGTGTCAGAGTTCAAAGCCTCCAAGCGCCTAGTCTCTCCAAATTAAAGGTTTTCTTTCTATCTTCATACTCACCCTGCTCCTCATACGCATTTATGCCTTTCTGACCTACAGTGCTCTCCACCTGGAGTATCATCCCTCCCCTCTTATTCAGTTCTCTTCCAGAAGCTTTCGGGTCAGAAGTAGTTTCTTCAGAAATGCCTTACCTGACCTCCTGGACCAGGCCAGTCTTCCTTCATGGCATGACTTTGCTTCTCCTTGCAGAGTTGGAATTTGACATGTGAATTATGTGGCTATTTCTGGGAGGGCAGCGCCCCTGCCTGCCTTGTGTCTTCACTATATTTTCAATGCCCAGCACATAATATCCAATACATATTTATGCAATGAAGGAATGAATCCTGGCTTCAGTTCTTATAATGTATGTGTATTAGCTTGTTAGGGCTGCCATGACAGAATACCACAGACTGGTGGCTTAAACAACAGATATTTATTTATTTTATCATAATTCTGGAGACTGAAATTCCAAGATCAAGGTGACAGTAGGGTTTTTTGTGGTGAGGCCTCTTTTGCTGACTTGCAGACAGCTGTGCTATGTCCTTGCATAGCCTTTCTTCTGTGTACATATGCAGAAAGAGAAAGCTTTCTGATGTAACCACATCTTCTTATAAGGACACTAGTGCTATAGAATTGGGGGGCTACCCCTAAATGAGGGGGGCTCCACCCTCATTTAACCTTAATTACCTCCTTGAAGTCCCTACCTCCAAATACAAGCACTTTGTGGTTTAAGGCTTGAACATATGAATTTGGGGAGGACAGAGTTTAGTCCATAATGTTATGTGACCTTAGATAAACTCCTTGTTTACTCTAAGCCTTGCCTCTCTCGTTCCAATTGCTTGGAGGAAAGAAAGAGTGTTGACCATTAAATGACAGCAAAGAGATAACGTACTGAACCACTCAACACATTATCTGGCACAGACGAAAAGTTTGGTTGTTTTTCCCAGAAGCAGACAAGGACTGGAGAGCAAGTAAAGAATTGGGAGGTGAAGGAAAAACCAAAAAGGGAGTGGAGAAGTGAGACGGGAAAGGTAAAGTGGCCAATAAAGTAAAGGGTGCATTGTCTAACAAATCACCACTGGAACAACTAGAGCTTCATTCCACTGAGGAAACTCGGGTGCCCCATCCCCGAGACAAAGTCACCCCATCCCCAGGACAGAAGCCTGGGGCATTTCTGTACCAAAGTCCATCAGTCATTGGTTGATGTTCACTGCCAAGGATGTTAATCCTCCTTACTTTCAGCCTGCTGCACCTGTAGACAACAGGCAAGGATACCAGAGAAAATCTTTAGGTAATGAGATGCCAGTGCCGGTGGTTGGAAGCCCGGCCAGCTCTGCAATAGTAAAGCCTGAGGAGATCTGGGCATGTCTTCCTCTCTCTGCTACAGTGATCCATCAGGAAACCTTGGTTGTTCCCTGTAGTGGTGGTTTTGGTAATTGCTAGTTTGCAAAACTAGAGATGCTCCTTGATGAAAGGTTCTGGGGCCAAACAAGTGTAAAGAATGCTTCTCACATGCTTGTACTCAGGGGGACTCACAAATAAAGCTCTGTTGATGTCCTGCAGTTGAGCTTTGAAACTTTTTCTGATCCTGTGATTTCCCAGACTTAATTCCAAAGTTTTTTCATGCAATATGTACTTACCTTTTAAGGAATAAAAATTCTCTGATACATGCTTTGGGGATAATCGATTCTGATTCAGACCAGAGATGTGACTGTCAAATATTGTAAAGAAGTTTCTCATCTGCTCACCATGATAGCCTCAGAATAGTGCCTGGCACAGAGAAGTTGTTCAATAAATGTTTTTTGAAACAACAGAGTCTTTAAATAAATTTCAAAAAAGAATCTGAAGACATTTTCAGTAAAAGCAGTCTCATGAAAAAAATGACTGTTTGGTCCCCAGAATGACTGTTTTGAAAGACTTCGAAAGAAAGTTCAGCTGAATGTACACTTGTTGAAATATGGGCCAAAGCATTTTTTATTCTCCTGGCTCTCTTACCATTCATCCAAATGAAACAGTGGACTTCCTGAAAAATGAGGACCCATGCTGTTAGAATATTTTCCACTTCAAAGGAAAGAAGTGCTTCCTCCCCTGATCCTTCTATAAATGCAGATCATGCATGGCACTGATGTCCTTCTGGTCCAACTTTGCTAAAAAAGAGTGTTTCAACTTCTGTTTCCTCCTCCTATCCTTCACCATTTTGTCGAATGGTAAGGATTGCAGTTATGACCCCACCGTAGGGTAGAAAAGAATCAAATTAGAGGACTTCTGTCTTTAGGTCTAAAATGAGTAGACAGCATATAGATGAGTCCTGTTTTTTATACATTCTGTCACCCTATGTCTTTTGATTCGTGTGTTTAGTCCATTTACATTCAAAATAATTATTGATAGATATGTACTTATTGCCATTTTATTACTTGTTTTATGGTTGTTTCTGAAGATTTACTCTGATCCTTATCTTTCTCTCTTTCATGTTTTGCTAATTTTCTTTAGTGATATACTTGGATTTCTTTCTCTTTATTCTTCGAATATTTATTAGTGGTTTTTGCTATATGAGTACCATTATGTTTGTACGTAACCTCTTCTGCAAATAGCAGTCTGTATTAGATTGATGGTCGTTTAAGTTTGAACCAATTCTTTCTCCTCTCCTCCCCACATTTTAGATATATGTTATTATATTTTATATCCTTTTTTAATGAATTCCTTGACTGATTTGTTTTAAAGAAATACTCATTTTTATTGCTTTTGTGTTTCCTACCTTTATACTGTCTTTTTTTTTTTTCCTCCTTTCCACTCAAAGAGTCCCCTTTAATGTTTCTTGTAGGGCTGGTTTAGTGGTCATGAATTCCTTTAGTTTTTGTTTTTCTGGGAAACTCTTTATCTCTCCTTCTATTCTGAATGATAGTCTTAATGGATAGAGTATTCTTGGCTGCAGATTTTTCCCATTCAGCACTTCGAATATATCATGCCACTCTCTGCTGGCTTGCAAAGTTTCTGTTGAAAAATATCCCACTAGCCTTACAAGTTCTTTGGTCTTGCTGCTTTAAAATTTTTTTTTTCTTTATCACTACATTTTGTAAATTTAATTACAATTAAATTTGGTGTGGGTCTGCTTTTCTTAGTTTCATAGGAGTTCTCTGTGCCTCTTGAATCTGGATATCTGTTTCCTCCCCAAGATTAAGGAAGTTTTCAGCTATTGTTTCTCCAAATAAATTTTCTGGCCCCTTTTCTCTATCTTTTCCTTCTGGGACTCCTATAGTATGAATGTTATTACATCTGATAGAATCACTGAGTTCTCTGAGTCTGTTCTCATTTTGTATAATTCTTATCTCTCTCTTTTCTTTAGTCTGATTACTTTCCATTACTCTGTCTTCTAGGTCACTAATTCATGCCTCTGCTTCTTTCATCCTGTTGTTCATTCCATCAAGCATGTTTCTTATTTCATTTATTGAGACCTTTATCTTCGCTATGTTATTCCTTATCTCTGTGTTAAAAGTCTCACTCATGTCTTCCACTCTTTTCTCAAGTCCAGTGAGTAATCCTTATGATCATTGCTTTAAATTCTCTATCAGGCATGTTACTTAAATTAAAGGACTTCTAGCAAATGTATCCTCTTACCAGGCAGAGCGGCTGTTTTGGTTTTGTTTGTTTGTTTTGCCTCAAATGTCCTCTGACAAGACCTAAGGCTTTCCTAAGCCTGATGCAGTTGTTTCAGCAGCAAGAAAGCCTACATGAGAAGTGAGATTTGCAACAAATAGCCTTTTCTCTATAGATCACTGACCCAGCTGGCCATCCCCACCACTTTTGCCCAACAGGCCTAAGAATGGCAGCATCATTATTTGTTGATCTTTATTACAATGAAAAGCTTGAAACCCTAATTATTACTCATTCTTTGGAGCTGAGATGGAGGCCTGGGGGCTATAAAATAAGTTTGTTTGATTGCCTGCTTGATTAGCCAATTGTATACCCAAAGGCCCACTTATTAAGCAGGAATATTTCTGGGGAGATTGCATATCTTCCTAGCATTAGCAAAAGACAGGAGCTGGAACATAATAGCATTCTCTTCACACCCAACAAATGGGAATGTTGGCATTTCTAGATAAGAGTGAGGAAAGAGAATGTGACCATCCGACTTCTTGTAAGTTAAGTCTCCCTTGGTCTTGCTTGAAGAATGAAAATGTGGATCTTGGAAGACACAGTCTATAAAGACAGTGTACCCATACCTGCACCTGGTTATCCAATGAACGGATTTTTACAATGCTGAAAGGATGATTGGGGTCACTTGGAGCCATAGGGGTAGGACACCAATGTGGATGAAACAATGACAATAAACAATAGTATTTCTGAGGCCAAATTTACTTGGGAAACAGGATATGTTGCCTTTCTTTAGTCAGATGTTGGCCTGGATGCTGCTTACCAGTGACCCTTGTTTTGTCATTGATTCATGTGTTTTCCCTATTCCTCCTTGCTGAAAACCCCCTGGAGAGAAACCATAAACTCTTCCTCATGTCCCTTCACTCTTTGTTTCCTGTGTTTCCTCTGTGTTTTGGTTCATCTCAAGTTCAAGAATGGTGTCTACATTTTTCTAGGAAATGATAGCTTTTCTAAAACCTGTGATAATCTGTGAATGGGGAGGGAGAGGAGATAATGACTCACTCACTATAGGAGAAGAACCAATCGAACCTTCTTAATGAGTAGGGTGGGAAATATGAGTAACTTAGATTCAGACGTAACTATGGGAAGGAATGCCAATTCCTTTGTCATCTGAAATTTTTTCATGTCATTTTATTGATAACCAGCTCTGAATTAAAAAAAACAACAACAACTATGTTCTTAATCATTATGCTACACTGCCCTTAACCAAAGCCAGTGTCTTCAGTTTACTCCATTCTTGAGGTTTAACTTGATCATTTCTTTTCAGTCTTCTTCATGTTTACATATTGAGAGTTAAGCACACAAACATAAGATCCAGGATTTAAAAGCAAACACATAGAATGAAAATCTAACAGTGAAAATTTTCTGAATTTGTTTCATGAGTCCACATACCAGTCAAATGTAACTAGAGATCAGTTTCTGGAGTCAGACCCATGTTCAAATCTCTGCTCCTTCTTCTTAGCCCTGTGGCTTTGGAAAAGTTACTTAAACTCTCTGCATCCTATTATTGTCATCTATTAAAGGAAATTAACAATACCAAATTTGTGGGGAAATAAAATTAGCGATAAAATGACCACTAAAACAACTTTACTCAATTTCTCATTTCCTTCAGATTCTATTCTATCTCTCTACCTCATTTTATAGCCAAACTTATTGAAATAATGTGTTTGCTCTGTTTCCTTCCCTCTTTCTCTCTTCTTCAACCTACTCCAATCTGCTTTCTGTCCCAAACCTGAATACATGTTCTTTGCTCCTCAAATTTAATGTCTTCTTCCAGTGTCCCTTATTTCAATGAATGGTAAAACCATCTGATCCAGTGATGCATTTATCATTTATCCTACCTTCCTCTCTCTTCATTTTTAATCCATTTCCAGATTCCTCCCTTGTCTCTCAATTTCCAAGACCTCCACCATCTCTTGCCTGGACAACAGCAAAAGATTCTGAAGTTGTTTACTCACATTCACCCCACCACCTATATATTTATTGTTTCCACCACAGCCAATGCATCTCTCTTTTGTGATGAGTTATATTGGTTTATTTGACCATTTTGTTAATGCCTATCTCTGCCACAGAATGTAAGTTCCATGAGGTTGGATACTGCCTCTGACTTTGCTTACCACTCTATTTTTAGTGCCTAGCACTGAGGCTGAAACAATGAAGGCTAAGTAAATATTTTGGGAATGTGTACTCCTTAAATGGGAGTTCCCATTGCTGTCATTATCATTATCATCGTCGTTGTCATCATTATCATCATCAATCACCCCCTGATTTCTTACAGAAATACTCTTTCCTCTTAACATCACAGCCAATTGGGCATCAGGATCTTTAAATCCGCTTGGCCTAGAAAAGTTCTATGAACTTTTTGCATTTGGCACTAGCATAGTCGTACTATTTTCATTGCTCTAACACAGAGACAAAAAGATATAAGGATGTCAGAGAATGGGTTTGTCTCCCTGCTTTTTACAGTGACCTTCTTTTGTATTCTGTAAATCATATGTATATTGTCCTGTTGCTACATAAAAAATTACTCTAAAACTTGACAGCTTAAAAAAAACAGCATTTATGATCTCACAAAATTGGGGGAGAGTAGTGTGGCTATGTCCTCTGGATGAGGGTCTCTCACAAGGCTGCTGTTAAGGTACAGTTATTTCAAGGCTCACCTTGGGGGAGGACCTGATTCCAAGCACATTGTGGGCCTGTTGACAGTCTTCTGGTTCTCACTGGCTGTTGGCTGGAGACCTCAATTCCTTGCCACCTGAGCTGTTCTATAGGGCTACTCACAACATTGCAAATTGCTCCCTTCAGCACAAGAGCTCTGAGAGAGAAGAATAAGAGATGATGATCAAGAAGGAAGTCACATTCATTTTGTAACCTAATCTCAGAAGGGATACTCCACTACTTTTGTGGTATTCTATTCATTAGAAGCAAGTTATTAGATACATCCCACACTCAAGGAGAGAGAATTGTACAATGGCATGAATATGACCATTGGGAGACATCTTAGCTAGAAGCTGTCTACTGCAAGGTATGACTTTGTTCTCCCTCAGCAAGAGCACAGCTGTCATTTGATTCTTTTAAGCCTTTTCTCCTTTGAGAATCATGGATTGCATATCCACCAGGGCCTCAATACCTTGCCATATATTTCTTTCAAAGAAAAGGAAGGAAGAAGAGGGTGGGGCAAGTTCTGCTAAGAATAGCTCCCAATATAATAGCAACTTTAGTTGTCATTGCATGTTGTGCATTGACACTGAATCATGAAGAGGACCCCAAATATTCTTTTTGCTTGTCTGGGCATCAGTTTTCTAATGACTGACTTTATAGCTTCCTAATGGATATATTAAAAACAGAACTCTAGAGATTATAGATACAGAAGGTTTATATTTAGATCTTGGGTTTCTTTTCCTTTCTGTAGCCCACCCCCACTTTGCACAGATGTTTTAGTGCTAATTTGAGATCATTCTGAAACCTTATCTGTTTTATCATAATGTACATATCCAACATTTTCCATCTAGTTTTGTTGTAAATGCTTCAGATTAAGTCCTCTCCTAATTGACTTACTCTTCTATGATTTCTCATGCCCTCACTGTCTTACATCACATGCCATAAGAAGAAAGAAGGGAATAACATGTATTTAGGAGAGTTTCATGGAAAAAAACCTTAGAAAATAAATAGGCATATTTCAAGTAGAGTTGTGAATACAGAATTTTGTAAAGAAAAAATTAAAAAGTAGACCTACAATCATTCAACTAGTATCTCCACCTTTTGTTTCCTTTTCTGCAGATTGTTTCCCAGAGAAAACTGTCTAAATCCTTGTTGAAGCACGGGAACACAGCAGGGAAATCCTCCATCACGGTAAGCCCTTCCTTAGCAGCCCTCTGTCCAGGTGCCCAGATAGAGCAGCTGGTCCAAACCTGGCAGTGGGAAGCAGACCCTCTGACTATTGGAAGTTGATGCCACAGCTGTTTAGTTATCCAAATTACTCCTTTCCTTCTTGTTCCTTTTCCCCTTTCTTTCCTTTTTGCCAATACAATTTTGACCCTTCTATCTCTAGGAAAAACTGATAGAAAAGGGATTTGAAAGTGAGGCCATTCACTTCTACTAAGCACTTCTGCAGTTAATATGTAGGTTTTAGCAGGGGACAAAGATGGAGTTGCCGAGAATAGTAAGAATATGGAATTGTCTAGGGTTTTCAAATCATCAAGCTACCTGTCCCTGCTTCTCATTTTTTTTTTTTTTTGAGAATTAAAAATCTGCTCTAATAGCAATTAGTCCAAGGTTAGGTTTGTTTCCTAAGGACCAGAGAGCTCAGCATTTAGCTCTCCTCTTTAATATACTAGTTTGGAGTTATGTTATTGTATTTAGTAGCCACTACTCACATGTGATTATTTAAACTTAAATAAAATTATTCAAAATTAAATAAAAGAAAATATCCATACCTTACACTAGCCATATATCAAGCGTTCAATAGTTAAATGTGGCTATGAATGTGGGGAGGGAAACAGAGATCCAGATTCAGGTGGCTCAAAAATCCCCCAACAAATTCAACTCAATGAGGTCCATACCAAGACACATAGTAATTAAAATGACAAAACATAATGATAAAGAAAGAATTTTAAAGGTTGCAAGAGAAAAACCAGGCAGTTACATACAAAGGAAACTCCATAAGGCTATCAGCTGATTTTTCAGCAGAAACTTTGCAGGCAGTAGGGAGCGGCACAATATATTCAAAGTGCTGAAAGGGAAAAATTGAGAATACAAGAATACAAGAGTAGCCAACAAGGCTATCATTCAGAATAGGAGAAATAACGAATTTGGCAGACAAACAAAAATTAAAAGAATTCATGACCACTAAACAGCCTTACAAGAAATGTTAAGGGGGACTCTGTGAGTAGAAAACAAATACCACAATAAGAGTAAGAAAAATAGGAAGCACAAAATCAAAAAAAATAAGTTTATCTGTAAAAATAGGTCAAGAGAATCACAAAATAGAAGGACATAAAATATGATACCACATATCTAAAATATAAAGGGGAGAGGAGTAAAGAATGAGTTCAAAATTAAGCAACCATCAGCTTAACAGAGACTGCTATGTGAAGATGATGTTATATATAAACTGAATGGTAACCACAAATCAAAACACAGTAATAGTGGGGCACCTGGGTGGCTCCATCGTTGGGTGTCTGCCTTCGGCTCAGGGTGTGATCCCAGCATTCTGGGATCGAGCCCCACATCGGGCTCCTCTGCTGGGAGCCTGCTTCTTCCTCTCCCACTCCCCCTGCTTGTGTTCCCTCTCTCGCTGGCTGTGTCTCTCTCTGTCAAGTGATAAATAAAAAGTCTTTAAAAAAAAACAGTAATAGATATGCAAAAAATTAAGAGTAAGGAATCCAATTATTTTACTAAAGAAAGCCAACTAATCATGAGAGAATAGAAAAAGAGAAGAAAGGAACAGAGAGGAACTACAAAAACGACCATAAAACAAGTAAGAAAATGGCAATAAATACACACATATAAATAATTACTTTGAATGTAAATGGACTAAATGCTCCAATCAAAAGAAATAGGGTGATGGAGTAGATTTTACAAAAAAAGACTCATCTATAGACTGCCTGTTAAGAAATTTATTTCAGGGGTGCCTGGGTGGCACAGCGGTTAAGCGTCTGCCTTTGGCTCAGGGCATGATCCCAGCGTTATGGGATCGAGCCCCACATCAGGCTCCTCCACTATGAGCCTGCTTCTTCCTCTCCCACTCCCCCTGCTTGTGTTCCCTCTCTCGCTGGCTGTCTCTATCTCTGTCAAATAAATAAATAAAATCTTTTAAAAAAAAAACGAAATTTATTTCAGATCTAAAGACACATACAGACTGAAAGTGAAGGGATAGAGAAACATTTATCATTCAAATGGAAGTAAAATGAAAGCCAAAGTGACAATACTTATATTGGACAAAACAGACATTAAAACAAAGGCTGTAACGAGACAAAGAAGGACACTATATAATCATATACAGTAAAATCCAACAAGAATACATAAAAATTGTAAATATATATGCACCCAACATGGGAGCACCTGAATACATAAAGCAGTTAATAACAAACATAAAGGAAATAATCAGTAGTAATACAATAATAGTAGGGGATTTTAACACCCTACTGACATCAATGGATAGATCATCCAAACAGAAAATTAACAAGGAAACAGTGGCTTTGAATGACACACTGGACCAGATGTATCTAACAGACATATTCAGAACATTCCATACTAAAACAGCAGAATGTATGGTCTTTTCAGGTGCATATGGACCATACTCCAGAACAGATAACATATTAGGCCACAAAACAAGTCTCAACATATTCAGAAAGATGGACATCATACCATGCATCTTTTCTGATACCAGAAATCAATCACAAGAAAAAACATGGAAAGCACACAAATACGCAGAGGTTAAATAACATGCTACTAAACAATGAATGGGCCAACCAAGAAATCAAAGACAAAATAAAAAAAAAATACATGGAGACAAATGAAAATGAAAGTACAATTGTCCAAAATCTGTGGGATACAGCAAAGGCTGTTCTACGAGGGAAGTTTATAGCAATATAGGCCCATCTCAAGAAACAAGAAAAGTCCCAAATAAACAACCTAACCTTATAACTAAAGGAACTAGAAAAAGAATAACAAACAAAACCCAAAACCAGTAAAAGGAAGGAAATTATAAAGATTAGAGCAGAAATAAGATAGAAACTAAAAAAAAAAAAAAAAATAGAACAGATCAATGAAACCAGGAGCTGGTTCTTTCTAAAGATCAATAAAATTAATAAACTTTAAGCCAGACTTTAGACTTATAAATAAAACGAGAAAGGGGAGAAATAGGAACTGACACCACAGAAATACACAAGGCTGTAATGGAATATTTTGAAAAATTCTATACCAACAAATTGGACAAACTAGTAGAAATGGATAAATTCCTAAAAACATTATAACCTCCCAAAATTGAATCAGGGAGAAATAGAAAATTTGAACAGACCAATTACCAGCAATGAAATTGAATCAGTAATGAAAACATTCCCAGCACAAAAAAAAAAAAAAAAAAAGTCCAGGGCTAGACAACTTCACAGGTGAATTCTACCAAACATTTAAAGAAGAGTTAATGCCTATTCTTCTCAAACTATTCCAAAAAATAGAAGAGGAAGGAAAACTTCCTAATTCATTCTCTGAAGCCATTGTTACACTGATACCAAAACCAGATAAAGACATTGCAAAAAAAGAGAATTATAGGCCAGTATCTCTGATGAATGTAGGTGCCGAAAATCCTCAACAAAATACTAGCAAACAGAATCTAACAATACATTTTAAAAAATCATTCACCATGATCAGGTGGGATTCATTCCTGAGATGCAGGTGTGGTTCAATATTTGCAAATCAATGTGATACATCACATCAATAAAAGAAGGGATAAAAATCATATGATCATATTAATAGATGCTGAAAAAGCATTTGACAAAGTGTAACATCCATTCATGATAAAATCCCTCAAAAAATAAGATTAGAGGAAACATACTTCACATAATATACAAAAAACCCACAGCTAACATTATACTCAATGGTGAAAAATTGAGAGCATTTTCTCTAAGGTCAGGAACAAGACAAGGATGTCCACTCTCACCACTACTATTTGACATAGTACTGGACTTCCTAGCCACATCATCAGAGAAGAGGAATGAATAAAAGGCATCCAAATTGGTAAGGAAGAAGTAAAACTTCCCCTATTTGCAGATGACGTAATACTATATAAAGAAAACCCTAGGGGCGCCTGGGTGGCATAGCGGTTAAGCGTCTGCCTCCGGCTCAGGGCATGATCCTGGCGTTATGGGATCGAGCCCCACATCGGGCTCCTCCGCTATGAGCCTGCTTCTTCCTCTCCCACTCCCCCTGCTTGTGTTCCCTCTCTCGCTGGCTGTCTCTATCCTGTCGAATAAATAAATAAAATCTTTTAAAAAAAAAAAAAAAAACCCTAAACACTCCACCAAAAAACTACTAGAACTGGGGCACCTGGGTGGCTCAGTTGATTAAATGTGTGCCTTGGGCTCAGGTCATGATCCCAGGGTGCTGGGATCAAGCCCCACATTGGGCTCTCTGCTCGGGGGGAGGGCTGCTTCTCCCTCCTCCTCTGCCTGCCACTCCCCCTGCTTATGCGTTGCACGATCTCTCTATCTCTGTCAAATAAATAAATAAAAATCTTAAAAAAAAAAACCTACTAGAACTGATAAATGAATTTAGTAAGGTAGCAGGATACAAAATCAACATACAGAAATCCTTGGCATTTTTATATACTAATAATGAAGCAACAGAAAGAGAAAATAAGAAAGAAATCTCATTGACTATTGCACCAAAGAAAATTAAATACCTAGGAATAAATTTAACCAAGGAAGTGAAAGACCTGTACTCTGAAAATCATGAAAGATATTGAAGATGACACAAACAAATGGAAAGATACTTCATGCTCATTGTTAGGAAGAACAAATATTGTTAAAATGTCCATCAAAGTAATCTACACATTCAATGCACTTCCTATCAAAATACCAACAATATCTTTCACAGAACTAGAATAGGCAATCCTAAAATTTGTATAGTACAACAGAAGACTCCAAATAGCCAAAACAATCTTGAAAAAGAAGAACAAAGATGGAAGTATCACAATGCCATATTTCAATTTATACGATGAAGCTGTAGTAATCAAAACAGTATGGGATTGGCACAAAAAAAGGCACATCGATAAATGGAATAGAATAGAAAGCCCAGAAATAAACCCACGTTTATATGGTCAATTCATCTTGACAAAGGAGGAAAGAATGTGCCATGGGAAAAAGACAGCCTCTTCAACAAATGGTGTTGGGAAAACTGGATGGCTAAATGTGAAAGAATGAAACTGGACCACTGGCTTACACTATGCACAAAGATAAATTCAAAATGGATTAAGGACCTAAATGTGAGACCTAAAACTGTAAAAATGCTAGAGGAGAGCATAGGCAGTAATTTCTCTGACTTTGGACAATAGCAACTTTTTTCTAGATATGTCTTCTGAGGCAAGGGAAACAAAAGCAAAAATAAACTATTGGGGCTTCATCAAAATAAGATTTTCTGCACAGCAAAGGAAGTGATCAACAAAACTAAAAGACAACCTACTGAATGGAAGAAGATATTTGCAAATGACATTTCTGATAAAGAGAACTTACATAATTCTACATCCCAAAACAAATAATCCAATTAAAAATTGGCAGAAGACAAGAACATTCATTTCTCCAAAGAAGACGTCCAGATGGGCAACAGACACATGAAAAGATGTTCAATGTCTCTCATCAGCAGGGAAATGCAAATCAAAACTACAATGAGAAATCACCTCACCTGTCAGAATGGCTAACATCAAAAACACATGAAACAACAAGTGTTGGCAAGGATGTGGAGAAAAAGGAATCCTCATGCATTGTTGGTGGGAATGCAAATTGGTGCAGCCACTGTGGAAAACAGTATGGAGGCCCCTCAAAAAGTTAAAGATAAAACTACTCTATGATCTAGTAATTGCACTATTGAGTATTTACCCAAAGAATACAAAACCCCTAATTTGAAGGGATACATGCACCCCTATGTTTATTGCGGCATTATTTACAATAGCGAAATTATAGAAGCAGCCCAAGTGTTCATGGAAAAATGAATGAATAAAAAAGAGGTGATATATATACATATATATACATATACATATGTATATATATGTATATATATATGGAATATTATTCAGCCATAAAAAAGAATGAAATCTTGCCATTGGCAATGACATGGATGGAGCTACAGAGTATTATGCTAAGTGAAATAAGCCAGTCAGAGAAAGACAAATACCATATGATCTCACGCATATGTGGAATTTAAGAAACAAAACAAACAAAGGAAAAGATTTTGAAAAAGGAGACACAAACCAAGCATAGACTTAACTATAGAGAACAAACTGTGGGTTTCCAGACGGGAGGTGGGGAGATGAAATAGGGGTTGGGGATTAAAGAGTACTGTTAGCATGAAGAGCACTGTGTAATGTATAGATTTGTCGTATCACCATATTGTACACCTGAAACGAATACAATACTGTATGTTAACTAACTAGAGTTTTTTAAAAATTAATAAAAAATAATTACATGTGGCTAGCAGCTACTGTATTCAACAGTGCAGATTACAGAACATTTCTGCAATCATATAATGTTCAATTTGGCAATACTGGAAGTATTTCTAAATAATACCTTAAAATTTCAAGTAAAACTCCATTATTTGAAACTTTGGCATCTTGTTTTAGAGCCCTTGAGAAAGGTAGAGAAAGTGGTCTCATCATTGTGTGGACAAAAGAGAAAAAAAAAGGTAGAAAACTGTACCAGGAAAATCTGAATTGCTAGGGGGTAAATTGCCAGGCAGCAAACCTCCTGAGGTCCTTTGAACATTCCTTTTTAACTTGAAAGTGACTGATTCATTTTTTTAAAAAATGTTAAAGTCATTTTTAAGGGAAAAATTCAAAACAATTCCCTGTGGTATAAGTTATGACCACTCTCACAAGCACTTACCTGAGTTTGTTGCTTGAATATTTTAAATGATGCATTCATATCAAGCTTTTTTTTTTTTAACTTCCACGTTCAAGCCATACAAATGGTTCAAAGAATCTTTGAAGACCCCCTTGGTGCTCTAAAAAGCCATGGGTCCATAGGTTCTCTCCCAATGTGCACAAACCCAGAGAAGCTTTGGGATGGTGAGCCCAGGTATGAGAATTGCGTTTGGCCTTTGTTCTTACCCAGGAGAACAATACCTCATTCCTCATCTTGCCGCCTTTACTCTAAAACATCTTGCAGATTTTGCTCCTCCACACATCCCAGAAAAATTTAATCTCCTTCTTCATTTTAAATATTTAAATACTTCTCTTAATCTTGGGCCCTTGGATCAGAACAATGGCTTCAAAAGCTTCTGGAAAACACTTGAAAATATGTGAAAATTTTTTCCCTTAGGTGATTGCGGAAGAATTATCTGGCAACGATGACTACGTTGAACTTGCATTCAATGCACGAAAATTGGATGACAAGGTAAAGAGTTTGGCATTAACCTTACTGAAGGAAGTAATAAAGCTAGCACACAAAGTTTAATCAGATTTCCCCCTGCAGCTGTTTTTTTCCCTTTCAACCCACATTATTAAACAGATCAAAGATTTCAGAGAGGTCTGCAAAGTAAGACTTTCCCCAAATTGAGACACAGTTGATGAGAAGGGGGAGGGACTATAATTAAAAGAGGACAATTTTGTTACGCCAAGACTTCATTGGTTCCCAAATGCCCAGGTCAATGTGCACAGGTAAATATGGTTTAACCCTATTACTAGGGACATTTCATAAGAAAACAGATGACATGAAAGGGAGGAGAAGTGACATTTATGAAGCACCTATATTTTCCAAGCACAGGGTTAAGAGCTTTTTGTGCATATCACATTTAATGATTCTTACAACTCCCATTAGCAGGCATTACTAACTTTGTTTCGCAGATGAGGAAACATATTCAGAGATGAAGTAATTTGTCTAAGGTCACTCCATGTGTTAGTCCAGATAATCCCAGAAACAGACACCAAGATGGGATTAAATATGCAAGGGTTTCATTAGGAACATAGGGAGGAAATCCACCAGACCACAATGCAAGTCTGACCATGAGTAATGGAGAGAGGGAGAAAGGGGTGGGTGGCAGTGTCCTGGAATGCCATTCAGTCTAAGGAAGCTTAAGCAAGGCCATCAGGGAGTCCTAGGGCCAATATTGGCCAGCAGGAGAGTTTCATGTCCCCCATACCTACCTTAATATCCCCTACACATCCCCCTATACAAGCTGGGAGTGGCCCACTGGAAGCCTGGCCTCAGTGTAACTGCAGGGATGCATTTCAGGGCACAGCACCTGGGGACCAAGGGGGAGGTCTGTAAAGCAGTTTTCTTAGCTACCATATCCTGCTAGTAAGTGGTTAAAACCGAAGATTCATTTCCATGTCAGTTCCAGGGGAGTCTGACTCCCATCTGTATTATAACTGACAACTTCCACCCAATCACAGGCCATGTTAGTCCTACATACACAGAAAAAGTTCCTCAGTCTCCACCCCTTAAAAAGGGGGGGGTGTCCTTTCCAACCTCACCATATATTTACGATTTCCCTCCAACCATATCCTTAAGTCAAAAACACAGCACTTAATAAATGTATTTACAAAGGACTCTATTTTCCTAGAGCACACCTAGAGAACAGGGGATTTGGGGAGGTGGTACCATGTTTTCAAACAATTGCTGACAGGCATTAGGCTGAAAAAGGTAAAGTGATGTATCAGGCAGTTCCCTAAAGTCTCAGGCAGCCGTTGATAGCCTGGCACAGCTCATTCACTTTCACCTATGAACAGTACTCAGACCACTTATGCGTTCATTAATTCATTCTTTTATTTGTTCATTCATTCTTCATTCATCATTCATTCACCAAACCTTTGTGGCATGCTTGTTATGTATCAGGTGGTGGGATAAAGACATGCTTTAAACCATTCTCACAGCTACAACCTGTAATTCACACCTAAGTGAAACATAAATTTAAACTACAAATGATATGAATAATGTTATAGCCATGATGCATTGTGATAAGTGAGGTATAACCGCTGTCTGGAGAAGGTTAATTCATTCTGCCTGGTGACATCAGGAAAGACTTTATCCTTATGAATAAATTATACTTGGATTTTTTTTTTTTTTTTTTTTTTTTTTTTTTTTTTTTAGTGTCCTGAGTAGATTGTGTGAAACTTTCACGAACCGCTACCTTTTGTCATTAGCGTGAGCTAGGTGCTGGGAACTGTGGTGTGCACTGATGTCGGTTGGATATAAGCTTTAAATCCTCACTTCCTGATGGCTGTTATGTTCTTTCTCCCTCATCATTTCCCCAAGTTTGGGAATAATTCACCAAACTTCTTTGTAGTATCTTTCCTGGTGCCATTATAAGCCATTGGGTCAGTGTGTAGCAGTTTTAAGCCACTCAGCTAATGGCTTATAATGGCTTCTTTCTACTTAATAGTCTCTTAAGCACCTCTAATCTGCCCTCTAACTGACTTCTGTTACAGTGCAAGAGGACTTGGGGGTTTGTTAGAGGGCCCATTAGCTCTAATGTGTTTGAACAGTTTCCCTTCATTCCAATGTGCACTTGCTCTCAAAGCTGAAAAAGCCTCATGCAGCACTTAATATGGTTCTAGGTGGCCATTCCCACCTTTGTCTGGGTTGATTATCCAACGCCCTGGTCACTGCTGAGCCTCACTGCCCCAAAGCTGTAGACTCCAGGTCATTCATAATGTGGGTATCTTGCCCAGTCTGCTTAGTAATCCAGAGAGAAGCAGGTCCTGTTCAGCATAAAGCAGAGGCCATTGTTCCTCTTTGGACTGAAAGGTGAATGGTCTCAGGTGGAAAAAGGGAAAAGTAGCATTAAGGAGCAAGATCTCCTCAAAAACCTCTTCAGGAAACCAAGGCTCAGTAAGTTCCGATGACTTACTCAGATACTACTACTGCTGATACTACTGGTTAATAGATAATACTGGTTATCTATTGCTGCATAGGAAACCATCTCAACACCTAGTGACTTAACTGTTCTATTACATGCCATGGTTTTGAGGGCCAGAAATTGAGGCAAGTTTCAATGGGACAATTCTTCTGCTTCTCATGGTGTTGACAGAAGTCACTCAGTGATACTCAGCTGGGGGAGGAGCTTGCCTAGAGAGTTCAGTCTAGCTTTGCTCACGTGCCTCGCACGTGGGATGGCTGACAGGCTGATCTCAGCTTGGTTGGTCAACCAGAGTGCCTTCATAGTGGTCTTGGGTTAGTCACACTTCCCACACAGTGGCTGGCTTTTCCCAGAGAAAGCATCCCAAAAGAACAGAGAAGCTCTGTGGCCTCTTCTGAGCTAGCCTTGGAAGTCATGGAGCATCAATTCTGCTGCATTGTGTTAGTTACATGTAAGTCATAAGGCCAGCCCAGAGTCAAGGGGAGGGGAGTTAGACTCCACACCTCGAAGGGGGAGTGGCAAAGTCATATTATAGAAAAGCACGTGCACAGTGGACATGGTGGTGGCCATCTTTGGAAAATGCAGTTTGCCACAGGTTTTTTTTGTGTGTGTGTGATAGAATCAGAATAAGATAGTACAATTATTTCTTGTCACTGCTGGAAAAATAATTCCAAGTTTATTAAGGAGAACCTCTTTTTAGCTTTTAGCATTTGATGATATTGTAGCTACCTGCATGTTAGCTTAATTGAGAAAATATATCATGACTAAAAGCAACAGATAAAGACCTTAATTTTCTAAATTTTGTTAATTCGTTTCATGAGACTAACTTCTATATACATTTGAAAACTTACAGTATGAATATGTGGGGAAAATGTTATATCCAATTCAGACAATGGTTATAGGACATCAGGATCCCCAGTCCCCCTGTTATCATCCTGGTAACCTTTAGATATCCAAATACGTCAGGTAGAAAGCCTCTGGTCTAATGCAACTGCCTTCTTTTACAGATGAGAACACTGAGGTTCAGATATATTAAATGACTTACCCAAGCCCCCACCCCTCCGACACACACACGCAAATAATCAGTGACAGAATGGGACTTAATTGGGTTGCTTAACTAAAATCTAAATTTTTCTTCAGGGCAAAGGGTTAATGAACACATGTGGAGTTGGTCTCCAGATGTGGAGGACTTATTTCAGGGAAATAGGAAGCCAGGGAGGAAGGAGGTGAAGGTATGCCATAGGCCGCAGTCCTCCAAGTGTTGTCCAAGGTCCCAAGACCCTTGGGGACTACATGAAGTCAAAACTGTTTTCATAATAATACTAAGATATTATTTTCTTTCTTCACTCTTATTCTCTCACATGTGTACAATGGTTTTCTGGAAGTGGCATGATGCCTAATATCACAACAGAGTAAATGCAGAAATAGATATGAGAATCCTGCTGCCTTCTATTAAGTTATTAAGTTATTAAACTGATTTGCAAAAATGTAAAGGAATGCCATTTTTCTGGCTATTTTTTAAATTTGGAAAATACAGTTGTCTTCCATTAAAATGCTGTTTTTGTTATGATGTACTGGGTCTGTTTTTATATTTTTAAAATGATATAACAAATGAATATTTTTTAATTTCATTTTTAGTTTATAATAGAGTAAATATTGATAAATAAAATCTACATAAACAAAAGATCCTTGGGTTCCTCAGTAATTTTTAAGACTGTAAAGGAGTTTTAAGATCAAAGAGTTTGAGAACTGCTGTTGTAGGGTGTACCGAGGAGCACTAAGTACTTTGCAAACCACAATGAGAGAGAAATACCCCTTTTCTTTTGATAGAAATAATCATTTTTATCACTGGGTGTTATACGCAACTAATGAATCATCGAACTTTACATCAAAAACCAGGGATGTACTGTATGGTGACTAACATAATATAATAAAAAAACATTAAAAAAAAAGAAATAATCATTTTAACTTGTCTTTCCAATGTTATCAGCAGACCAGCAGCCATCTACCTAAGATGGAAATCCAGAGTTCTTAAAATCTGAGAGGTAGTCTTCAATGGCAGGCACAAATAAAATAAATTAGGTTTGTAAGAAATAACTTATTTATCTAATGTTAATGCAATTCACTTAATGGAGAGGTGGACTTTCTAATTTCTAAAGCACATTTATTACATTAGCAGCTAGTTGGCAATTAATCTAATAAGTAAGTAGAGATATGAATGTAATCACTTTAGAACATTCAAGCTAACAAAGAGTATTCTTTCTCCTCTCTTTCCTGAGAAAGTATTCATGTTGGTATGCTGGAACTGATTCTCACACTGGTGGTCACCACATCTGTAGTAGTATCATTATAAAGTCCATTTTTTTTAAAAGATTTTATTTATTTAACAGAGAGAGACAGCCAGTGAGAGAGGGAACACAAGCAGGGGGAGTGGGAGAGAAGAAGCAGGCGCCCAGCGGAGAAGCCTGATGTGGGGCTCGACCCCAGAACACCAGGATCACGCCCTGAGCAGACGCTAAGGACTGCGCCATCCAGGCACCCCTATAAAGTACATTTGTAGTGTTCCCACGATGTTAGATTGATGGGGTGCTGTGTATACAAACAAATGTGTCTCTACAGCAGAGTCAGCAATTTTCTTAAAGACTTTATTTATTTATTTATTTATTTATTTATTTATTTGAGAGAGAGAGCGAGAGAGAGATTGAGAGAATGGGTGGGGGCAGCGGCAGAGGGAGAAGCAGACTCCCTGTGGAGCAGGGAGCCCAACTTGGGATTCGATCCTAGGATTGGGATCATGAACTGAACCAAAAGCAGACGCTTAACCAACTGAGCCACCCAGGTGCCCCAAATTTTTTCTATGAAGGACCAGCTGATAAATATTTTAGACTTTGCAGGCCATATAGTCTCCATCCTGGCTACTCAGTTCTGCCTTTGGAGTGTGAAAACAACCATAGGCAATACGTAAATGAATGAGTGTGGCCGTGTTCCAATAAAACTTTATTCACAAAAACAAGCAATGGGCAGGATTTAGGCCCACTGTTTGCCAACCCCTGTTCCAAAGCAACATTAAATCTCTACCTGCTGGGCTGTGATTTTACTATGTTCAAGTATGCCTGCCTAAAAACTAATCTAGCCTGAGTTGATGATAGCAAGTTATAATTAATGAGCATCTACAGTGCAAGGTGTCAGGTGTCTAACCTGCAGTATCCCCCAAACTCAAAACCACATTCCCAAAGGTGGAAATTATCAATTGCATTTTACAGATGAAGCATAGTAAGGTTAAATAAACAGTTTGCCCGAAGTCACAGGGTAGGAAGCTATAGAGTTTGGGTATGACCCCAAATCTTTCAGATAATCTTTTCTTACTCTAATATTCCATTTTCAAGATCACTGTCATAGAAATGCACTGCTTCCTTTTCTATTCCAAACCTCAGCTGATTGCTTGTTGCCCTCTTGCATGACTAGATTTCTCTCATATTGGACTAAAAGGGCAGAGTGATAGGGCCTCCAAGTTATTAAAAATTTCACCACAGCAAAACTTCAGTAAAATGCCTATATAATTAACCTTGCTTGCACTGAGCTGTCCCAAGGAACATCGTAATGCTGACAAGCGAAAACAGCCAAAAATTCCAGATTGTGTCACAAAACCATACAATTAGACCAGAGTTGTGTTTAAGCTACAAATTTTTGAGTGCACATTTAAGATATTTTTCAGCAGCTTATGAATTGTTTTATTTCGAAGAATCAGACACCTTCTAAGTAGTAATCATCCCAGATAGTTGGGTAGTGCTTTACAAAGTGTCCTCATACATTGTCTCTTATATTGATAATAATCGTGGCAGCAACACTTTTTGAGTGCTTATCACTGCCAGGTGCTAGACTCCACATACTGCATGGATCACCACCTTTAATTCTTTCACAGTGCCAGGAGGCAAAAGGTGACATTCTCTCTAATTACTGACCGGGAAACTGAGGCTTGAGGAAATTAAATATCTTGCCCCAGATCATGCAGATTGCAGACAGTGGAATCAGGATTTGAAAGCAGTTCTAAAGGCAGTGTGCCCATATTAGATTTTCAGTTACTTGAGGGCAGAGATCGTATCTGATCTTTCCTTCCTTGATTTGTAGTGTATCCTCCTAACAACATCTCTGTGCTAATTCTAAAGAGTATTTCAAAAGAATATAAAATAAAATAGAAAAAGCATTGCAATATACTACCAGGAGAAAAAAAAAGTATTAAAGTGTATGTAAAGTACGATTACAAATATTATTTTTAAAAGAAAGAAAAGAAAATTATGTCTAGATTCTAGAAAAATATTTACCAGAATGTTACTGATAGTTGTGAAATTACGGGTAAGAGTATGGGCTGGTTTTTTTCCTTCCTTTTTTCCTATATTTTCTATTTTTAAGTAAAAATAACAAAAGTTTAAAATTATCAATGAAAGGAAAAAGAAAAATAATTGATAGAGTTCCTCCAGTGTGGTCAGCAATTTTAAGTGCAATTCACCAACACGTTCCCTGAGGGAATAACACTCTATTTAAGGAAACAAAGCCTGAAGCTCCTAGAGAGGAGTCCACGGGCATCTAGGAACAAGTTAGCATGGTTCACAGCCATTAACAAAGGGAGGTAAGAGGGAGGTTCCAATTTTTTAAGATGAGTGTTGAAGCAAAAATAAGGGGCCTGGGGTGTGAATGTCTTGAGTAAATGTGTAGAGGTAGGATTAAGCTAGCAGTGTGTCTTGGAGAGAAAAGGGCCATTTTGGTGGACAGACAGGGTTTGCAGGACAGACTTATTGATAAAAGCAGCCGCTGTGGGTTCTTGACAAGATGAAAGCTGTGGTAATTTGGTACCTTCAAAAATAGAGCGGAAGGGTATTCTGGACTCCGGGTGTTGTGGCATATGGTGTTTAGTTCTGGGCTAGGGTGGGAGGACCACGAAAGGGAGGATAGATAAATCCACCTCCCATCCTTTTCCTTTCTAAGGTGCCCTATGAAGTTTCTAGGCTGATATTCTTTTTTTTTTTAATAATATTTTTAAGTAATCTTTACACCAAAGGTGGGGCTCAAACTTACAACTCTAAGATCAAGAGTCACATGCTCTGCTGACTGAGCCAGTCAGGCACCCCAGGCTGATATTCTTCACTATATAGAGCCAGTCATATTATTTTCCTGCTCAAAATCCATCATTCGTTGCCAACTGCTTCCCAAGGCAGGTGCAAAGCCTTTGAACAAGTATTTAAGGCCCTTCACATCATGGAGCTGACTTTGCCAGGGTTGTCTTACCTACCCTACACATCCTTAGGCTGCAGTGGAATTAACCTGCCTAGCGTGCCCCTCTTTCACACACCCTGCTTAGTGTGTTTACTCTTTCACACCTTCATGCAGTCTGTTTCCTCCCCAGAAATATCCTCCTCACAACCATATCTTCCAGTGCAAATCCATCAACTCCCTCTCTTGTCTGTTGTACATTCATTCATTCATTCATTCTTAGCCTTGGGTTATATTTATTTGTGTACTTGTCTTACCACCAAACCAGATCGTACTTTGGTGGGTTGAGACCAAGTTTTATCCTTTCTTGTATATTAACATCAAGTACAAGACTCTATGATCAGTAGCTTTCCTGAGAATATTTTGTTGAGCTGAAGACTAGGATGGAAATGGGCTTCATTTTGCTTTGCTGCAGGCTAGAATTCTGGGGGGAAAAAATCAATTGATGAAATACATAATAAGAATATGGTAACTAAGGCTGCTGCTCAGTTAGCCTCTTATTCTATACCAGGTATTCATGTCATTCATTCATTTGTATATGTATTCATTCATACATTCAGGAAACACTATGTATGCTAAAGCCTAAACATCATGGAAGGTAAGGAAATGGTAGAGATATAAAAGAAAATCAGACATAATTCCTCCATTTTGAAAGCTTATAATCCCTTGGAGTAAAAAATAAGTAAAGGAAGGATATGGATATATGTCTGCTTCTAGTAATGAAGTACCTGCTTGTTTTACATTATTCTCCCACTGAAAGTGGCTAGAAACCCTGGATAAGGTACAAGAGACATCTGTTAGGGAATCCTAAGGCAGTCAAGTTTTTAGGGGACAAAAATGGAGAGGAGAGAAATCCACTGAAGTGATTCAGACATTCTAACCAGATTTTCCACTCAAGGCAATCCGTGAAGGCTGATTCATAAAACACCATGGGTAGAGAGGCTAAGAAACCTAGCAGAAAATAGTTCTAAGAAATAAAGAAACTGAGCAGAGGTGTTTGTCGTCTCATGGGCCTAAAGAAGCAAAACCAAAGTTCAGGGATACTGAGAGAGCTAGGGTTCAAGATTCACAGATGCTTCAGAAAAACAGTCTCAGTGTCTTTTCCTCCCAAGACAATCACTAATTAGCAAATAGCAAATAAAGAGGAACTGAACAAATGCCGGAACCAAGAGATTACGAAGATAAACAGAGCCTTCAAGAGAGTCTCACAAAAATTAGCATTGAGGGTGTGTCAAGGAACAATAGCCCTTATAAACACAAAACCTTTCAGTTAGAGTCCTTTAAAGACAATATTCAAAGAATAAATGAATCAAAAATATATTGTGCCTATAAAGATTTTTGAAGAAACCAATCTCTAAATAGCTCAATCCTAATTGGATTCAGGTAACTGTCCCCATTCTAACTGCTTACCAGTAGCTAAAGACTCATCTGAAGCCTTTATAATCTTACACAGTGTCTGGTATACCAAGAGGCAGAACCAAGAAACAGATCCATAGGTGATCAGATATTGCAGTCATCTGCAAAGACAGAGGCTTTAACGATAACTATAATTAATATGTTTAAGATAACAGATACATTGCTTTTCAAGCAAGATCATTGGAATTGATCTTGGAAGAATCCTTTGGATCGTACCTAAGAATGTACTTCTCAAAGGACTTGGAGTTCAGATGCAGCTCGTTCTAGCCAATGGTGGATCACAGAGATGAAGAACAAAGTAGGAAGGGGTCAAACCCAGTGGCATTTGATTCAAGGCAAGATCAAATATGTGTAGGTGGGAAATAACTGATTTTTGTTTATCTATTTTAGGATTTCTTCAGTAAATCTGACCCATTTCTGGAAATTTTTCGTATGAACGATGATGCAACCCAGCAGCTCGTACACCGAACTGAGGTGAGAAGAGTCATCTTCAGCTGTGCCATCTCATCTCCTGAGATAATAAATTGACCTATTTCGAGAAGGCCCTTACAGTTCTTGATGTCTGTAGCTATACACTCAGACCTGGAGTCTTCACTATCTTTAAGAGGACTCTTTGCCTTTCGTAGCTTTTTTAATTCTCAGTTTAGATATTAGAAGACTCTCTCACCCAGATTTTCCATTGTGACCTTCAATACAGTCAGCCATTTATTAATAATAAAAATATGAATATTAGCTAACATTTAATGAGAGTGATTAGGTACCAAGCATTGTGGTAAGTGATTTATATGCATTATTTTATTTACTTCTCACAACAATCCCATGACATGATTATTATTACCCCCATTTTATACTTGATTAACTGAACCTTTGGGGAGTCAAATGACTTTCCAAGTTCTCATAGTTAGCAAGGGGTAGAGCAGAGGTTTGAACCGAGTTTGTTTGGCCTGAGCTTTACTGTAATTTGGGAAGCCAATCTGCCTCGCCAGTATAAGTTCATACATTGGGCTGACGTCAGGCCTGTCATGTGAACAGCTGCCCTGTCTCAGCTGCCGCTGGGTCCTAGCAGCATCTTCTTCTCGAGCCCCCTCCTCTTTCTCCCTGGGGCTCCAAACTTATTCCTTATTACCCCCACCACGACCCAGTACCACACAGCCATTCAACAACCAATCCCAATCTCCACTTTATATTTTATTTTCAAGCTAGTCCAAGAGAGAGTCTGTGGGGATGAGAAGTGCATTGATAAGGAGGACATGGGGTGATTGTAATGAATGACAGAGCTGAGAGAAGACTGGTGTGTGTGTGTGTGTGTGTGTGTGTGTGTGTGTGTGTGTGTGTGTGGTGGAGACCAGTGGTGGAGTAAAGGAAGAAGAAACCCTCATAACTTTCACAGGATGATAGTGGGGGTGCCACATTCCCACTACCTCACATTAGAAATCCATTTCCATTTTCCTGAAGTAATAGAGTTGCAAGTAGCATTAGGGGAACTTTTTGTGTCATACTTAAGGTAGACAAGAATTAAATAGTCTTGAATGGGCAAAGTCTATGGATATCATCTGGTACATAGTTGGCATTTAATAAAATGTGCTTAATAAAAGAATGTATAAATGAATGGAGTTGAGTATAGATAGTATGTCTACTCCATGTTATAGTACAGTGTGAGTCTCTGGAATGTAATCCCTGGGGATTAATTTGAGGTGCAGTAGTTTCCCTGAGTGGCACCTGATTGCCACCACCAAATAGAGTCTTTTTCACACATACAGATTCCTCTGGTGGGACAGACTTCTTCCAGGAGAAGTGAATAAACTTCGGTGAGAATTAGAAATGGTGCCATTCATGCTTTTGCTCTAGTCAGTGAGTGAGGGCTTTAATGTGCAGACAGAAAGGAGATGGGGGCTGTTTTATGAGACTTCTCTCACAAGATCCCCCTCTCTTTTGCTCCTGACAGCAGTCCTTTTCTCATTATTGGTATTGGTGAATTCTCCTCTTCCCAAGAATCTCTAGAACTCCTTCCATACCTCATTGCTGAAGAGCTTCTGGAGACTCACAAGAAATGTGATTGTAAAGTTTTCCAATGAGTCAGCAATGTAACACTGTTGTTGTTGTTTTTTCCTCTTTCTTATTCAATAGATACAAAATAAATACTAGGCAATACTGTTCTCTTGGGGGAAGTACACACACACACAGATTCTAATTTCGTAGGAAATTTCTAGTTGAAACTTTGATCTGCTATTGAGTTTTTCAAAACTGTTGCAATGAAATATCATCACTTCCTAGTGTTTTTATATAAAGGTGACAACTTTAAATTAACCAAACACTTTTATCTAACTTTTCTTTTCACTATCACTTTGATCAACCCCAGGGTATCAGGGCACAAGACAAAGCCCCACAGGAACATTATTTTTTACTTTAATGCATTAAAAGAAATTTAATAATGAGTCCATGATACAATCAATAATTCATAGTTATATTAAGGAATCCAGTAGAAGAGAGAATCACTTATAAAATAATTATGTTATTTAGATAGAGAATTAATTTTTTTATAATGCTGAGGCTTCTGCTAACCAAAAATTTCATGGGAAGAAAAATCGATATGACAGAATTCTATTTGACTTCATTTGTATGTACCCTAGAGCAGTAGTTCTCGAATTTCATGCATCAGAATCATATAGGGGGCCCACCTCCAGAGTTTCTGTCAGTAAGTCTGAGTGCAACCTAAAAATCTGCACTTTTAACAAGTTCCTAGGCAATCCTGGTTCTGCTATTCTAAGGACCACACTTTGGAAACCCCTATCCTAAAGTACACACTACAATCCTAGGCACAGAGCAGATACTCATACATTCTAAGCCCAATTGACTTACTTGAATCATAGTGATGGCAGACTAAGACTTGACTTGTATGGACTCTTGGGAAGGATTAATTAGTAAGCTGCTTCCAAAAGGATTTCACTGTTATCGACTTAGTTTGTGACACTGAAGAGCCGAAGATCTGCCCTATTATGTCTTCTTAGGATAGCTGGTATTAAGTATGCTCCTGGGATTTTTCTTTTAGAATCTTCTCCTCTGACTTGCAGTCTGCTCTGACTCGAGGTCATGAGTTACCAAAAACCATCCAATTTTTTAGCAGTAGAAATGACCTGCTAACACTCTCTACACCAACCAGTAGTCTTTACTTACACTCCCATAGGAATGACAGTCCTACAGAACTGGAGATCCTTTATCAGAGGACACAGGCAGGCCTGCCTCCTCAATCCTAGCTCCATTTGATATAAAAGGGGTCATCCCCAGTATCCACATGCTGGACTGTATTACTGTCATTATTTATGAGACAACAGCCAGGCCAGTGACTGCAGGAGTTCTGCCCATAATGACCCACTTAATGGGCACCCTTAAAAGATTTTCTACTCCAAGTTTTCATTAAGACACCTATTCCAGGAATTGTCCTTTTCGTAAGCACCACAACGCTTCTCAAACAGTTTTTATGTTGAAATGTAGAAATGTCAAGCATTTCCTCCCCAACCCACGACTCCTCTTCCTCTCTTTCTTTCCTCAGGTTGTGATGAATAACTTAAGCCCAGCCTGGAAATCATTCAAAGTATCAGTCAATTCTCTATGCAGTGGAGATCCAGACCGCCGGCTGAAGGTCAGAAATCTATATCCGAGAAATGCAATTGTTTATGTATTTAACTCTCCTCTTTCTCCTCACATGAATGTTGGCAAACCCAACATTCTCTGTACCACTTACCCAAATCTCTTAGCATCTTGATGGAAGATGCAGGGGCTATTTCTTCTGCAGGAGCCAATGAAGCTCATGAGATAGTCCAAGATAAATCCCAATTGTGTTATGTCAAGAGGCAAAACCCGTGGCTTCTCAGAGACAAACTATGGCAATAAGTTCATGGTACAATTGGGGGGTATTAAAAATACAAACACTGTTGTATCAATTATCTGCTGTTGCATAACAGACAATCCAAAATTTAGTAGTTTTAAAAAATAACCATTTATTTAGTAAGTTGGGTTGATCTAAGAGGTTCTTCTCTTGATCTTGCTTGGACTCTCATGCATTTGCCCTGATTCTCAGGGCTTGACTGGCTATCATCTGGAATGACTGGGTATTTGAGCCATTTATCTCTCATCATCCAGAAGGCTAGCTTGGAGACTTACACACACAGTGACCTTAGAGTTCCCAAAGAGCAAGAACAGAAGCTGCAAACAAAGTCTCTTAAGGTCTAGTCACAGAACGCATATGAGGTCACTTCCTCCACATTCTATCAGCCAGAGCAAGTCACATGGCCATCCCATATTCAAGGGGTGAGGAAATAGACTGCCTCTTGGTGAGAGGAGCTGCAAAGTATGGCGGCCATTTTTTTCAATCTACCACAAATGCTTTTTGGGTATCATGTGAATATATACGTCGGAAGAAAAGACACATTGTGAGGGTGACCAAAGGAATGTTAGGAGCAGACTCCAGGAAGCATTTTTTATGGTCCAAGTTCTGACCCTCCTTCTGCTTTGGAAGTCCAAGAGCTCCATGTTATTCATGCTGTAGAGTTGATTCTACCAATTCAGGATGACTAAGTAAATTCAGTAGAGACTGGAGCCTATAAACTGAAAGGCTGATTAATTCACATTCGGTGAGAAACATGCCCATCAGGCAACCTCAGCATTCACATCAGCTTAATGCGGGCACTTTCTCTATGTGGGCCAGCCATAGGAAAGACAGCTGTCAGAAGGCTGTGTAACAGTCTGAGAGCAGAGCCAGGGGTGCTGGATAACAAGGATGATGAATGGCTTCAGACTCCGAAAGCCTGGGGGCTCTACCTCCACTATGGGAAGATAGGTCCATGAGGCAGACTAACCATTCATGTTGATCTTTCACGTCACCTAATCCCCTGGAAACTGTTAGATGGACGTTGCCAATGTTTGTCTTTGTAACTTTACATTGTCTTCACCCTTTTTGCTCCACAAAGCTTCTTCTGATAGAATTCTTTTTATTTGTCAGTGTTCTCTGATTAGAATCCTGTCTGATTGCTTAGTCCCAGCTTTTTTAACGTGACCTTGTGTATCTTTGCTTCATACTGTTCTATGTGGACTCTGTGCTTGAACTCTCAGCAGACACGCTTACCTCCATGCTCTCGAGGAGCAACTCAGAGTTGTCCCAATTACCTTGTCTCCTGTAAGAGCTAAGATATTTCAAGCCTCACTTGCCATCAGACTGTCTTTCATGTCAAAATCAGGACTCCTGGCTGTTTGGGACTTCATGTGTCAGCTCATACACCAAATGCCAAGAGCTGCAGCTTCAGGCCTAGGGTGGTGATTGCTGCCTGTATTCTGAACAGCCCCCGTCCCATTCCCAGCAAGGTAATTGGCCCTATGTGGGGCAGAAATCAAATGATATGTCCATTAACCATAGATCAACTTAGTCATAGGGAGCTATTAATTGAATAAAAGGAGAGGGTTGTCTGTAATGGTGTAAATAAAAATGCAGAAAACGAGCCCTTTATGGCCTTGTGAGGGTTCTGCCATCTGTAGAGGAACAAGTGGAAATAAAGGAGACAGATGATGGGTGGTAGATAGAAGAGAAAGAAAGAGAAGGAAAAATACATGGGGTTGGAGAGGGAGAAGGAAGAAGGGAAGAAGGAAGGATCAGAGCTTCTCAACAGCTGCACCATTGACATTTGGATTTTGTCGTGGGGGCTTGTCCTATGCATTCTACAATGTTAAGCAGCATCTCTGGCTACTAGATGCTAGCAATACTCCACCCCCATCAGTCGTACAGCCAAAAGTCTATTCAGACGTTGCTAAATGTTTCCTGGAGGGTAAAATTACCCCTGATTGAGAACCAATGGTTTCAAACTTAGCATGCTTCAGGATCACGTGGAAAACTTGCTGAAACACAGACTGCTGAACCTCATCCTCAGAGTTTCTGATACAGGAGGTCTACAGTGGGCCTGAGAATTTTGCATTCTAACAAGTTCCTGGGTGATGCTGCTGCTGCTGGTTTCAGCCCACACTTTAAGGACCCTGGTGTAGACATTTGCTTCTTTTTTTTTTTT
>NW_024424453.1:30969353-31184035 GCF_017311325.1 Ursus maritimus
ATTTCAGCTCAGGTCATCATCTCAGGGTCCTGAGATCGAGCCCCATGATGGGCTCCCCACTCAGCTCAGAGTCTACTTGTCCCTCTCCCTCTATCCCTCCCCTCACTCACTTGTGCTCTCTCTCTCTGTAAAATAAATAAAAACTTAAAAAAAAAAAAAAAAGAGAGGCAGAAGGGAAAAGGGCAATCAAAAATCACTTAGTCCAGCAAGCTATTTATTCCTCAGTATCTATCTGCATAACATATCATTTATATCACTTCATTAGTAACTCACATGCATATTTTAAATTCCTTGTTTCAATCTCCAATCTTTTTAAGTTACAATCAAAGATACCCAAAAATGATACTATTAAACCCAAAGTGGCCAAAAATAATTTGGCATGAATCAGTAATTTGAATAGATTTTTAGTTGTAAAATTAGCTATGAAACTTCCAAGGACATTTTCATTTAAAAAGATGAGCTATTTGATTTTAGAAGATTCACAAGAAACATGGTGTTTTTGTTATTTTGAAACTTTGAGTTTAAAAAAATGTCTAAGCTCTGGAATCCGCATACTGGTAGTATATGTTATCACAGTAGTAGTTTGAGGAGGTATAACAGGAAAAGGACTCTTAGTAAGTGGAAGAGATGGAGATTTACACTTCTCACTAGCTAAGCACCAGTGGTGATGCTAAGTACTTCTATTCACGCAATCCTTAGAAAATTCTTTGAAAGGGCCATTATTTTTCCTATTGTGTAAATAAGAAAATCAAAGGCTGTAGAAGTAATTTGCCCAAGACAAAAAGAAACTATCAAAGTTGGTAAGTGGTACAGCCAAGAACTAAGCCAATGTCTAACACTAAAGCCCTCATTTTTTTTTTTTAAAGTAAGCTGGACGCTAAAGTGGGGCTTGAACTCACGATCCCAAGATCAAATCACATGCTCCACTGACCGAGCCAGCCAGGAACTCCCTAAAGCCCTCTTTCTTAATGACTACACTATATTTAAATTAATCATATAACCCACAAATTTCCAAGTAAATCAACTTTAGAGGACTAATTTTACTATGGTGAAACTAGATTTAAAATCGAACAATAGGGATTCTGGGAAGATGGATGGTGGAGTAGGAAACAACCAGGAATCTATTTCCCTACCTAGATAACCAACATGCTGGCAAAATCTCTCTGATGTAACTATTTTAGAATACAAGAATCCATGAAAAGCTCACAACTTCCACAAAACTCGAATGGGGTAAACTGCAATTTATTTCAGTCCATTTCAGCTCTTAGCACAATAGCAGCTACTCATCCTGCACGCACACGCGCGCGCACAAACACACACACACACACAACCCATCTCTCATCCCCCAGCCCCTAGCAGGCAGCTGTGCACATATTCCTGGAGAGCTTGCACATAAATGACGGTAGTGAGTGAGCAAAAAGCACCTGTCCTCCAAATATTGGGATCTCTGTGCTATGATCCCTGATGGCTAATTATGATCACAGAGGCACAAAGAGGCAGCTGGCCAGCAACTGGCCAGTAACTGTAGTTCCACCTCTCCACATTGTTGCAAACCTCTCCCCCTCCAGCTGAAGTAACTTCCAGAGGATTTAAAGTGCCAGCAACCACTCTTTTCTCCCATTCATTTTTCTCCTTTCCCCTTTTGAGAGCAAGACACTAAAGACGAGGACATTTAAAAGCAACCGCATATATGAAGAAATTAAAAGTCACTGTGAATTCCCAAGGAAATGCACAGGCTCAGAAGAGACCTGAGAAGACCTTAAATTTACACCTCAGGCTGATCACTGACATAAAAGTCACCAAAACAAAACAAAACAAAAACTGTGGAAGAGGAAGTAGAATCCAATTTTCAGAGTTACATTACTAGAGTCACATGTCCAGTTTTCAACAACAAACAACACACAAGGCATACAAAGAAACAGAAAAGTATGGTATATTCAAAGGAAAAAATAAACAGAAACTGTCCCTAAATAGGACTTGATGGTGGACCTATTAAACAAAGACTTAAAATAATGATCTTGAAGATACTCAAAAAACTGAAGATGTGGACAAGTCAAGAAAACAATGTAGGAGCAGTAAAGAGATATAAATCCTAAAAAGAAACCAGAAAGAAATTCTGGAGCTGAGAAGTACAATAACTGAAATAAAAAATTCACTAAAGAGATTTGAAGACTCATTTGAGCAGGCAGAAGAAACAGTGACCTTGAAGATAGGACAATGGAAATTTAGAATGTGAGAAACAGAAAGAACAAAGAATAAAGAAAAGTGAACACAGCATAAGGGACCTAAGGGACAACATCAGGAAGACCAATATAGATCATTACGGGAGTCCCAGACAGGGAATAGAGAAAGGGGCAGAGAGACTATCTGAAAACACAATAGTCAAAAACTTCCCAAATTCGATGAATCACAAATATAAACATCTAAGAAGTTCAATGAACTCCAAGTACAATGAACTCAAAGAGATCCATACAGAGACACACCATACTCAAAAACCAAACACAAAGAGCGAATCTTGTAAGCATCAAGAGAAGCTACTTCTCATATACAAGGAATCATCAATAAGATAATCAGATTACCCATCAGAAACTTTAGAGGCCAGAAAGCAGTGGACCAGCATATTATAAAGAAAAGAAAAAAAAAAAGAATTAAAGAAAGAGAGAAGAAAAGAGAATAAAGAACCCTGTATTTAACAAAATTGAGGGAGAAATTAAGATACTCCCTGATAAACAAAAGTTGAGGGAGTTCATTACCACTAGACCTGCCCTGCAAGAAATGCTAAAGAAAGATCTGCAAATTGAAATAAAATGACACTAAACAGTAACTTGAAGAAATAAAAATCTCAATAAAGGCAAATACATAGGTAATTATAAAAACCAGCGCTATTGTAACTTTGGTTAATAATTCCATTTTTTGTTTTCTACATGATTGAAGGGACTAATAAATTTTTCAAAAAACAATTATTACTCTAAAAGCTAGTATTATTGTTAACCTTCGTTTGTAACTCCACATTTTGTTTCCTTCATGATTTGAGACACTAGTGTATTTTTTAAATTATGTTTTTGGACATACATTGTATAAAATGTAATTTGAAAACATCAGCACTGAAAAGAGGGTGGAGTACAAAGGAGCAGAGTTTGTGTATGCTAATGAAGTGAAATTGGTATAAATCCAAATTAGAGCATTATAACTTTAGGTTGTTAAATGCAATCCTCATGACAACCACAAAGAAAATAACTATAGGATATACACAAAAGGCAATGAGATAGGACCTTCAGTATTTCACTACAAAAAACCAACTCAACACAAAACGCAATTAATGACGGAATTAAGGGACAAAAAAGCTGTAAGGCATAGCAAAATGACAGAAGTCCCTATTATTCAGTCAGCCTTCAAAAGGGAAGGAAATTAGTATGGTACAATATAGATGAACTTTGAGGACATCACACTAAATGAAATAAGTTAGTCACAAACACTCTGTATAATTCCACTTATATGATGAATTTAGAATAGGCAAATTCATAGAGACAGAAAGTAGAATAGAGCTTACCAGGGGCTGGGAAAACTGAAGAACGACAAGTTAGTGTTTAACAGGTACAAAGTTTCAGTTGGGGTGATAGGAAAGTTTTGGACACAGGCAGTGGTGATGGTTGAAGAACACCATGAATGTACTTAATGACACAGAATTGTATACTTAAAAGTGGTTAAAATGGCAAATTTTATATTATATATTTTATAATTCTTAAAAAATTAATAATGTAAAATACCAAAAACCACTGAATTGTATACCTTAAATGCAAGAACTATATGGTCTCTGAATGTGTACCTCAGTAAAGCTGAGGGTTTTTTAAAAAACATTAAAAGCTTCTTAACCAAAAACAACGTTGGTGCAAAGAAGTTTCTCACCCTCATCCCGCCCCCCCCCCAAAACAGACCCCAAAATCTTGGCTACTGCAGAAGATTTTTAGAAATTGTAAAAAGGAGAAAATAGCAACCATTTAAAACCAGTCTGTGTCTAAGAATTTCTCACAAGGTTAGAATACTAAGATTGTAGAGTCTTCTAACACCAACAAAATGTTTTATAAATACTGTCACATATCCAAATAAAACCACATAGGCTAAACTAAAAACACAGGTAGATCTCTGGCTAGGAGAACCAACAATATTAATAACTCAGTACATATGTGCCACTAGGCTCTACCCTGTTTAATGTTTTATCATTAACTCAGACAAATACCTAAGTAGCATGCTTATCCAAGATGACATCAACTTAAAGCTGGAGAAAGGCAGCAACCTTGCTTCATAATTCAAATGAGGTTATCAGGTTGAACCAATGAGTACAGACAATATACCATTACCTTCACATTTGCAAAAGCATATATATACTTTATTAGAGATAGATGTAAAAAAACAAATCTCAAAGTACAACTATTAAAAGCACCAGATGATAAGACTCTAAAATAACAATTCAGAAAATTACATACGCTAGGTTGACCTAATACACCACTTAAAGAGCTATAAAATTATTCTTAGTGTAATATTATAGCTAAAATGGTAAACATCAGGAGCACCTGGGTGGCTCAGTCGTTAAGCATCTGCCTTCAGCTCAGGGCGTGATCCCAGAGTCCTGGGATCGAGCCCCACATTGGGGTCCCTGCTCTGCTGGGAGCCTCCTTCTTCCTCTCCCACTCCCCCTGCTTGTGTTCCCTCTCTCGCTGGGTGTCTCTCTCTCTGTCAAATAAATAAAAAATAAAATAAAATCTTAAAAAAGGTAAACATCATCTTAGAATTATTAGAAGTACAGCTTTTAGACCAAGTGAGTAATGGCTCCAGAGTACTATACAATCCAACTACACTTTGAGGATTCTATACCCACGTTCGAGCACCACTAGGGCCTGCTAAAATGTAACTTATATGATGACAATTCCGGAAATGAGAACTTATAAAGATTGTTGGAATAAGTAATGACTGCTTGGTCTAGGGAAGAGAATTAAGAAGGGCAGTGCAAGGACCATTAACTGGATTACACTAAATTTCTAAATAAATAATGAATGTGAGGCACCTTCAAATATTTTAAGGACTGTTACACAAAACAATATTCTGCCTATATTAAGGACACAACCAGTGCCAAAACACAAAAGTATGTTTTCCAATCACCAAAAACTTACTAGGAGATGCTATTGGTGATTATATGGCGTGGGAAGTTGGTCCCCTTAAACTCTAATATTCTAGAAATCGTCTGGCAGAGCACAGAGTGATACCACTGCTTCCTCACTGTCCGCGGTACTAGTTTCTGACAATGAATAAGCAACCTCTGTCAAGCAAGATAATGCAAAATGGTTACCTTTCATGCTGAACTGTAAGTTCCAGGATATGGACTCAAAACAACAGTAACACAATTAGGCTCCAATGTAGACAAGCACTTATATATTCCTCATTTGACAAATTAAAAACTAACACAATCCCAAATCACAATTATAAATCATACTTTTCTTCCATACCTTTAAATGCTTGGAAACGAAAGAGAAGGCTCTAAATGCTATTAAACATTTGTACTCAAGAGCTAATTCTAACCCATTTTCACTAGAGGAATACAAATTTTAAAAATGCATTTACTTCTGGCAACCAACAGAAACCATACAAAAAATACTCAACTTGACAGAATAAATCTCTTATTCCTAAATAGAATATTTTTAATTACACTGTCATTTTTAATGATTTTTAAAAAATGAAATCCTGCTGTTTTTAGGGTCAAGTAATAAGAAGGTTTAATGTAACAAGTCCATCTCCCCAGTCCAACTGCCCAGAAGTAATCTCTGTTAGCTATTTCTGTGTATACTGCTATTTTCTACACGTATGTTACAAGTTTTTGTTTTTTGTTTTGTTTTTAATCACAAATAGGACTATGTAACTACAATTTGTTTTTTTTCACTCAATACATCTTGGACCTCATTCTATTTCACCACACATACTACCTGCCTTTTTTTTTTTTTTAAGTATAACTGACATACAATATCCTATTAGTCTCAGGTGTACATAGTGATTTGATGAGCAGAAAATGGTTATTTAAGTTTATATAAGAAATGATCCCAATGATAAATAAGTCTTGTTACCATTTCACCATACGAAAGTTATTAAAATATTACTGACTGTATTCTCTGTGCTGTACGTACACACACACACACACACACACACCTCCATCCACTGATCGACTGATGGACACTGTGTTTGCTTCCACATCTTCGCTACTGTAAAGGAACAAAGGGGTGCGTATACTCTTCAAATTAGTGTTTGCATTTTCTTCAAATACCCACAAGTAGAACTGCTGGGACATATGGTAGTTCTGTTTTTGAGGAACCTCCATACTTTTTTCCACTGTGCCCGCACCAATTTACTCCTAACAGTGTGTAAGGGTTCCTTTTTCTCCATATTCTTGCTAACACTTGTTATTTTTTGTCTTTTTGATAAAAGCCAATCTAACAGTTGGGAAGTGATATCTCATTGTGGTTTTGATCTGCATTTCCCTGATGATTAGTGATATTGAGCATCTTTTCATGTGCCTGTCAGCCATCTGTATGTTTTCCTTGGAAAAATACTTATTCATGTCCTCTGCCTATTCTCTAATCAGGTTGGGTTTTTTGGTATTAAGTTGTGCAAGCTCTTTACATATTTTTGATATTAACCCCTTATTGGAAGTATGATTTGCAAGTATCTTCTCCCATTTAGTAGGCTGCCTTTTCGTTTCATTCATCTCCTTCACTGTGCAAAAGCTTTTTAGTTTGATGTAATCCCACATGTTTACTTTAGCTTTTGTTACCCCTATCTGAGGAGACCAGTCCAAAAAATACTACGACCAACATCAAAAAGCTTGCTCCCTGGGGCGCCTGGGTGGCACAGCGGTTAAGCGTCTGCCTTCAGCTTGGGACGTGACCCCGGCGTTATGGGATCGAGCCCCACATCAGGCTCCTCCGCTATGAGCCTGCTTCTTCCTCTCCCACTCCCCCTGCTTGTGTTTCCTCTCTCGCTGGCTGTCTCTATCTCTGTCGAATGAATAAATAAAATCTTAAAAAAAAAAAAAAAAAAAGCTTGCTCCCTGTGTTTTTTTCCTAAGAGTTTTATGATTTCAGGTTTAACATTCAAGTCTTCAATCCACTTGGAATTTATTTTTGTATATGATATGAGACAGTGGTCCAGTTTCATTCTTTTGCATGTAGCTGCCCAGTTTTCCCAACCATCACTTGTTGAAAAGGCTCTTTCCCCCACTGTATATTCTTGCCTCCTTTGTTATAAATTAATTGACCACATAAGTGTATGTTTATTTCTGGACTCTTTATTCTATTCCAGTGATCTGTGTCTGTTTTCATACCAGTATCATACTGTTCTGAATACAAGAGTTTTGGATTAGTTTGAAATCAGGGGCCTCTTTTTTTTTTTTAAATGGCTCACAGAACACTTCATTATAAGGTAGCACCTCTATTTAACTAGTCCTCTTGATGACAGACATTTGGGTTATTCCCATCTTTTGTTTTTATAAATGCTGCTGTAATAAACATCTTTGTACAAAATCTCTTTGTATGCTCATGCACGTACAGATAGAAAGACACATTCCTGGACATAGAACTGTGGGGTGTATTTTTTATTCTGATAGCTTTGCTAAATAGTTCTCCAAAAGGACTGTGTCTAGTGAACTCCTAACAACAGTCAGGAGCTTCTGTTTTCCCTGCAGTCTAACCAGGAGTAAGCATCAACACAGTGTTAAATCTTTGACAATTTGATGAGCAGAAAATGGTTATTTAAGTTTATATTTCTTTATTACTGAGGTCAAGCACTTTTTCATATATCTTTTGGCCATCTGCAACCTTTTTCTGTGAAACACTTGTTCATGTCCTTCTTCCTGGCTATTTTCCCGTACAAGTTATTGCCTATTTTGTATAGATTTTTAAAGAGCCTTCTGTAGGAAAGTAGTCTTTGTCATTTGTTTCAAGTGTTTTTATCATTGGTTTGCATCTATTTTTTACTATCTTTTTAAATTTTTACATGATCATGTATTTCAATTTTTTATTATGGTTTTTAGATTTTATTTCATGCTAGTTTTTTTAAAAGAACCTTCCTCCTTCCAGCTTTACATTTTTTCCCTAAAAGTTAGCTAAATGTCCCTATCCCATTTATTGAATAACGTATCTTTTCCCCCACTAAGTTATTCTCTGAGGAGGAGGGCAAAGAAGGGAGTAATAAAATAAGACCATTCCAACTTTTAAAGCCATTTTGTACATTACCTAAAATAAACTGACACCCAAATGTTTATAAAATCTTATGTTTGTAGCTATATAGAAGTATTACATCCTCAAAGCATAATTATTTCAATGCATTATCTGTGAAAATTACAACTGCCTTTTTCTACAGAAATGGGCAAACCAATTCTAAAATTCATACGAAAATGCAAGGGACTCAAAATAAACAAAAAAAAAATCTTGAAAAAGGACAAAGTTGGTGAACTCATACTCCCGAGTTTCAAAACCTGCTATATAAGCCATGGTTATCCAGTGTGGTAATGGCATCAGGACATATAGACCAATGAAACAGAACTGAAAGTCTAAAAACAAACCCATGGTCAATTGATTTTTAACAAGAGTGCCAACACAATTCACTAGAGAAATGGTGTTGGGATACCTGGCTATTTCATGCCAAAGAATAAAATTGGACCATCACCTCACACCACATACAAATAGTAACTCGAAGTGGATCAAGTGTGAAAGCTAAACTACAAAATTCTTAGGAAAAAAACATAGATCTTTGTCACCCTAAATCAGGCAGTGGTTCTTAGATATAACATCTAAAACATAAACAACAAAAGAAAAAAATAACAAACTGGACTTCATCAAAATTTTTAAACTTTGTACTATAAAAGACACCGTCAAGAAAATGAAAAGAATTAAAATTACCAAAAAAATAGAAAAAAGAAAATGAAAAGACAAACCGTAGAATGGGAGAAATATTTGCAAATCATATGTCTGATCAGGGTATCATAAACACTGTGTAGTAAACACCCATGCATAAACCTCGTTGTATGCTTGTGCAAGTACAGGTATAAGATATATTTCTTATACCTAGCTGGCTCAGGTGGAGGAGCATGTGACTCTTGATCTCAGGGTCATGAGTTTGAGCTTCAAGTGGGGTGTAGAGATTACCAATAAATAAAACTGAAAAAGAAAAAAAAAGATATATTTCTATCCAGTACCCAGAATATGTATAGAATCTTATAATTCAACAATAAAAAGTGCAAATAACAGGGACAACTAGGTGGCTCAGTCGGTTAAGCGTCTGCCTTTGGCTCAGGTCTTTATCCCAGGGTCCTGGGATTGAGTCCAACATTGGGCTCCTTGCTCAGGATCCCCCTGCTTGTGTGCTCTCTCTCTCACACAAATAAATAAAATACTTAAAAAAAATAATAAAAAATGCAAAAAACAAAATTACAAAAGGGACAAATGGTTTCATGAAACATTTCTCCAAAGATATCCAAGTGACCAATAAGCACATGAAAAGATGGTCAATATCATCAATCATCAAGAAAATACAAATCAAAACCACAACATGATACGATTTCATACCCTTCAGAATAGCAATTAAAAAAAGAAAGAAAGAAAATAACAAATGCTGGAGAGGATGTGGAGAAATTGGAAACCTCACACATTGCAAGTGGGAGTGAAAAATGGTGCAACCTCTGTGGGGGTTCCTCAATAAATTAAATATATAATTACCTTATAACCTAGCAATTCCACTATAACTATACACCCAAAAGAACTGAAAACATATATTCACACAAAAACTTGTACATGAATGTTCACAGCAGTATATTCACAACAGCCAAAAAGTAGAAACAACCCAATGTCCATCAACTGACGAATGGATAAACAAAATGTGGTACAGCCATATAATGGAATATAATTTGACCAAAAAAATAATAAAATGATACAGTCTATAAATGGCCAAATGTTGAAAACATGATGAAGTGAAAGAAGTCAGACAAAAAAGGTCACATATTCATGATTCCATTTACATGAAATATCTAGAATAGGCAAATCCACAGAGACAAAAAGTGGATTAGTAGTTGTCAAGGGCTGGAGAAAGGAGAGAACAGAAAGTGTTTGCTAATGGGTAAGAGGTTTCTTTTTGGGGTGATGGAAATGTTCTGGAATTTGACCCATAACTTTGTGAATATACTAAAACCCACTGAACTATGTACTTTAAAATGGCATATTTTATGGTATGTGAATTATATCTCAAAAATAAAAACCAATAAATGACAAGATCTGCAAAATAATTTAATTTACCCCAGCCTGTAGCTGAATTTGTGTCTAAAACTATGCATCCAGAACAAAGATTTGGTTGAAGACTGATTTCAAACACTTGTGGGACCATAGATAGAATAAATTCCCAAGTGGAGAAAATGTAGAAATGAAAGCCGTAACTAAGGAACCAAGCAAGCAAGCCGAAGAAAATGATCACCAGAGCACAGCTCCTTTCAAGTGAACTGCTATCAGCCAAAACAATTACAGCTGTACCTAACTCTACGGAAGTCCAGTCTGTTTATTTTTTTTCATAATAATATTTTTATTATGTTATTCACCATACAGTACATCCCTGGTTTTTGATGTAAAGTTCCATGATTCATTAGTTGCGTATAACACCCAGTGCACCACGCGATACGTGCCCTCCTTAATACCCATCACTGGCCTATCCCATTCCCCCACCCCCCTCCCCTCTGAAGCCCTCAGTTTGTTTCTCAGAGTCCATAGTCTCTCATGCTTCATTCCCCCTTCTGATTACCCCCCTTTCTTTATCCCTTTCTTCTCCTACCGATCTTCCTACTTCTTAAGTTCCATAGATGAGAGAAACCATATAATTGTCTTTCTCTGCTTGACTTACTTCACTTAGCATTATCTCCGCCAGTGCCGTCCATGTTGCAGCAAATGTTGAGAAATCGTTCTTTTTGATAGCTGAGTAATATTCCATTGTATATAAGGACCACAACTTCTTAATCCAGTCATCTGTTGAAGGGCATCTCGGCTCCTTCCATGATTTGGCTATTGTGGACAATGATGCTATGAACATTGGGGTGCATATGGCCCTTCTCTTCACTACGTCTGTATCTTTGGGGTAAACACCCAGTAGTGCAATGGCTGGATCATAGGGTAGCTCAATTTTTAACTTTTTAAGGGACCTCCACACTGTCTTCCAGAGTGGCTGTACCAACTTGCATTCCCACCAACAATGTAGGAGGGATCCCCTTTCTCCACATCCTCTCCAACAAGTCCAGTCTGTTTAAGAACAGATCTTCAGTACAGAAAAATGGAGGAGGGATAAGGTCACCATTTACTTCAAAAAAAATTTAAGAAACTAAAATCAAACATGATGTGGGAAGATCCAAAAATAAAATACAAACAGTTAATAAATACACCTAATTTCATCATAAATAAGTAATATAACCATACAGAAACAGGGAAAACAAGAACTACTCTAAATAACTTTGGAAAATAGATTTTGACTGTGTACTGTAAAGCTAAAGATAAATATACTCTAGTTTTTAAACATGTCTCACAGGGAAATAGGTTAGCAAGTCTGAAACTACTTCTGTGTGTGTGTATACTATGATTGAACAGGTAAGTAATTATACTGTGGGTAAGAACCAAGTTTCTCACCTTTAAAGAAGGAAGTGACAGGGGAAAAGGCAAAAGGGGAAAAACATCTAGAATGAATCCTGAGGTCATGGTTTTCATTTTATATAGATGGATAGATAAGGAAATAAAAATGTATGTATATATATTACTATAATCTATTTGCTAACTCTATCTACAGAGAGAACCAAGAAACAACGGCACCCTGATTGTACTGAGCACAGTCGACACTCAGATCTTGGTTT
The DNA here is from genome assembly GCF_017311325.1 of Ursus maritimus. Taxonomy (NCBI): domain Eukaryota; kingdom Metazoa; phylum Chordata; class Mammalia; order Carnivora; family Ursidae; genus Ursus; species Ursus maritimus. The sequence goes on from NW_024424453.1 coordinate 30,981,274, forward strand.
CCAGATACCATTCTTCAATAAAATGAACATGCCTTCCTTGGAGAAAGGACTGATTGTGTATGTGGCTGGTATAAAGAGGAAAAACAGATGTACCCATACATCTTCTGGTGCCAGAAAGTAAATTAGAAGTCACAAAATGATGGGGGCATTGTAGACAGGACACAGGAGCAAATTTGAAAGCATTCTCCATAACCAAAGCTGGAATGATTTGAGCAACAAAATATTAAATTTTAACCCAAAGAGTAAAATAAATATCCATAAATCCATGTAAATAAATAATTGAATAATTAATATATGGAGGAAAAGGGACAATTCTTCCCTTAACAGAAATCCAGTTAATAAATACAGAAGGGATGAAAGAAACAAAATCATCATTAAGCAAATACCACAGTAGTAATGGCAGTCAGCAAGAACTACTGATAGATGCAAAAACTGGCCTATGAAATGTATGATGACATGCAAGATATTTGCAGTTTCAAAGTACCTCCCCACAAAAGGAAAATATTAATTACAAAGGAATGATTACATTACTAAAGAAATACTACATTTACTATTCATTATAAAAGAAAAAACAGTAACTTTACAGCAGAGAAACCTGCAGACACCACCTTAACCTTAATCATAGTTAACATGACGGGGCATAAGACATACTAATCATGAACATACATCAGACAAATCCAATTGAGGGACATTCTTAAAAAATGACTAGTACTCTTCAAAACTGTCAAGATCCTGAAAGATGAAAAAAAGACCAGAGACTTGAATAGATGGAAAGAAACTAAGCAAATATAATAAACTAAATGCAAGGTGGAATCCAGAATTGTATCCCAGATGAGAAAAAGAATAGTTTACAAACGTGAATTTCTTGGTTTTGATGATTATACTATGATTACATAAGATGTTAACATTAGGGAAATTGGGGAAAAGACTTATGAGAACTCTTAATACAAATTTTGCACCTTTGATATAAGTCTAAAATTATTTCAGTTTAAAAGTTTAAAGATTTTAGAAACACCTCTGAAAGTAAAGCAAATCTTTCTTCTATAATTAGAAGTTGAACAACACTTTAACAACAGTTAAGCAATTACACCTGGAAAGAATTTGTTTTTTGGTTTTTTTTTTTTTTTGGACTAAGTTAAAAGGTGGGCGTAATACTCCATTTACTGATATATCAGTTAGCAGAAATTATTCCAAGTCCTGAGACAAATTCAGTACAAAGATGAGGGACGGGCTATCACAGAATCTACATATTTTTTAAAATCTGTCCATTTTGTTATTATCCTACATTAAACATGGAGCTGTTTTTTAAAGCTTTCAGCTAGCAACAATTATTTTACTAGTAATATCACAGTAAAAAAAAAAAAAATGTTGGGGACTAGCCAGTAATTCGACTGTAGAAACATATGGTACATTCCTTCATTCCTTCTCCGAGTTCCCGCATTTGTCCAATGGCATTCCTTTCACACAGCAGTTAACTGTTAGGCTTAATTTTACAGGCTCTGGCAACCAAACCCTTATGAAATCAAAGACATGAATGCAGCATCCTTCACACCCTCTACTTAACTGACCTAAATGTCTACAGGTACAATAGAGAACCATGTAAGTCCTTAAAAGCAACTTGTGGTCGGGTATCATCGAAATTTATATCATCGAAAGCTACCAACTTTGAACACTACAGGTTTAAGTTAAATGAGAATTTCTTTGCTACCACAAAATATGTTCTATTATCACTTATACATTATCTTCTATTTTAAGTGGTTCTCCTCAAGTTATTTAATTTTTCTAACCAACTATTTAATGAATGGTATGTTTAAATCATCTCAGTTTAGTATGAGAAATAGAAAGAATGTTATTTATAAATTCCACTGCTACTAATAAAAGAAACACTAGTAAGAGTCCAATAAATTGTTCACTAAACTCAAATACCTTTATCTTTTAATCTCATGTTATAAATGGGGATATTGAAGTATAGTATAGGAAGACTAAACCAATCTTTTCCTAAAAGGAAACAGCAGCAAAGAACTCTTTAAAAATGAGAATGGTACACAACTATGTACATGTAAACAGATTATTAAACACAGTGAGGCTATGGCTCACCTTGAAAAAATACATTTTCAAGGTTATGGTCCTTGTATTAAAATTGAAAATACATGTGTCCTGACTCTAGCATGAGTGAAAGAGCTGGTGGTAATTTCCACAGTTCACAAGAGTAAAAAGATGCTTAAGTAAAAGAAAGCTACCTAATGAAAGGAAGACCTTAACAAGTAAATCTGAGGAAGAGTTCTGACTTGAGAAGAGTCTACTTGAACTTTTGTAAATGGATAAAAAAGGAAAGGCCATTACAGACACAGGTCTGGCGTTTTCCAAAGGAAGTAACTTACAACACTTCAGTCTTGATTTCAAAGAACAGTAAAATTGCTTTCAAACAGTAAAAGATCTCACGGCAAGTAAAATTATGAGTTTAACCTCACTGATTAGTAGGTAAAACATTCAATCCAGATTTCAACATTTTTACCTACTGCTAATTACAAATCATGAAATACTCAAGACCCAAAATCATAATGTGATGCAACCATGACAGAATCATTAAGATTATAAAAACTACTATAGGTTTCCGGGGCATTCCACTCACCTCTCAGAAAAATGTGAAGCCCTGAAATTAGAAGTTAATAGAAAATTACAAAAATATTTTCCTCATATTCATCAACCAAGGGGAATTAGCATTTGCTGAGCAGCCCTTTCATGCCAGGCACTTACACACCTTGCCCTATTTAATCCTAACAAGCTTGAAGTAGAGTACATCATCATCCCTTTACAAGTGAGGAAACCAAGGCTTACAGGAGTTAACTTCCAGGCCCTTGGTTAGAACAATGTTTCTCAGATTCAGCACCGTTGACATTTGGGGCCAGTTAATTCCTTGTTGGCGGGTGAAGGGGGAGGGACTGTCTTGTATACAGTAGGATATTTACCAGCATCCCTTGCCTCTCTACTCACTGGATGCCAGTAGCATCCCTCTAGTTGTAACTAAAATATCTCTAGACATTGCCAAATGTCCCTGGAGGGCAAAATCACCCCTAGCTGAGAACCAATAAGTTAAAGTGAAGAAGACAGCACTTTCATTCAATGGACAAGAGCTACATGCCAAATTCTATTCAAAATGAATTAGGGACAACTGAGGGTCTTTGACTCAAGAGCTCACTTTGAACCCTAGTCTTCCAGCCCAATTGGTGTTCAATTTTAAAACCTCCCTCCATACACAGACCTATGACATTCAAGCCATGACAGTGTGACCTTAGACATACTCTGCCTGGCCTGGCCCCAACTCAGCTAACTCCTCCAACTAGCCAGTGGTACCTCTACATTCTGGCTTAACAGCTTGTAGTCATTCTGACTCAACCTTCCCCTTCATTTCCTGTATCTAATTACTACCCAAGTTCTGCTGGTTTTTCCCAGGAGTAAAATGTCTCTCCCATTCATCCCCACTCTCCATTCCTATCCCTTTAATATAGACACAAGCCCATTTCCCCCTCCTTTTTTCTAGGAACAGAAAAAATCAGAAGGAACTAATCTCTCTTGGTCCCTCAAAGGAATGAAGGGTATACATAAAGATACCATAACTGAATACAAACCTCTAGGGTAGGGGGCTGGCAGACCTTATTAACAGTGGTTGGCAAAGACCACATCCTCTTCTGGAGTGGGAAAAGAAACGAATTTTCCATCTGATCACTGATACTTACTTTTTTTTTTTTTTTTGACAGAGCAAGCATGTGCGTGTGCAAGGGACAGAGGAGATAATCCCAAGCAGACTCCACGCCCAGCACATAACCGCACGCAGGGCTCTATCTCAGGACCCTGAGATCATGACCTGAGCCGAAATCAAGAGTCGGACACTTAACCCACTGAGCCACCCAGCACCCCTGATCACTGACACTTTCACAGTCGGACGTTAACTCTCAGTAAATAGCAACCCTGACAAGCATTAAGAAAAGGACATAGAGATTAGCTTGCATGCCATTAAAAAGTGGCTTTCATGCTATTTCTGGCACTTGTGCCATGAACAGCTTTTGCCTGCTCTTAGGGAATGTAAAATTGACATTCAACAGAAAAGAGAGGGGAGATTCCCAAAGAAAATTTGATACAACTAACCTTCCTGCCTCTCCCAATATATAAATCCAGATGAAGGTAGGTAAAGCAAACATTTCACTATGGAAAGTCTAAAAGAAATGGTCAAACAAAATCTAATGAAATAATTGCAAAGGCACATAAAGATATATTCACAACATAAATGAACATATAGCACCAAGAGGCTAATTTATTTATACTGCAAATGAGAGGCTCTGATTTAAGATAAAAAGAAATCAGGACCTGTTTTAAAGTTTATCTGTCCCTTAGGCAGGGAACAGAATTTAATTGTATTAATGAACCTTAGGAAATACTTTATCCTTTTTTAAGACTCCACAATCAAGATAACTTAAATCCAATATCTGAAATTCACAACCTAATCAAAAGTTTTAAGTTATACTTCCCAGTTTTAAAAAATATTCAAGAAAATTATAATAGGTGACATCATAAATATTTCTGCTTCTGTTATCATTTCTGAGTTTTCCTATAAAGTGAAAAATATATTTAGTGTCAGAATCCTACTGCTATTCCAACTTTTTCAGGTCCTTCAAGTAAATAAGTAAGTGAAAATAACTTCTACAAGGATGTTCCCATGTCTTAGAGTTTTCAGAAGGAATAAAGACATGTCATACATATCCTGTTTAGGACAACACCTTTATGAAAAGATGGAAAGTCAAGCCAAAATGCTTTAATTAAGCAACTATAATTAATAGATATGTTAAATAATTCCAATGCACACATTCTCTATTATCTGAAGTAGAAAGAAAAAGCAGGGAATGAAGCTGAATTAGATGCCCAGTTACAGCCTTCTTAAGAAGCTGCTTTTGACCCACACTATTACTTACTTTCTGGCTCTATCTAACCTATGATACCGTACCCTTGTAACATTTCACTCAAATTTTTTCTAAATGTATCCAATAAGCTTAGCCTAAACTAACCTCATTCAACATAATTTGAGTAATTTCCTCGTAATTGCAAGATTTATGCTTTTGTCAATAGTAACTTAAAGCCTTGAAGATGGAAGACATAATTAACAAACGCATATAAATACCAACCATAAAAATTCAAAAGGAAATGCATCAATTCGGCCTGACATTTCTCTTTCAGAAAGTACTTTCCTGTACAATATCATAGCATTAATACAGAGCTCACCCAGTTTTTACTTTACTGCCTTTTACCAACACTTGTCCATATGAAAATCATAAAGATAATCTTGTCACAACTGAAGCCTGAAATCACTATAAAAAGAATGTGTCTTTTAACAAAGTAAATATTGGAGGACCTTTTGAACTGATGACCCTTAAGAGCTGTTTCAGATGTTACATGTAACAACTATGTAATTTAAAATTCACACCAGCTAACTTTACCACCAAGCTATGGTATTCTTTCCAGCTTTAAAACAAAATATAACTTAGTTCACATATTATGGTTAACCAAGATCTCAAAAGAAAAACAGCCTTGAGCCCCAAAGGGTGTGTTCCTAGGAGACTATTTTGATCAGCACTGCTTCAGTTAACAGTTTGATTCTGCTGACATTAAATGAATGATAAAAACATTAAGACAAATCAAGTATTTAGGATTCAACTGTAGACAGCTATTGCTTACAAATAATCTCTGCAGCATCCTTCCTCTGGGTTAAATTACTACATTTTGTAAGATGCTGTTACATACATAACCTTTTCAATTTCAACTCTTTTCTAAAAATATTAAGAATATTACTTTATTGACAAAAGTGCAAACAAAATACGTTTTCCACACCTAAAGGTATAAAATACGTTTATAATCTAGCTTCCTATTACTAGTCAAAGGAAGGCAATTATGGTCGTTTCTCCTGTTTTCCTCACAGTTCCTCCAACTATCCTTACCCTAACACACAATCTTTTGAGACATTCTTAGATGATTAACAATTTGACCAAGAAACTATTTTAAAAGTGTAAATAAACATACTATCATTTCCAAAGGCTATCCAAAGAGATCAGGGGGATTTATTCCAGACCTATTAGCCCTGCCTCAAGCTAAAAATTAAACACGTCCTGAAATCTTGAAGATTATTACATTTTTATCCACTAGTCAAAGAAATAAAGCGATATCAGTTTCAGGTACATTAAATTCATACTTTTCTATGAGAAAGGCTAAATTTATTCCAAAGGGGGAAAAAAACATTACTGGGAAGAAGAAACTATCTGCAAAATTCTCCAGCTAGAAATACCTTTCTTAGTAAGCCATCCCTTTAAGCACAAATACTTAATTTTTTAACAATCAGGAAAAGAGCCATTTATTTGTATATCTCAGATTCCTAGGTGGTATCTAAATTCAAAATAAACATGCAAAAAGGAGTTCCAAACATGCAAAAGGAGTTCCACAAAGGGATGTCTAGGACCAATCCCTGAAACTCCAGGAAATTAACACTTCAAATACTTCCTATGACTGGCAGGAAATATTCACAAAGCATTCTACAGGCCAAGGCTAAAAACGAGGTAAGCTTTGCTGATACAGTTTAAGTGAGACATGGGAGAATGGTCCAGAAAAACTGAAACTGAAGTGACAAAGAAAATTACCACCATTGTTGAAAGGAAGAACCACAAGGATGAAGTCATGCCCTTCAACAACCATTGCAGACATGACACACTACCTAAGAACCTTCATGCTAATGCCCCTGGGAGCCACTATCAATTCTACCCCATACATACCTAGAGATGTAATTTATCTACATACCTACTAGAGGAGTCTCTTTTTGGGGAACAGTAGCAATCTCACAATCATTAATGCATGCTAACCATGTGTCAACCATCATTCTGGGCACTTTACATACCACGTTTCATTTATTCCTCACATCAAACCTCCATTTACAGATGGGAAAACTTAGAAACACAGTATAACTCATCAGATTTTTTTGGAAGAGGAAAAAGTTACCTGCCAGGATTCAAATGCAAACCTGTCTCCTTCCACACTGGCCCCTGGTTTCTTGCTGGAGACCTAACTTTCTCTACAGAATTACAGCCATAACACTATAGAAAATTCTGTAGTGACTCACCTATTTCCTAACTAATAACAGCAACTTCACCTATTTCCTAACTAATAACAGCAACTTCATACAGAGCATTTTGGCTACTACTGTTCCTCCTTTCAATATTCAGCTATCATAAGATTAATGCCAGATGGCATAATAGTATGCAAACGCCGGGTTAGGCTATTTATAATAATCATTTACTGAGCACTTACTATGTGCCAGATACTATGTGCCAATCTCATATGGGGGGTGCCTGGGTGGCTCAGTTGGTTAAGCATCTGCCTTAGGCTCAGGTCATAACCCCAGGGTCCCTGCTCAGCAGGGACTCTGCTTCTCCCTCTCTCTCTGCCCCCGCCCTCTGCTCCTTTTCTCTTTCTCTCTCTCAAATAAATAAAATCTTTAAAAAAAAAAACAAAAAAAAAAACCTCATCTGGTAGGTCCTATCAGTACCCTTATTTTATAGATGAAGAAACTATAGCACAAAAAGCCAAATTATGCTAAGTGGGGATCTGGCATTCAAATCAGGTTGCCAGGCTCCACAGCACATGCTCTTAAATTCCTTCCTCTCCCCCAAGTTTCTGATTTCACCCTCTTAACTATGTAAACTAAGTATTATCAATCCCAATTTATAGATGAGGAAATAGAAGCTAAGAAAGGTGAAGTAGGGTTAACCCTTGAACACGGATTTGAACGGTGCAGGTTCACTTACATCAAGATTTTTTATAGTACAGTAAATGTATTTTCTCTTCGTTATAATTTTCTTAACATTTTCTCTAGCTTACTTTCTTGTAAGAATACAGTATATAATACATATACAAAATATGTGTTAATTGACTTTGTTATCAATTATCATATGGCTTCCAGTCAACAGTAAGCTATTAGTAGTTAAGTTCTGGGGGAGTCAAAAGTTATAGTACATTTTCAACTGGGGGAGGTGGCGCCCCTAAACCCCACATTGTTCAAGAGTCAACTGTAATTTGCTTTAAGTCTCACAACTTTTAGTGGTTAAGACATGGTTTGAATCCACTTTTTTTTCACACTCCCAAGATACTGATATACCATGTCAAAGGAGAATACCAACTATAAAAAGAAAAGCAATAATATTCTATGTATTTCAAAACAGTCCACTGAAAATTCCAGGTTATACACAAATTCTTCTTAAAGATGTTTAAATATGAGAAAAGAAACAATGTTATGATAATGAGAAACTGCCCAAAAAAGGCCTGATTACCCCTGCAAGTTGTTAAGAACTGTATCTTTTACTACGAGGCCAAATAATACAAACTCAGTCAGACACAAGCATGTACCATGCTCCCATCTCACCACCACTCCCTCTCACGTCAATAGATAATATGAGAGTCAGCTTTATTAGTCATGTTCCTTTTACTAAGAGATCAAGAAACAAAAGCAACCTCTAAGAATACACCTACTTTAGGCTACTCTCTTAAATCTGGTAACACTCTTGAAAGCAGAAGTTACTGATGCTATTTAAGATACAACTAACAAGAAACAGGTATATGAGTGCATTTAATATTCTTTGTCTCTTGTGAAGAAAGGATTTGTCTTTCTGAAATCTGTAAACCAAGACAAAGAAGAGAAAGCCTCAGAAAATTGATTTTTCCTTAACACCAGACAAAAACATTACTGCTTTCAAATGCCGTTTCTAAAGACCCAATTAGACGGTATAACTCCTCTGCAGTTATATACTTTAGTACTTCAGAAAAGGTTTTCCACCAATTATCCATCTAGAGTAAAACTGAGCAATATAATTGTGCCTCTTGTATTTCCCACATGTCCAGGGGTCTCATGAAGTAAAACAAATTATGCATATAAGAAACATCTATCCTAAAATTACCAGTTCTACTTAGGACAATTGAGCTTACATTCTCAAAAACGGAAAAACAAGTGAGAAAGCAACAGATAAACCCCATTGCATCTCCTCTGTACCAGTTATAGATTTTAAAAACCGAAAGATACAAGAAGACAAATTGTAATTTGTAAGTATCTTTCATACATCTTGCAGACCAGAGGGGAAAAGAAAAGAAAGATTATCACACACAAGTCAGAAGTCAGTCCACAGAATAAATGTGGCTGTTCAGGGGAGAAAATAATATTCAGAGTTCTTCAACGCTTCTGGAAAATAACCAGTGCTGTGTAATGAAATGCATTAAATATTTTAATGAGACCAAAGGAATCAAGTAACATGTGTATGGTAATTTAGTGGTCCAAAGTGTACAGTGGACAAACAAGTTCCACTGTCAACCTCCTAAATTATGTTTTGAAATAGGGAGGAACTCTAAGAAAGGAAATCACCTCATAACATTCTGTTAAATTCAAAGTTATTTATTTCTGAACTGAAAAACAAATCTGCGTTAATAAAAAATTGTTTCCTTTCTTATAAACTAATCCAGTCACATACCATTATCAAGGTTTGATATGCAAATATACAGAGATGCAGTCCATCCCCTTCCCTCTCCATTTCCACTTCCCCTCGAGTGATTCCTTTCAAATAGCTATTTAGCACAGATGCTATCTGAAATGAAAACTTCCCTTCCATTCCCTAAGCTAAAGGCAGCAGCTTTCTCAGGAAAGCAGAATAAAGCTCAGTCAGCCCACAGTACCTTAATTTCCGAAATGCCCTGTGTTACCAAAATAAAAGCTAGTATCCGAAGAAAGCAATTCCTTGTATACTTCACAAAGAAAAAATAAAATAAGGAAAATTAAAAGGTGGAAAAAGAAAGGCAACTTAAAAGCAAACCACCACACCCTCAACTCCGCGTTGCAACCCATCTGCCAGGGGCCTTTACCTTCATTTTCCATCGAAACTGCACTTGGGTTGATGGCTACAAAGTCTTTAGTGTCAGCCGCGGCCACACTGGAAATAGAGAGGAGAGGAGGACAAGGAAGAGAAGCCCCCGGAATCCCAGGCTGTCACCCCCTCTCCCGGCCACACGTCCCACGGCTGCTCCCACCACCCCTAGCAGCAGCATCTGCAAGAGAAACCAGGAGAAGCGGCGCTGACGACAGAGAGGGCGAGGAGGGAGACCCCCGCCCCGCCACCACGTCGGGAGCCCCCAGATCGCGCGCCCACCCCCTCAGCCACCCGCAACGCCCCCAGCTCAAGCCGCCGGGGCGGCGCCCTAGAGACATCCCAAGCCGGGGTACCCCAGACGCTCCCTCCCTCAGGACCTGGAAGTTTCTGGAAATAGGGGGCAATAGGTAATACCGGTGTCCTCCCAAAACCCCAGACCCCCTTCCTCCGGGCTGCGGGGGACTCACCCGCGAGGCTCGCGGGAGCGCCCCGCGCGCCTGGGGCGAAGAGGAGTGGCTCGCCGAGCGGCGGCGCCAGGCAGGAGCCTGCTCCGGGCGTGAGGAAGGAACGAACGGAGGGCTGTCGGGGAGGGGAATGGAGAGGAGGTGAGGGGACCCGTCACGGTCGGCACGGCCGGCTCGGCGCGGCCGCGCTGGTCTGCTCCCGCCTCCGCCTCCTGGGCTCGGCCCCTCCCCGCCACCCCCCGCCCCAGCACGCCCGGCACTCCCGGGTCTGCCGCGGACCGAGCTTTGTCGCTACTACTTCCGCTGCGAGAGGAGCGCGCGCACGCGCACTCGCACGCACGGGCGCAGACGGCGGAAATGAAGCGAAGGCCCGGCCGCCCTCCCCAAAAGGGCTCTGGTTGGGTGCTGAGAAGTCCTGTGGGAGGGTGCGCCGGGGCAGAGCCCCGCCCCGGCCCTACCTTCCCTGTGGAGGCTCCTCGCTGACCCCCGGGGACGGTGCCCGCCCGTTTCTACGCACCTACTGGGCGCTAAGGTCGGAGACCCACCCGCTTCCCAGCCCTGGCCACGCATTCTCAAGAGGCAGCCGAGGGGTCGGGCCAAGCGGGCAGGTACGATGATGCTCCCTGTCCCCGAGGTATTTGAGCGCCCTCAACAAAGCCGACATGGGAAGCCCCTCCCGTCGGGGTGGCCGTCACAATCTCGGCAGGCGACGCGAGGACCTCCGAGGGAAGGGGCGAACGCAGAGGGACTCTGGTGTTCTCACTGGGACTTCACACCCTCACTTGCAGACCCCTATTATAGCTGCTTTGCTCTGACTGCGGGAGCAGGTCATCGCGGGGCGACTTCCCAAAGTTCTGTCCCGCTAAGGATCTGCTGAAGTGCCTGTGTGTAATGAGAACTCAAGGATCAGCCACAGAGCTAGAGGGAGAACTCAGCCTTTTCAAGTGTGGAACCCGAAAGGTTGGAACAACTAGAAACTGAGCAGCCAGAGGTGGAAGCCTAAGAACGGGAATTACCTCCGGCCACTGGCTATGTCTTTTGCCAGTTGAACCTTTCCCTTGCTCAGCATCTCACCCAGACCCCTCAATAAGTGACTTTTTTTATGGACAGTTGATGTTAATAAGCTTTGGTAAGCAGGAATAGAAGACCAAACCGAAGTCTTCTCGCACTCAAATCCACTAGAGGGCAGGGCTACACCTGCTGAGTTCGACCGCATCCGCCACAAAGAACTGTAAAGACCGCAGGAGTCCTCACTTGTGTGCTAGAGGTATTTTTCTCCATCAACACTTATTCTCATTAAAAAACTTGCCCCTTAACTCAGGTCCTCTAACATTTCCTGATATGTTCTCTGACCACATGTTCAACGTCAAAATAAACAAATGGACCGGGTTACTTGTCTTCTCTAGTTAACCCCGTGGAACTAGTCTAGGATCAAAAGTTCTGCACAGCTTTCTAGATTTACTTTTAAATTAAGATACACTGAGATTTTATTCAACGAAGTAACTTTTAAATCCCAAAACAAACCATAAAAATCAGGGGATTTCTAGTCTGAGTTAATATCTATAACACCCCTTTGGCTTACATGCTTAGGGATTTTTGACCAGCCAGTGGTGTTATAAACCTCATTTGTAAAACAATGTGCTATCTCTTGCTCAATGTTGTAATCAATTTGTAATGATTATTAGATACTATGCTTATTGGACCTTGACACCACAGCCTGGTATTAAAAACATAAGCACCAGAGTAGAAAATGTAAATGTAGACATTATTTGATATTAACATATGATCTTACAAAACAGAGGATCATTTCCCCTATACAGAATTTGATATTGGATTGCCTTAATTAGCTCAGACATTTTTTCTTTTTTTTAATTATTATTAACATATAATGTATTATTTGTTTCAGGGATACAGATCTGTGATTCCTCAGTCTTACACAACACACAGCGCTCACCACAACACATACCCTCCCCAATGTCCATCACCCAGTGACCCCATCCCCCCAAGCTCAGACATTTTTTCTAAGGTAACCTCAGAATCATCTGTTGTGTACTGCAATACCCCAGCATTAACATAGAATTCATAATTAACTCCCCCAAGGATATATCACCCCACGGCTTAAACCTAAAGTAGCTTACACTGGAATTTTACTTTTTGGTTGCCTAAATTGTGAAAGCCATTGTTCCTATTACTAAGGCCAAAAAGAAACTGGATAAAACCAGCTTTGTCCAGAAGAATTGTTACATACTGCCTGCATTCTTAATCCACCATCAGTCATCTCACAAATTGCTGGGTTTGGGATCAGCAAAAGCCTTTAAGGATAGCTGGTTCAACCACTCAGCTGATCCTTCAGCCTTATCAACACATCTCCACAGAGTGATCCTCTATTCTGTGTCTGAACACCTTTTCTACCAAGCTAGCCAATATCAGTAGCACCAGCTTTGACTTCCTATGTAGATGAAAGATAGCATTTATTAACACTGTTCAAGCCAGAGCAGTAGGGCATGCTTGAGCCATAAGCTTCAGAAATCCTCTTCCTAAAAATAAAAAAAAAATTTTTTAAAGAATGAAAAAAAAATCCTCTTCCTTCTTTCAGCATTCTCTCCTCTGACCAGCTAACCTGCCATGACACTTTTGTATAGCAATCTCCACCTCCTCATCTTGGGGGAAGGGGACTAAAACATACATACACTGCATTACATCATATACATATTTGTGTGTATATACATTCACCTGTACGTATACATACATATATATTATGATATTTTAGATACAGGTGTATGCATAATAACTATCCTTTCCCTCAAAAGATTGTTGTGAGGATCTGATCAGGGGAGACAAGCTGTAAATTATAGACACTATGAAAGTATAAGATTATACAGAGAAACAAGCAAAAGCATGGACTATTAGCTAGCTAGAATGAGATTTAATTAGATTAATGGCAATGAAATATATCATGTTCAAGTTCCCTCTGTTTTCTTCTTTACAAATCAATGCTCTAAAAATCTACTCATTTGGTTCTGAATATTTAACCTACAAAAATTAATTAAATATATCTGATACAAAAAGTATTCCACATATGAGCAATAAAGGGGAATTTGTCAGATATCTCTGCTTGTGGGAAATAGTACAAATAGGGAAGATTGAGAAGGATAGTCATGGTGTTCTAATTTTATTTATACTTCACCTTATTACACAAAGGCTGTGAGGCATCTTGTTTTTAATAACCAATTTGATAGCTGGCATTTGTATAAACCTGGATGATAAATATGTGGCCCTTTACGATTGAAAAATCAACCTGGAAAAGGTTATTTTAAAATCTTTCCTTAATGTTTTATTTTAAAGGCTATTTTAACCTTGTTTTAAGTACCAAAGGTTAATAGTGAAGGAATTTTATCTAGCTGCTAGAAAAAAAAGTCATTTTTTTTTAAGGTGGATATTTTAAAAGCATATAAAGACACAACCCTTTACTGGTATAAGCTAACCTACTCAAACAGTGCAATGGAAGTATTTTTCTTCCTGTGAGAGAAAGGACATGCTAAGGGTCAAATTGGGGGAAATACAGTCTTACTATAAGAAGTGTCATATCGAATCAGTGTCTAATAACCACCTGCCAGAATTGCTGTAAATCTGCTTGGTTCTGGTCTTAGCAGTCCTGGAAGAGTAAAAGTTAGAAGCAAGAATAAAAATAAAATGAGCTCATAAATGATCTGTGTTTAGTTGGCTTTACTAGCACAGAGATACCCAAGTACTTACAAATATTTTACCAGCCCACAAAATTGCATAGTGGAAGCACTTGCTAGCATTTCCTTGCTGAAACTGAGCAGAAGAAACTAGAGAATGTAAAGTGTGCTTTTTTAATTTTTAAAGTTTATATATGACTCAGTTTCCCCATTCAATAAGTTCTGAGCCTGTGGTGATATTTGGGATCTTTGGTATTCACTACCAATCTTCTGGATTGGAGGTGAGGGTAGGTGGGGGCACAGATGAGGAAGAAAGGGAAAGAGGAAGAGCAAAGTGAGTATGACTACCATATCCAAAAGTCATCTCTGGACTTCATTGTTTCCACGAAAAATAGACATACAATATTCCATATTACATACACGCCAAGATTTATCTTGAGGTAAAAATGTACTCATTTAAAAGATACTCTGTGTAGTTTCCAAACTGGCATAATTCATCTTTGGCCCAAAAACATTTTGTAGTAAATATCTAATAAAGACCTATTGAATAAATGGGTAATCTGGAAAATGATCATCATAAATACATATATGTTGTTGAATGAATAAACATAATCCCACCTTTTTTTAAAAAAAAATATATTTTATTTATTTATTTGTCAGAGAGAGGGAGAGAACACAAGCAGCAGGAGCTGCAGGCAGGGGGAGAAGCAGGCTCCCCACTGAGCAAGAAGCCCAATGTGGGGCTCAATTCCAAGACCCTGGGATCATGACCTGAGCTGAAGGCAGACGCCTAGCCACCCAGGCACGCCCCCACCTTTTTGTTTTTTAAACATAATCCCACCTTTGACTTTGCTACTTGCTACCTATGATCAAACTAAAACATGAGCAGCTGCTTTCCTGTAAAGCAAAAAATTAAGGGATTTTCCAAGGTTTAAAATTGAATTTAAATCTCCAAACCACAAAAGGGTTAACTAGGACAACTTGGTCTGAGCAAGAATAAGTACTAATCATTGTTGGAAGTATTAAAAATTGAGCACTGCTCAAAGCAGATTTAATTCACACCCAGATTTTGAACACAGGTAACCATTTGAAATTAAAAGATAACGATGTTGGGGTGGCTGCCTCCATGCACCAAGGAAAGTTCAGCTGAGCTTGTGCTTTGGGTTTTCATGGCATGCATATCAATGCCTGACAAAGTCAAAAGCACTATAATTTCTGCACAGTCTTCGGTTATTACCTTAAGTATCCAGGAATCTACTCTTAATTCTTGGACAAAACAGCTTGGAGACTAGATACAAGCAACAGCCTTAGTATAGCCAACTACGTGAAGTTGCCACTGGCTGGCATCTTCTTCTCATTTTGTAAGTTTTGCAGATAGGTTGGTTGTCATAAATTAGTTGAAACTATCAGACAGATTCCATATTATATCTGCTGGCCCCTTGCTGTGTTGGCAGTAATAGCTTAGGCCCCCTCCCTGCATGTAAATCCTTCCTCAATTTCATATCAGAAACATTTTCAGTCTCTGTTTACTGTGTTGCACACTGGGGTCTGAGAGAGCTTTGGGAAAGGTTGCATTTCCTCAGGCTACCAAAATGGTACATTTTCACTGAAAAGTTTTCTACCCCACCATTTTCTAGAAGTCAAATATTTTTTGCAAAGCTTGCATCTTTGCCTGAACTTGTCCCAAGTCCTTCCAGGCCCCCTGCAGAAATCATCTCTCTCCACTGTGCTTCCTATTGTGAAAACAAATGAGAAAAAAGGCACAAAAATGCCATTATGATAATAAATTAGAGAGGGAGATCAACAGCACAGAAATTGCCCAAGGTTTTATGAGGATTCTGAAGTTTAGCCCCGGACAGCCATGCAAACAGACCATATTCCTATAGAGCATACTACACAAAATAGAGAACCCACACCAAAGGGATGGTTTGTGAAACAGCTAACAGAGAAAGGAGAAATGCAGTTTGGCAGGATGGTTTGCAAGATAGATGTTACAAATTGACAGAAAGGAGTTCTTGCAACACAAGCAAATTGTTAAATCTTCAAGTTAAAAAATTCATCACTACAAATAATAAGATGGAAAATTAGATTAGCAGCATTTATATATACCTTCAGACAACTTTATTTTTGCTTTTTTGGTTATAAAAGGCAAGGTTTATGTAGCCTATTTCAGAAAATATTAAAAATAACTTGATATTGCCAAATATTCTGTATTTGGGGGATTAAGGAAATGGGGATTCTGGAAAGAAAGAAAAAAAAGCTTTCTACAGGCCAGGAACAAATAAGCTGAAGTGCAAATTTGGAGCTTGAACTGGCCCAAGCTGTCCCTAGTTCAAAGAGTTGAATGAAAAACTATTTTCTAAGAAACTGCGACCTCAACCATAGGAATATTGGTATTCAAAGTGAGCGTTGTCCCTCTCTAGAATATTGAACAGGAAGCTGACAGACTAAAAATGGCATCAGGCCCTATGAGGAGAGTAAAAGGAACTCTCTGTTATATTCCAAATGATAAAGTACGTCTTGTAATGAATGTTACCAGTGATCCTCAAACATCCATTCCCCTCTGGAATCATTAGTCTAAATTAGTGTTTCTCAAAGTATGGCCCCCACTACCAGCAGCATCAGCATTATTTGGGAACTCATTAGCAATGCAAATTCTCAGATCCCACTCAGACCTACTGAGTCAGAAATTCTGGGTGGTTGGACTCAGCAATCTGTGATTTAACAAGCCTTCCCCATAATTTTGAATGTTTGGAAGTGCTGCAGACACCTTATTACCCCACCTACCCCTCTTCCTCTGAAAAGCCAACACCAAGGATGGTAAAGTAGTGATCAGAGGAAAAAAAGTCCTTTAATACATAATTAAGCTAACAAATTAACCAATCCTGGAGGCTGTCCTACTACAGGACTTCCTTTGATATGAGATAAAAAACAAATTATATTTTCTGTTACTTGAAGCTGGAAGCATCCTAATCAATAGAGTCTTAAGTGAGAAAAAATAGTTTGCTTTAGGTAAATAGGTTAATGTATCGGTTGGTTGATGCTTTGGCTGCTCTGATACAAGTTAAAAGAATTCAAAATACTATGACGTATTGTAAATGATAAAATATTAAATAAAGTACTTTAAATATTAAAGGCACTGTTCATCAATGGGAAGTTACAGAATAAGATGTAAGTCAAAAAGACTGAACAAGGGGGGCGCCTGGGTGGCACAGCGGTTAAGCGTCTGCCTTCGGCTCAGGGCATGATCCCGGCATTATGGGATCAAGCCCCACATCAGGCTCCTCCACTAGGAGCCTGCTTCTTCCTCTCCCACTCCCCCTGCTTGTGTTCCCTCTCTCGCTGGCTGTCTCTATCTCTGTCGAATAAATAAATAAAATCTTAAAAAAAAAAAAAAAAAAGACTGAACAAGGGAGTATTGTCTGTTTTTTAAATTAGGTGATTTCGATATTAGCACATAAAGTAAAAAATCGGCTATTAATTTCAGAAACTCCTTTGACAAATTTTACTTATTACCAATCAGGGGTATTTTTAAATTATGTTATCCTGCATGTTATTCTTGAAAACTAGTTAGATTTTAGAATTTTTATTTTCTTATATAGTTGTGTCCCCTGGACCAGACTTTTTTCTTGTTTAATTATTTTTTACTTGTTTACTCAGCTAATGACTACTTAGTGATAGATTCTACTGTGAAATTGCTAAAATAAAATTGTCATAGTCATTTTTTTCCCAACAAACTTGATAAAAACAGTTATTATTTTGAGGTTTGCGCATCAGCTTGTTTCTATTTTCTGGCTTGGAGCGATTAAAAAGCTATGACATTAAGAAAAAAACTAAATATATTCTTCCCTAGTTTAAATGATTAAATTGTTCGTTTTAACCCTGAAAAAGCACTCAGAAAGGTAAAGATTGCATACATGATTAAAGACATTGTATTACTTTTAGGGAAATGAGAATCAATTTTCACTGAACAGCCAACAAAACACATTTGTTTAGGGCTTTTCAGTTGACATAACACTTCCGTGTACATAATTAAATTTAATCCTCACAACCCTGTGAGGTAAGCAGACTAGATCTTGTTAATTGCTTTTTATAACTGACAAGGCTGCGACTCACACAGGTGAAGCTCTTTGAACAAGAATTTCACACTATTCAATGTCAAAGCCAGGAGTCCAATATCCATCTTGGCTCCCATTTCCTTAAAGCTACCTCGGTGACCTATTAGAGAGTATGTGAGAAGCTGCCCTGTTTATTGAATTACCTTTCACAATTTATCATTTTGTTTTGTTGCATCTTTCAACTCAATGGGGCACCCTGAAACCTTGATGGCCATTAATTCCTGAGCCTAGGATATCTGCCCCATAGCTCATTTGATGACATTCAAGAATGGTATTAATTAATAAGGACTTAATTTTACAACATCCTTGGTCATTGTCTACATCTCTTCACTTGTTCTTATTTAACCTTTGGACACTGGGGAAATCATGCTCCAAGCAGAAGCTATTCTAGAATCCCTTGGGTTTACTTTCTCAGAGTTTTGAAATTACTGCTAAAATGGAAGTGTGATCCTAAGAGTAAATAATTACAGACAGGCATTTTAGAGACATTATTCAATAGGTAATTGAGACATGTTCATTAACATGCTTTTTTGAAAAATCAACAAAATACGTATTAAACACATGTTGTAAGGATCTAAAAGCCACTGAACAGTATAGGAATACTGATTTTATCATTCCAAGTGGTAAATTTTTCTTTCTTCTCATCTTATATTTATATATTAACCAGAGTAGGGGCAAGGTAAAATTGAGAGATTTTTGTTTTTAATGTTAAAACTTCATAATGGTTTTAGGGGATGCCTGGGTGGCTCAGTCGGTTAACTGTCTGCATTCAGCTCAGGTCATGATCCCAGGGTCTTGGGATCGAGTCTTACATCGAGCTCCCTGCTCAGCGGGGAGCCTGCTTCTCCCTCTGCCTGCCACTCCCCCTGCTTGCACGCTCGCTCTCTCTCTCCCCCCTCTGGCAAATAAATAAAATATTAAAAAAAAAAAAAAAGACTTCATAATGGTTTTAGATAGTATGAAGGACATACAACGATTACACCTTTTTTATATTCCATTATTTAAGTCAACAATTACAATTCTCAGTTGCCACATCACTTCAATCAGTAAATAGCTACAAAAGAAAGAAATAAAAAGATAAAAACATATTTTAGATTACTCATGATGTGGGATAGAAGCAGGAAAATTTTCACATTTAGTCCAGAAGGCTGACCTATAGCCTCCAAAATTTCAATAAGGATCAAATACATACTGGTTGCTACATATTTAAAGGGTCTCATGACTGCCTGTACATCTCACTGTGAGTTAATACCGAGCTGAATGATAAGCACCAGAGAAATCTTGAGGAAGGTAGTTCTACGAGTAGAAATTCAAAGAAAACATTCATGATCTAATACTCCCTGCACCTCCCCCTTGAGCACTAGGCATATATCCACCAGCTTCATACAGCAAAAGTGCAATTCTTTCCGCCCATAGGTCCCGTCCCTGTGCTACTTAAATAAACTTACTAAGTTGTACCATAAAATGTCTCAAGAATTCTTTCTTGACCGTCTCGCTCAACGATCCTGCAACACTTATGGCAAGACACTGTTCAATGACTTCTTGCATTACTAAGGATTATATAATGCTACTAGGCATAGGGCAGCTATGGTTGAAAATGGCCAGTTAAGAATCTATGAAGCTTTAAATCATCATCACTGTCTCCCTGGCTTTGGCAGTGATTCTCCATCTTCCAAATGGCATACATGCTTGAGAGGGTGCAAACCCTGTCAGCTTTGATCTTTGAAAATATGCATCACCAAATGGTCTGCATTGGTTGCATCAGTGGTTCTCAAACTGTGGTCCCTACCACCCGGGAACTTTTTAGAAGTGTAAATTCTGTGGCACCACCTCAGACCTACTGAATTAGCAACTCTGGGAGTAGGGGCCTGCATCCTATTATTTAACTAGTCCTTCAGGTGATTCCAGTGCTAAAATTTGAGCACTGATTTACAGGAAACTTAAAACTTTCATCTAAAAATATTTTGATCATGCCAGTAGTCCTCAATTCTGAAAAACAGCGTGAGAGTATAAATCAGTATTTTAAGCTTTCTCCAGCATTTCCCAAAAATGAATTAAATTCTTAAAAGAATTGTCTTAAAGTTATAGGACTTTGACCTTCTTTGAGTAGATACCTGTTGGCCTAAAACGAGTTATTTTTAAGGGGGAAAGCACATTAAGATTATAAAGAGATCACATTTCTCCCCTCTTAAATTAACTGTGAGCATCTTATCAGTGTAGCCACAGTTTGGTATGGAGGTAAACAAAAATTAGAGGGGCAATATACAGGCACTGGAGCTATAGTTGTGTTCCCAGCTATAAGTCAGTCTTTGTTTTCTTATTTCAGGTCAGGACCTTTGGAACAATGTGTCTTTGACCAGGTGTATCAACCTTTAGCAGCCTAGTTACATGAAAGAACTGGGGGAAACCTTCGTAAGTAGAAAATGCCATTCTAGTGAAACAGTATATCCCTTAGAGAAATAGTTTCAGCCTTTAAAAACAAAGCATAAAAAAAAAAAAAAGCTGTATAACATTTCAGAGGCTATAAATTTTTTTCTAAAATACATTATACAGAAATTATATGTTGGGGATAGAGCAAAAGGATCATTTTTAAGACTAATGAAATAGGGTTTTACATTATTCAATTGGTGTAAACAATTTGATTACAAACTATGCACTGATAAGACCAAAATACT
The DNA here is from genome assembly GCF_017311325.1 of Ursus maritimus. Classification (NCBI taxonomy): domain Eukaryota; kingdom Metazoa; phylum Chordata; class Mammalia; order Carnivora; family Ursidae; genus Ursus; species Ursus maritimus. The sequence continues at coordinate 31,002,158 of NW_024424453.1, forward strand.
TCTGTGATATGCTTTGTTTATTTTGAGATGTACTTACAGGCCATAACCTAGTTTAGTGGTAAATATTATAATAGGGTTAATGGTATAGGACACAGTTATAAGGACTGCTTACAATTAAGGGCAGTTATTTGCAGAACAAAGGAAGAGTAAAATGAGTCAAGAGTTTCTAGTAAGAGGATAGGGGCACCTGGCTGGGGCAGTCCTCCGATAAGAGACCAACTCTTGATTTCAGCTCATGTCATGATCTCAGGATTGTGAAATTGAGCTCCATGTTGGGCTCCACACTGAGCGTGGAGTCTGCTTGAGATTCTGTCTCTCCCTCTGCCCCTTCCCCTGCTCACACACACTCTTTCTCAAATAAATAAACAAATCTTAAAAAAAAAAAGAGGAGGAGATACATGAGAAAACTGGGCATTTGAATACATCACCAAGGAGCAAAATACAGCAAAGGATCCAACATAAAGGTGATTTTATCCAGAGACAAGTTACAGTAACTGTGTTATAATTGCAGGTAACAGATGAGTTTGCAATAGCTTGATTACATCTTAATGAATTCTTAAAGACTTTCTTTAGTGCTGTAATCTTTCTATGGTGTAGTCTTTAACAGCAATAATGTGCTTTTTCTCTATGTGTGTTAACTGCCCTGCTTGGAAGGATAGTAAATGGTGTGTTTAATATTAATTACACCAGTGTAGGAGTTTTGAGGTCTGTTGTATTTGCAAATTATTCCATTACAAATAACAAGTCCTTTGCAAATATAAATGGGGGTATGGGCGAGGGACCTTTGAGATTTAGCAGTATCAGAACATCTCCATCTTCATAGTGCTACGTACTATAGAGCAAAATACACTGAAAGAACATCCTCCATCAAAGAACATTCTCTAGCTCCTTCGATGGAGTTGGGAGCTCAAGCTGCTCAGAATAGGACCACATAAAACATTACTTTTAAAGCCACCCTATGGCATGGACTCTTGTGTATTATGTATGGTATAAATATCATTTTTTGTGTTATACCATTTCTCCAGAGCTGGATTTTCTTGGAAACCAAGGAAACTTAAGTTTCAGGGCCCTTCACTTACAGAGGCCCCTTTCAAGGCCCTTAAAGAGACTCTAGCAATGTTCTCGTGGTCTTATGATTTGGTAAAATTTGCAAAGGATATATTTACTGCAATTGATTTTAGAGTTACTCTTTTTGCTGACTTTTCCTCCTTCACACTTCTCCTATCAAGCAGCACTGGGGCACCCAGGGGCAAAATTTTGGATCTGACTTAAAAGAAGTTGAGATGGGGATACGTTTAGATTTCATTTGGATTTAGTGAGGTACACAAATGTGGCTTATAGTCCTGTCTATGTATGGTTAAGTTATTGCTGGCTGTCCTGGTAGAGAAAGGACATCCAAGAATATCTCTACACCCTACTATTCGAAATATTTATATAAATATGTCTACTGCTGCCCAGCACTTGAAGTATGGGAGTGGAGAAAGAGAGCCAGAGGCTAGTCTATGGAACTTTTCTATACTCAAATAAAAAACAAATATAAACTAACTATGTTAAAGGAGTATCTGGATTATTTTTTTATTATCTCTTTAGAGAATGTGAACTGGTGATTAAAGAATCTGAAGCCCAAAAATGTAGAAACAAAATGCCTTAGGATGCATTAGTTAATTAGTTAAAACACCTATTTTTCTGTTTTGTGATCTAAGATTTGTCACCCAAATTTGGGATTTGTTGTGATTTCTTATTCTATTCTAATAGTCAATTCGTCTCTAGTTTAACATTTACAATTTTGTATTCTTTTTCTTAGAAGAAGTTCCCCCAAATTGAATAACTTTCAAACCTCTGTTTAAAAAAAGGGACAGCAGGCCCAAAATGGAGTTATTTATGCTAAGTTTCATGTCACCAAACTGAGACTTAATACCCAATTTAATTACAGTTTTAGCATCTCCCAGGAATGGAATCTTAAATTTGTCATCTGGAATCACCTGGTCAGCACTAGTGAGGTAACCTGCCTGATAGACCCCTGCCATCCCCTGAAGGAAGATGACTTGCCACAACCAATCTGCTTTTTTACTAGTATACTTCCTTTTCCCTTCCCTTCTGCCTGTAAAAGTCTTTTGTTTTGTATATCATCTCAGATCTAGATTCCTCTCCATTCTGGCAGAGGGAGAAGGAAAGGGACAAGTAGCCTCCCTGCTTAGTATGGAGCACAACTCAGGACGTTCAACCGACTGAGCCACCCAGGCACCCCAGTGAGCTCTGCTGTCTTTGCATTGAGCTCCACATCTAATTGTCTTTCTATTCTAGGTCAACAGGTCAGTTTAGACAGACAACAAGCTCTAAAAGAATGCCAGTTCTTAGCTCTTGGTTTAGTCCACAATTCCCAGTCTAGGGCTTAGCTGGTCAGTTTGAGCTAGCAGAATGTTCTACCTAGAACCCAATTCTTTAGCCCTTGGTTTGTCCACAGTTCCTCATTTGATTGGAATCCCAGTCCACAGTTCCTGTCCGTTGGGGTATGCTGGTTCAGTCCATGTTGGGAATTGCTGGTGGGGCAGACAAGGCTTTTTATTGGCCAGTCCACAGTAACATCTCTTTGGTCACTTTGGTACATTAATGTGCTTGTTTGTGTTGTTTTGTGTAGGTAAACGCTATCGCAAAAGACAATCTCAGAAGCCAAAAGCCACAAAGTTGGTAGGCATGAGTTAAGCACTTAAAAGCTTTTCAAATGCTCACCACTTAATTCTAAGACTCCCATATCAGGGTAAGTTGGTCATGGAAGAGGTTAGACTGACACTAGTTCACCTGCCAACTTCAAGAAAATTTCTGTGCAGTAAAATATACTGTAAAACACCATGCGTTCCCCAACCTAGTATCACATCCCTCTTAGGTATTAATTTGGTTCCCAGAGACCCAAGGTGTAGCTAAAGAAATAGGTTCCAAGAAATAGGTTCCAGGAAATAAGTTCCAAAGATTTCAGTGTGCCACCTTCTAGCACACCTGCTTATTTTATGTCTAAGAACTACGGCCTCGGTAACTGTAGATGTCTACAAAAAAGGCAGTCTTACTGAAAACCACCTAGAATTACAATGGCTGTTATTGGGACTATACCAATTAGATGAGATTGTTCATTTAAGAGTGTACTTGAAAGCAAGGGGTCCTAAATCAGACAAACAGAATTGGAAACCTACTTTAATTGGCATGCAGAAGCCTCCAAAAGGCTTCAAAATTCCAAAGTAGCTTCATTGAAAGATTTGTTGCAAAAGGCTAATGTAAAATTAAAGATATAAGAGACACCCAAAAAAAAAGACTGTAAGACTGACGTAACTCCTACTGCTCCCGTCTACCCTCCTTTATTTGAGTATGCTTTCTGGTAACCCTCTGTCTGGATTGTCTCTGCAGTCTGAAGAGATTACAAGACTATTAACAAAAGTCCATCAAGGCAGTGGTCTTACAGACACCCCCATATCTACCTTTGAAGGAGGACTCCCCATATGGGCTCTTCTAGGGTTGAGAGGACTCTGAAGGATTTTCTGATAAACTGCTACAGTTTACAGTTTCCCTTAAACAGCCAAGGGAAATGAAAAATTAATGGAAAACCTTACCAAATACTGGAACCTACAGATGGGATCTTGGAAAAAGTTGGCAGAAGCCAGCAAAGGATGAGAATTCTTATCAGAGTCAGCTCTCCCAAATCTCTGTCTATAATGCCTGGTGGAAGGAGGAAAATAAAATGTCATGTTGTCCCTTCCTCTCTAAATCCAGGCTTGTTGTTTATTGATCTCTTCTCTCTCAGGGACGGCCATTACCTTCTTATTTGTCTTGTTCCGTGTCCTAAGAACTTCACTTGGTAACTGTCAGGTTGAGGACCCCAAAATAAAGCCAGAGAGGAATGTGGGTTGTACCCCATTTGTGGTTAGATACGGCTGGACAGAAATGTGGGTGAAATTCCATTTGTGGCTACGGTCCTACCAAATTGCTGCTGGCCCTCAGAGAAATTATCTAAGTCTTTCTTTCTGTGTGTGTCTGGGAGTGGCTCTGGATCTTGGGAGGATGCCTCTTTCATCCAAGGGGTTGTAGAATACTGCCAGGAATATTTACTCTTTATCCCAGTTGAATACTGAGAAGATATCTGAAAGGATTTTTTTCAAAGTTTCTCTGTGGTCAGAAATTGGTCAAATTGGAAGCTGATATTCAGAGCCTGATAGAACTTTTTATTTTTTTCTAAAAATTTTTATTTTTATTTACTTATTTGTGGGGGGGTGGGTGGAGAGAGAGAGAGAGAGAGAGCGTGCATGAGAGCTTGAGCATGCATAAGAGGACTCCTTGCTCAGCAGGGAGCCAGATGCGGGACTCGATCCCAGTACGCCGGGATCAGGACCTGAGCTGAAGGCAGACGCTTAACCAACTGAGCCACACCCAGGCATTCCTGATAGAACTTTTTAAATGCCTTTTCTAAATTAAATGTACCCAGAGGGAAATAAACTTTCTGAAGTCTTTGTGAAAGGATTTATTAAAACATTCCAAAACAAAGCTCTAAATCCAGAACATAAGAATCTTTTTGATTTCCATCTTAGTTGAAGATTGATCTCCCTGACATAAAGGGGCAAACTAAAGATAAAGTAGTTGGATGAATGGTTCAGCCCTTTGATATCATTTAGGCTACAACCCAGTTCTTTTTTTTTTTTTTTTTTTTTGCTTTCACCTGCATATGTTTATTTTTTTAATAATATTTTTATTATATTATGTTAGTCACCATACAGTACATCCCTAGTTTTTGATGTAAAGTTCCATGATACATTACTTGTGTATAACACCCAGTGCACCATGTAATACGTGCCCTCCTTAGTACTCATCACCAGCCTATCACATTCCCCCACCCCCCTCCCCTCTGAAGCCCTCAGTTTGTTTCCCAGAGTCCATAGTCTCTCATGATTCATTCCCCCTTCTGTTTACCCTCCCTTTCTTCTTCCCTTTCTTCTCCTACCGATCTTCCTACTTCTTATGTTCCATAAATGAGTGAAACCATATGATAATTGTCTTTCTCTGCTTGACTTATTTCGCTCAGCATTATCTCCTCCAGTCCCGTCCATGTTGCAGCAAATGTTGAGAAATCATTCTTTTTGATAGCTGAGTAATATTCCATTGTATATATGGACCACATCTTCTTAATCCAGTCATCTGTTGAAGGGCATCTCGTCTCCTTCCACGATTTAGCTATTGTGGACAATGCTGCTATGAACATTGGGGTGCATATGGCCCTTCTCTTCACTACATCTGTATCTTTGGGGTAAATACCCAGTAGTGCAATTGCTGGATCATAGGGTAGCTCAATTTTTAACTTCAAAACCACATTGAGATAGCACCTTACGCCAGTTAGAATGGCAAAAATTGACAAGGCAGGAAACAACAAATGTTGGAGAGGATGTGGAGAAAGGGGATCCCTCCTACATTGTTGGTGGGAATGCAGATTGGTACAGTCACTTTGGAAAACAGTGTGGAGGTCCCTTAAAAAGTTAAAAATTGAGCTACAACCCAGTTCTTTGAGGAATTAAAAGCAACTGTCCTTATCTTAGAAAATTTTGTAAAACCAGAAATACAGCTCTAGAAACAATTCAAAGGCTACCTATCCTTTTTTTTTACCAATACCTAAACCTCCCCTATTCATCTCAAAAGGCTTGTAATTATTGTAAAAATTCTGGCCTTTAGAAACAAAAGTTCTTTTTGGAGGAACTTAAATTCTTTCCCTGTGCTTTTAAGATGTAAATGTCCTACCTGGTCTCCTCCAGGAACTTTTATCTAGGCCATCTCTTAGACATGCCTACTTCAGGGAGGAAATTCTCATCAGCAGGAAAATAGGGGGAAAGGCTGTTTGTAACTTAGGTGAATTTTTTTATTCACCTAAGATAAGACAATTTATCTTGTCTTCTCCACAATATTAGTAAAAAAACAAAACAAAAATGTAGCTATCTGAGCAGATAAACTTAATTTATTCCACCTGCCAGCAATACAATTTGAATCCAACTTCATTTATAACTAATGAGTTTTGGGGGCACCTGGCTGGCTCAATTGGTAGAGCATGTGACTCTTGATCTCAGGGTTGTGAGTTAAAGCCCCACATTGAGTGTAGAGCTTACTTAAAAAGTAAACAATTAAAAAACAATTTTTAAAAAGTAAACGAAGTTAATCATTTAAAAAAATAGTGAGTTTTGTATTATTTGGCTAAAATTTTATAACCAAAAATATAAGTTCTCTGTTTATATCTATCTGTATGTTTATGTGTGTCAATATGTAAAACGCGTTGTAATATGTGGTATTTTCCTAAGTCTGGGTGGTATTGCCAAAATTAATTTGTAAAACATCTCTATGTAATTGGCTTAAGGAAAATAAAGCACTTACATGATCTGGGATTAATCTTTAGTAATAAAAACTAGTTTAAATTTGTTAGTTTAATTGAAACAGGCATGTCTTTAGAATCATCAAATACAATACTTTTATTCTATCTAGGTTTATTAAATATCAAATAAGTTCATGTTATTTCTTACAAAATTTGTTAGCAAAAAAAAAAAGCATGAGATGATGGCTGATTTTGTCTAATGTCTCATGAAGTTTTCTTGGGTAGTCTAGACATAATTGCTGAGAACAACTGAATTAAATAGATGTAAATGGGATAAGAGTTTCTCGGTGAACTTTTCAGCAATAATTACATTTTATGCTATGTCTATCTAGAAAACAGTTTCCAAAATCTTTCTGGTTACTAGAAACTTTAAAAGTTTTGCTAAGCTAAGTAAAATGATGAGTTAGTTTAAATTCATTGAATATCTAGACAATTTCCAAATAAGATAAAATAGTGAAATATTATTTACTGAACATAGTTTTACCTACTTTCGGTTTCTTATTACAAAGGAACTAAAGATATTTGGGCTTGTTGTAGACATATCTTGTGCCACACTGGAAAATTTACTATGAGGAAGCATATGTTTCTAGACATTATGAAATGTATTCATAAATTTGCCAATATATAGAATCCTGGTGTAACAGACTATTCACAATTTTTGCTTCTTTATTTTCACCAGAAATTCAAATATTAAGGAGTAAAAATTATAATTTATGTAATTGAAGCTACTAGAAATAATGAGGGAAATAATTCTGTGGGAGGAAACTAGGATGTGTGTTTTTTGCTAAGAGAAATTATGAGGTATAGAGATGTGTTTTTGTTAAGGGAAAAATAAATAAATAAATATGTCCTGGTTGTTTCAGAATAGAAAAGAGAGAGAGTTTTACCTTGTGTAGTCAAATTGGCTAAAATTGAATGGACTTATACGTTTTTTCTTAAAATAAGTTGTGTTTTTTAAAAAAGATTTTATTTACTGATTTATTTGTCAGAGAGTGAGAGAGAGAGCACAAGCAGGGGGAGAGGCAGGCAGAGGGAAAAGCAGGCTTCTTGCCTGATGCAAGAAGGACTCTGGGATCATGACCAGAGCCAAAGGCAGACACTTAACCGACTGAGCCACCCAGGTGTCCCTTAAAATAAATTTTGATATCAATAATGTACTTCTGCTTAAATAAAACTAAAACTTAATATTCTTTCACCTGCTAAAATGATAAGATTTTCCTGGACTATTGGTCTGCTGTTGATATAAGAGATTGTGAAAGGTTTTTCTTTACTTTTTAAGTAATCTACCTGGAAAACAAAGAGTCTGTGTTTTATCCAAATAGGTTCCTGTGTTTCTTGTTGTCTTTACCAGGTCTTGGATTACTTAAGAAAAGTGAGTCTTCTCTATTAAAAGAGCTAAGGTTTTGTCTTGTTTACAACAATTTAACTTTCTGTACTTGCCTGCAAAGTCTGTAATTAGCAGTATGATTAAGTGGATAACTAAGTATTGTTTCACAGTGACCTCTGATTTTATTCAATCAAGTGTTTTTAAACCTTTTGGTATTTTTGACAAACTTCCCCAAAATCAAATTCTAAATGAAGTCTTTTGAGCTGGAAGTAACTTTGGGATTTTATGAAAGGTCCTTAGAAATTTGCAAACAACTTTTTCTCTCTCCTTGTAGAAAGAGAGATGTTTAACTAATTAGGTTTATTTGATTTGTTAAATTACATGGGAAGCATTATCAAATGAGAAGTGATGCCAAATCTTCTTAGCTATATTTTTACATATGTTTCTAGAAATGATATGAAATTCCTAGAAATCTGATATGTCCTGGTACAATGTTATCAGTCATAATTCTAGTTGTTATATTAAAATGTTGTATGTCACAGAAATAACCAAATTTCTTTGTCAATTGCATTATAATGATATGGCATAAGGTCTTTAACCATGGCCATTTTAAAGTCTTTTGCCATTTACAATTACTGTTTTACTCTGAGGCTTTTGCAATAGTGCTTCATCTTCAAGGAAATTCATGGAAAGGACTTTGACAATCACAGGTTTTTAATAACTTTAAGATCATAAAAGTGAACTGGGTTAGAATTTGCAGAACTAATGGAAAAACTGGATTCAAGCAGAATAACTATTAACTACACAGAACTGAATGAACATACTTTTTTGTGACTTTTTCTCTGTAACAATCTTGGTTCCTTAATTCCCCCCGCCCCCCCAGATTTAAAGAAACCTTTTCTCTTAAGTGATCTATGACTTACAACAGTCTGGTAAGGTATAACTTTGTAAACAAAGATAGAACATTTACTTTTCTTTCCTACCTAATCCCTCCAGAATTCAGAAACTCTTGAGTACTCGTTTCATGGCAATACAGTTAGTTATTTACATAAGTTCAGTAAGAATTGTTCTCCTTATAACAGGACAGCATTGGAAACACTGGTTATATTGCCAAGGTTTTGACTGGAGTGTCATATTTGAGAGAGACATGCATGGACTCAGATATGACCGGTAGCTTTAATGACCTAAGGTTGATTTTATGGAGCCAATAAAGCCGCTTGGAAAAATTGACCTGTACCTTGCTTACAGGGTTTCTGGCAGCTTTACTAGATGAGTAGGGAAAGTCACTTCCTAGCAGGCCCAGGAACCTGGGGATATTTTGGGGACCTTGAGAGGAATTCACCCAAACTATAGATATTGGCAGTAAAATCTGATGGGGAGTCCATGGTTTGGCTTCTTGGCCTCAAGAGGTTTTAAGAGTTTAATCAGAGATTCCTTATGTAAAATTCCAACAGAACAGGCTTAAAAAGAGCTTGTATGATCAATTGCTATTCCTTCTGCATTTATGTAAATAATCAGGCCAAGTTTAATGCAAACAAATTAGCCTTACTATGACCATTTTTGTAAAAAATTGGGGTGATTGCTGGGGCATCTGGGTGGCTCAGTTGGTTGAGCATCCAACTCTTGATTTTGGCGCAGTCATGATCTTAGGGTTGTGGTATCAAGCCCTGCATTGGACTCTGTGCTCAGTGGGAATTCTGCTTGAGATTCTCCCTCTTCCATTGCTCCTCTCTCCCATGCTTTCTCTCTCTCTCAAATGAATAAATAAATCTTTTTTTTTTTTAACGGGGGTGGGGCTTCTGGGTGGCTCAGTTGGTGGGGCCTCTGCCTTTGGCTCAGGTCATGATCCCAGGATCAAACTCCTATCGGGCTCCTTGCTCAGTGGGGAGCCTGCTTCTCTCTCTCCCTCTGCTGCTCCACCTGCTTATGCATGCTCTTTCTCTCTCTCTCTCTCTGTCAAATAAATAAATAATCTTTTTTTTTTAAGTGGGGGTAATGGCAGAGAGAAAAATTATGTTTGCACCTCTGTAGGTATTAGATTCTAATCCTGTTAATTGTCTTTAATGTTTTGTTATATACCTACAAACTAGACTGGATCCTGAATTCTTTTAGTTTTCTCAAATATCAAGCTATGACTCTCCAAACTGACTTTTTCAATTTTCTGCCATTTTTCTGAATTGGAATTACTAAGAACAAAGACTCTCCTTGAATCTCCTTGGAAGGGACTATACCAGGTCTTCCTTACTACCCATAAATCAGTCAAACTTCAGGGACTTGAACTTCGGGACCACATTTCCCAATTAAAAAAGGGTCCCTTCAGACTGTAGGAATGGCACACTAGCTGGAGACTTCAAAATAAAAATGTCCAGGAAGAGAAGTAGCTGACATCAAGGTAGCCTGCTTCCTTACAAGACTTGGAATCAAGAGGATCAAAAACATTTCTTTCGGGCGCCTGGGTGGCACAGCGGTTGATCGATTGCCTTTGGCTCAGGGCGTGATCCCAGCATTACGGGATCGAGTCCCACATCAGGGTCTTCCGCTATGAGCCTGCTTCTTCCTCTCCCACTCCCCCTGCTTGTGTTCCCTCTCTCACTGGCTGTCTCTCTCTGTCGAATAAATAAATAAAATCTTTAAAAAAAAAAAACAAAAAAAACAAAAAAACATTTCTTTCCATTCCGCCTTCCCTCTCTGGCCATCCTTTTCCTAATTCTTACACCACAAAGGTCTTTGTGACTCTTTTGTCCACCTTTTGCTCTGGCCTGGAAAGATAATGCCATTGGTCACATATCTCAGGCCATCGCAAAGTGGGCAATCCAAACTACAAATGACTATTGAATTTGTTATGATGTTGGTGACCCTGGAGTTCTGCCCATCACAAACTTCTCCCTAATTTCCAATGCCTCAGTTTCTCTGGAACAAACTCAGGCCCCTCTATCATGTCAGACTCCCTAGCCCTCAGAGTCCATTTCCCTGTCTCTGGTTAACAATCCCAAACCTGGGAACCTTGCATCTAGGCTCTGTACAAAGAAAAGGGTAACCAGAATAAAATTGCCTGTGTGGCCTAAGACCCTTAAATTTTACTAGCCTCCATGGCTGTCACTTTTCCAGTCATGAGCCACAGACTCAAATGGAAATTATCAGGAAGCATTCATGATTCAAAATCAGCTTCCTTTGGTAGATCACTGTTTCCCCGGCTGGGAATAAGTGCAAATGAGGCTATGATCAGGAACCTCGCCTTAACTCTTGGAGATACTGCAGAATCTGTTGCTAAAGCAATTGCTGCCCAACAAAAATCCTTAGACTCTCTGACCAAGGATGTTCTTGATAATAGACTAGCCTTCGATTATCTCTTAGCTGAGCAAGGAGGTGGTGGCAAACACCACCTGGTGCACTCAGATTAACACTTCTGGGGAAGTTGAACTCAGCTACATAAGATCACTTAATAAACCACTTGGCTTAAGAAAGTGACTCCTTCAATGGGGTCTTTCTTCAACTTATGTGATTTTGATTGGTTTGAGTCTTGGGGTGAGCATGACTCCAAAGTGCATTGCAGACGTTGAAAATTCTCCTGCTTATAGTAATCATGGTAGCCTCCCTGGTGTGCTGTATTCTCTCAAAAGCCTTTAATGCTTGATCCCAGCCACTAGCCAACAAGCAAATTATCTCCCTAAGACTTGAACATCAGGAAAGGAACAAAGAGAATTACCAACTAAAAAAATGTGATCCTGAAGTCATGCCCTGTGAATACCACAGAGATTCAGCAGAAAGACACCAAGAGCTGTAAATACCACACAGAAGATAAGCAAAAATTGCAAGAACTTCAGAAAAGTAGCTAGGAGTGGCACCAATGCCTTGAATTTGGATCACATCTCTCAGGTTGAAAGTCTTGTCAAAAGGGGGGATTGTTAAGAAAGGGACAACAGTACCCAAATGGAATCACTTATGCTAAGCCCATGTCACCAAACTGAGACTTAATACCCAACTCAATTACAGTTCAGCATCTCCCAGGAATGGAATCTTAAATCAGTCAACCTGGAATCACCTGGTCAGCACTAGTGAGGTAATTTGCCTGATGGAGCCCTGCCATTCCCTAAAGGAAGATGACCTTGCCACAACTGATCCAGTTTTTACTAGCATAAGTTCCTATCCCTCTTCCTTCTGCCTGTAAGTCTTTCATTTCGTACAGCTCCGCAGAGCTTTTATCGGCTAGACGGGATGCTGCCCAATTCATGAATCAATGAATAAAGCCAATAAAGTCCTTAAAATTTACTCAGTTGAATTTTGTTTTTTAATACCTCTCAAAAACGTGGATCTCTACCTAAGAGGATTTAAGGTGTCTTCCCTGTAGAGTGGTTACATGGTTTTATTTATTTTTTATAATAATTTTTTTATTATGTTAGTCACCATACAGTACATCCCCGGTTTTTGATGTGAAGTTCCATACATGGTTTTATTTTTAAACCCTATATCCTCAATAAATGAAATAAAATCTAATACCAAGGAAAGAAGGAAGAAAGGGAAGAGTGAGGGGATGAAGGGGAGAAAAGGACCCTATCAGTGGGAAATATCTCACTATGAGGTAGTGAATCAGGATTTGGAGTCAGACAGACCAGCAAACCTGGAGCTAAAATCTTACTGCCATCACTGATGAGTATGTTCCAAGGCATCTCACTTCTTTAAACCTCAGTTCTCTCATCCCTAAAGTTAGGGGATAATACCACGAATTTTGTCAAGTTACTATGAAGATTAAATGACTATGTAAAGAAACTTGCCAAGTTGCTGGCATATATCAGGCATTTAATAAAATCATAAAATTCCTTATTCCTGAATACATAATCCAAGTTGTATGTCTTCGAATAGCCTTGCTAATTTGCTGCCTTTAGGATGAGCAGGAAAGAACTAATTCCAGCATTTTTTTCTGCTCTCTTCACAGCAGATTATGAACAGTACAACATACGTGGGAAGTTCATTTCTTTTTCTGTTAAAGCATGGAACTATCGTATGAGGTGAGAAAATACGTCATCTTCCATTCTGAACAACCGTTAGCAAATAAAATGTTGCAGACAAACTGAGATGTAGAATAGGATAGCAAGTTTAGGAATGTGCATAAAAAGCTGCATTGTAGTCCACAAAAAAGTGTGGACTTACATTTGAGTTAATGTGCTTATTTCTAAGACAAAGGTTTTGGTGTTTATCCATTTACTGACTCCTGTGTTTCAAAAGCATCTGTATGGTAGATTAGGAAAGTTTAGGAGCATATAATAGGATTAGAAATAGTTCAAAGGTCAACTCAGGGTCCAGGTATCTCCCAGACATGTCTAACACTTTATAAAAATGATAGATGACCTATGATAATATGGACAAGAAGGATGGAACACGTTCAGAAGGAACCATAATAAGCATGAACTTGTCAGAATTAAATGCAGGAAAAGGGAATGGAAGACAAAAGGGGCTTGATATTAAGGAAAAGGAAAACAAAACAAACGAGTATTAAAATGCAATAAAATAACCTGAAATTTCTCAGTGCCCCTGTTCATCAATGACTACAAAGTATACTTAGTTATTTATCCTTATGCTGGAGGGGGTTTTAAAACTTATGAAACTATGGGTACAAGTATTCAGTGGTCACTCAGGCTCAGAAAATCTGGTCACTGGTGCATAAGCTTACAGAGGTGTTTTTCTAGATGTAGTTATAATTCCTTTCCTTGATAGAGGTTTACATGCTACTTGAATCTACAAAGAGATTTGATTCTGTTTTCTTTGGCCTTAGATGCCACAGAAACATGCTCGGATTGTGGATTAGCCAAATAAAACAAACAAATTCTAACTAATATACCCGTACCCTCTCTTTGTTCCTTAGGTGTACGAATTGTCCACCTTTCTATTGCTCACTGCACTAGAATCTTGGGGCTGGAAGGGGTCTGATAAGTCATTTAATCTTCTTTTTCATGATGGAGAAACAAACCATCACTACAACATCCCCCAAGGAGATAACCTGCCCTCTGCAAAAGGTGGCCCATTCCTCCACCTCTCATTTTTGCAAAGTTCATCCTTATGATTGTATCACAATCTTTCCCTGATTTTTTTCCCCATTAGTTATGGTTATTTCTTCTGGAACATCTCAAATGCGCCTCCATTTTTTCTCTACAAATTAGCCCTATAGGTCTTGTGAAACACATAAGAAACAAACAAATACATACAACAAAACATCCATATCTAAAATTTCTTCCTCTCAAAAGCTAACATCCAGGATTCTTTCAAGCACTTCTGTCTCAGGAAAGTATTTATCATCCTCCTAATCCCTTCCCCACTATTGACCATGCCCCCCATCCCATGAACCAATTCCACAAACTTATATTCACAGTGCCTTCCATCTAATAGGCAGTTGCTAGTCATCCAGAACGTACCGGCAATCAAACAGCCCCACGGGACCAAGGTGGGAAAGTCAGGAAAGGCTGTCCAAAGGGACTTAAGATTGAATTAAGATCTGAAGGAAGAGTAACTAAGGGAGGATAGTGAGGGGACAGTTGGAACAAAAGCCCTGGGTGGGGAATGACAGGGGAACAGGGAGAAGTAGATCTGGGGTGCAGAGAACAAAGGGAGGCAAGATAAGCATGCAGCTGGAGAGATGACCAGGGTCAGACCACATAAGGCCCTCCATGCTGGGCAACTTTGTCTTTCTCCTACAAGCAAGTAGAAAGAAGCCAGTGAAAGAATGTAAGCATGGGGCTGGGGAATTTCCTGTCAGGTTTGTGTCTCCAGAAGACCTCTCTGATTGTAGTGAAAAGAACTGCTTAGACAGGACAGCAGTGGACAGAGGAAGACCAAAAAGAAGGCTGTTACAGTATTTCGGGCAAGAGGTGATGATGGCCACTGGGCTAAGATGGTGAGAGAGTAGACGACAGATTGATTGGAAGGATGTTTAGGGATGTAATCGAAAGGACTTGGTAATAAATTAGATATTGACTAGGGGAGCAAAAAATGCCAAAGATGACTCCTAGGGCTCTGCCTGAATAATAGATGGATGGTGATGGTGCCATTTTCTCAGACAGAGAAGACAAGTTTGGGAGAGGGGAAGAACAGGAGAGTGGGTGCTGATGACTAGAAAGCCATTCATCTTCATGCAAGCTATCCATTACAATTCTCAGGCATCTTGAAGGTTATGGAGTGCTGCAGACTGAATGTTTGTGTCCCCCCGCACCCCATTGTATGTTGAATTCCTCTCCCCCACCCCTGCCACAGTGTGATGGTATTAGGAGGGGGCCTTTGGGATGATTAGGTCATGAGGCTGGAACCCTCATGCATGGGATTTGTGCCCTTAAAAATGAGACCCTGAAGAGTTAGTTCCTTCTTCTCCTTCTGCCACATCCGAGGATACAACTGAGAAGTTGGCAGTCTGCAACCAGGAAGTGGGCTTTCACCAAACATCAAACTGGCCAGCCCCTCAGTCTCAGACTTTCAGCCTCCAGAACAGTGAGAAAAAAATTCCCGTGGTTTATAAGTCAGCCAGCCTGATAGTTTGCTATAGCAATCTGAATGGCTGAAGACATGGAGAAAACCACTGGAGGCTTTTTTGGGTAAATAAATAGCTCCTTTTTTTCTTTGTAATTTCTCCCTTTAGATAGAGGTGACTGTTATAATTACCATGATAAAACAATTCAACTTTTAATGTCACATTTAATAGTCAGAAATATTAAGGTTCAGCTTCATATTATTGTAGCAATTTAACTGCCAGTGTTACCTGTATATAATCACACGAATTCCCACACAGGAGTATGGTCGAATCTCTGGCCTCCCTTACATTCTACCACATAATCTTTTCCTCTTGGTTCTGGAGGAGACTTTTTCCTACCCAAGCGCAAGGACATGGGCCAAATGTCTTTAATTTACCCCTGCAATGTCATTTGAACTATCAATAGTATTTCATGACTTTTTAAAAGAGGCTCTAAGAAATGGATAACTTTGGTATACGCTCAAGATAAAACCAACTCCCTTTAAGGGGCTAAAGCCTCTTAACATTTCGTAAACCAAGCTGTAGTGAAAATTATACCATTTCATCTAGAACCTGCATCAGCCACTCAAAACCCTTACGTAACATTGCAAACCTCAACATGTATTTTTGGGGGGTGTAAAGGGAGTCCTTAATTTTTATATTGTTATTCAGAGCAGGTATAAGAGCCAAAATGAAGGCAAAGTTTCTAATGTTCAAATTAAATCCAAATATGTATTTAACAACCCAACTTTGAGGTTGGAATTCATTAAGTAACCCAGCAAGAAATAAAATTCCAGTGACCCTGTTTGAACTAGAAACCTTGTCTTAAGCCATTGAAAAGAAACTTTAGAACAACCTCCAATAATATTTTGGTTCTAATCTTTAATTAAAATATAGCTACTGTACATGCCCCCTGGTCCTCAAAGACCACTCTCCCCATTTTAAGCAGATTCATCAGAGCAGGTCTTGAGCCAGATACACCTGCTGTGACTGCAGTATGTAGTTTCTGGTTCATTTTATAAACATTGGAGTACAGCTCTTTCTACTCATTGAGACTATGAGCATCACAGAGGGGCCGCCTAGTTCATTTTAACATTTTTATCCCTTATAAATATGTTCCACACGCAATATATATGAGAAAAATTGCTTAATAATTGAAGGAATTAAGGAATTCCATTAGACAAGATGACCAAGCAGAGCTCTATTAAGCTCTGCATTCAGTCCCATCCAGTTCAACATTTTTTGTCCATATTTATATAATGACATCAATAATAACATGAATACATTTTCAGATAATAGGAATATAGAAAGATAGTAAAAAAAATTAGGTGGATTGATTTTGTTGGAAGATGATATTATACCAGTTCAAGAGTCAAATTCCAGTATGTGTGTGTGTGTATGTGTGTATGTGCACACAAACATACACACACACATATATATAGTACATATATAAATATATAGTACATGTCACTGGCCCCAAAGGCCACTCTTCTTATTTTAAGCAGAGTCACTGTTAAATAAGCAAGACATGTCAGGTCAGCTCATAGATGATATTTCTTATTCAGAAAGAAGTCTTTCTTTTCAATAGAGCACAGCACCATCAGCACAGATCATCCCCAATTCTATGAATTAACCATCCTGTATTTTCTGACTCCTCATCTGTGGAGCACATAAAAGAAGAGATTCAAGTCCATGAGCCTACGGCAGGGCAGGATAAAGTGAGGGACAAGAACTCAAACCAGTAGACTCTTCTCTGTCTTAGTCTTTCATCAGGGAGGTTTATTTGTTACTGACAAGGTGACCTTCGGGCATTACCTGCCCTCTGAACTCAGCCTGTAGAATCCTTTTCTCTTTGTTTGGTAGTCATAGTGCCCCTTTCCACATCTCTGCTGAGACTCACAATACACAATGGAAAGAGCACTGAACTTGGAGTCAAACAGGCAAAATCTAACCCCAGCACTGATCCAAATGAGCTGTGTGACCTTGAACAAACCTCTTAACCTCTAGTTCCATATCCATAAAACAAATTGCACCATTTTCCCTAGATCTCACCAGCCTCCGTTTACTAAAAATAACTCCATTTTCACCATGTCTTGCCCTCCCCTGCATCACAGCATCTCGGCCCCTGACCTCCCCAACTTCCACATTCGCTCATTCAGTTCTGTAAATGTATCTCACCTACTATGTGCCTTATTTATGTTTGGCACTGGGACTAAAATAGCAAGCAAGAACGTTCAATCATGTTCCCTGCACTGAGGTGAACAAGATTTTCACTTAAAGAAGAACAACGCAGCAGGGTTGGTAGGTGAAGATGGAGGATTCGGTCACTATTTTAGAAGTACAATTGACTAGTCTTGTTATGAGATTGCAAAAGGGAGGTGAGGGAGAGAGGGGGAGGTACCAAGGCAACTCCCATGTTTCTGGTTTGAGCTTTTGTGCTCCTTGATGGACCTGGGGAGTAGCAGGTTTGAGGACAGGGCTTGTGAGTTCTCTCCTTCAGTCTGCAACATGCACAAGACATTCAGATGGAGATGTCAAATAGGCCACTGTATATACAAAGCAGAAGTGCACTGGGGATGAATACTGGGGAGTTGACAGCAAATAAGTGGTGTTCAAAGCCATGGAAATGGAGGAGTTCACCAATGGAGAGAGAGAAGACTGTCCCATATAAGCTCACAAACTGTCTTCTCTTATCATTTGGTGCTGACACCCATGAATAATATCTAAACCAGGGGTGCTAACCCCTGAGAGCAGCATTCCCTGGGGCACCTGGGTGGCTCAGTTGCTAAGGGTCTGCCTTCGGCTCAGGTCATGATCTCAGGGTCTTGGAATCAAGCCCCCTGTCGGGCTCCCTGCTCAGCAGAGAGTCTGCTGCTCCCTCTCCCTCTGCCTCTCCCACCCTGCTGGTGTGTGCTCTCTCTCTCTTTCAAATAAATGAATAAAATCTTAAAAAAAAAAAAAGCAGCACTCTCTGGGGGTTCCTAGGGCCCTCGATTCTCTGTAGACCTCATTGGGCTGAAGCCAAGGCTGCCCTGAAGTAGAGCAAATTCTCCCCTCCTCACTCAGTGTCCCACTTGGTCACCTGAGTCACAGAGCAGGCTGCTGCGGCTCCAGTACTCAGGAGAATATTGCCTGCAAGTCTCACTTTTCCCACAAACTCAGACATCTACGTCTGAGCCAGATGCCGGCTATTCGCATCAGACCCAAAGAAAAGAACTGCAGCCATATGCCCTCATGAATGTGTCAGCGCACCTGCCCAAACTCAGCTGAGAGCTCACTGAGGCTCAGGTTGTGTCCCCCCGACCACCACCACCACCACTGTTACACCACCATTTGAATAATGCTGTTCAGAAATGTTTCATTGCCTAATTTCCCTAACTTCCACACCTGCATCTAATTAACGACCTTAATCTTCTACTTAATTAGGGAGTTGGCTTTGTGAAATGCCCGCCACAGTAGGTCTAGGAATGCAAAGGATGAGATCTTTGTTCTCAAAATGATAAATAACCTGTCCACCCACTGATTGGCATATCACAGTAGGAATAATAATGAAAACTCCCAAACAAACCAGCCCTTAGGTCAAACCTTCACATTGGTATGACACCAAGCGCAAGGGGGAAGAATCCTGAGAAGCTTTAAACAAGAAAACATTTGTGGACCAGGCAAGTGTAACAATGGCCCTGACTGAGATATACAGGGGCCCTCCAGGCCCCGTCGAGGCAGGTAGAGCCAAGCAAGGAGGTGTGCTCCATAGATAATCTGCCTGTGTTAGGAGTTGCTGCTACACCGGTCTGTACCAGGCTCCAAGGTGGGTCTGAGGGAACAAAGAACAAGATACCACCCCGTGTCACGTGTGTCTGGTGCACATATACACATGTAAGCAAATGGCTTACTACATATAATATAATAAGGGGCCATGTTAAACACAGACAGAATATCTTGGAAAAGGAAGAGCTATGGTTCACTCTTCTAGCAAAGCTAGAGAAAGGTTTTTTACAGAGCCCATTTAACCTGAGTCTTGAGGGATGTATAGGTGATCTCCAGGTGGGCCAGTTGTAAGTAAAGGACAGAATTCTAGGTTATAGGGAAGAGTGTCTTTGAAGGCACAGAGGTGAAGAAGCAGATATTGTGCCTGGGATAGTATTTTCCAAGTGGGTGAACACAACATGGGTGGGACGCAATGGTGCTAGATGGGCTCAGAGAAGATTTTAGGTAGCATGTAGACACTCCATTAGATAACAACGAATTCCTTGGAATTGAGAAAGTGGGCTATCTTTTAATTCCCTTCCGTCTCTGCCCAGGAGAAATGTCTCAGTTGGCTATTAGGATGCTAATCTCCTTCTTAACAGAGTAGGTTTCAGGCTCGGAGGATTCCCAGGTAACAGTGTCTAGCTAGAATTTAATATTTTGTTTTAATTATATTTATGTTTCTCTTCCATTTACAGTAAATGACAGTGGTTTTCCATTTGTAGTAGTTAGATAAAATTTTCTTTCTAAACAAACTCAAGTTTAAGAAGTAAGTGATTTGCTTGGCAACCGCTTTGCAATGTGGTTGGAGAATCTGTCTGGGGATCAGCGTCATGGCCGTATGCTTGGTCATCCCCAGCATAGCCACTGTGCACATCCACAGGTTCACTAACAGGGGTGAGGAAAAAAGCGTTGCCCATTATTTGTATCGGTGGAATTTGATGGAAAGAGATAGGCGTGTTTCTGGAGTTAATTGTTACTCTGTATCAAAGGGTTTGGAGAATATCTGACTAAGGAAGCATTTTTCTGGATTGGTGAAACATATCTCGGTTATGCTCACCTACCCCTTCTAGAAGGTTATGCGGTGTATTAATGTCGTGCATAATAAAAACAGCAAAAAAGTAAAAAAAAAAAAAAAGCGAGTGATTTATATAGAAAAATATTAAGACGTTAATCACACCATAAACTTATGGTTAGAGTTATGACAGTGGCATATGAACATCTGAAGTGTTAGAAATACTTTCTAGGCGAGATATTAGCAGTTTGCTATGTTGCTGTCACTGTGTTAGAATAGATCATTCGGAGATCAAGCATGGTAAAATGGGTCAAGCTTTTTTTTTTTCTCTCTTTTAAGTAAACTCTACTACCAACTTGGGGTCAGAACTCATGATCCCGAGATCAAGACTTGCATACTCTACCGACTGAGCCAGCCAGGCTCCCCAAAATGGGTCAAGTTCAAAGCCAGGCACACAAGAATTCCAATCTTCCTTCAGTACTTTCTAGGTGGGTGGCCTTGGGCAAGGGCTCCTGAGGTCTTTGTCTTACTTCCGTCACCTTTATACTGAGAGTCCATATTACAGGACTGTAATCATTAGAGACACAGATATGCTGGTCCTAAAATTATAGATATTATTAACCTTCTTTATAACTTTCCAACAAGCTTTCCAAGGTTAGTCATGATTGACTCTGACCTAATTTCTCTAATTCTGTGAGACAGTCTGTCTGCAGAGCTGTTAATTGGTTTCAGAAAAGAATTGAATGTGTTATTATTCTTTATTTTTCCATTAATTTGTATAGAAAGTTAAAAAACCAGCACAATGTTCATGATTGCCAGGTCATCCCAAATGGTTGTAAACTGGGAAGGGGACCACCCACCCAGTCCAAGTCAGAGGATCCATGTTGTAGCCTAATGTTCTTCTGAATGCATTTTGTAACATTTTTAAAACAAACAAACAAAATAAATAAACTGCATAAGCACTGTAGACACAGCTCTGAAAACTTACAACACTGAGGAAAGGGGGAGAAAAATTACTTAATCCACATTCCACAGTTCCAGCCCATCCTTTCAGCCACTCCCCGCTCCCCACGGCTCACACCCCTCCACCCCCTCTAAGGAGGCCTGAAGAAGCCTGTGATGTGGACTTGATGAGTGTGGTAGACCACAACTCAGAGGACCACCACCCAGGTCTCTGGCTTTCCACTTCAAAAGCATGCACAGGCTGAGAGGGGGGAAACCAAAAGATTTCTCTGGTAAGCAGGACACCTGGCCTAAGTAAGAAATAAACTGGACCAGCCCAATCCCCTTAGTAAGTAAGCACAATCTGAATTTCCAGCTCTTGCAAAATCATTAGAGCATGGCATAAAAGCAGTTTCCTCTGGAACAGTAATAATGATTTTCATCTTCCAAATTAAGCATTGACTTTTTGGGAAACCTGTCATTAGAGAATTTTCTGTCTGCTGACCTTTGCTTTCACTTCCTGGAAATGTTTTTATTAAAGTAGGTCATCTCATTCCAATACAGAACACTACTAATATCTCCCATGCAGTTTTGCAGTTCTAGTTATAAGCCTGATGTGCAAGCAATTTATGACTCTTCCATGTGGATATACATTTGTCCTTTATCATGGTCATACTTTTTTCCTGAAATGAGCCGCCAGATTCAAATAGATCAGATATAGCTATTTCTTCTTACAATTTGGTACAATTCAGAAATGCAGTTTTTAGAAATGTCTTCTTATAGATTGTAAGGGATAGAATGAAATACATCTCAAACTATAAAATGAAAGCATGATTTTAAACAAGAAGTGATCAGACATTTTAACCATTTTTTAAAATGTTTATACTCCCACACGCTAGAGTCTACTACTAGAAACCCTAACTTTTGATTGGCTAAAAAGACTGAAAACTGCAGTGCCCTATACCCTGCCCTCCACTAAAAAAAGTGACTACTTCTGAATGATCGTCATAGCTCGTTAGTGGCTATCATATTTGCAGTCTACACAGTGTTTTTTGTTTTGCAAATCCTGGTGATATTAACATAGCCATAAATACACACAAGAAGACAAGTGTATTTCTAGGGTCTAATACTTTTATTTGTCAAAATATTAATAGTTTAAAATTTGTATTTGCAGACCTAGAAAGCTGTCAAGGAGTCTACAATTTAACTCTGATAGAGTAGTTTGGTCTAGCTATTCAGAAAAAGGAAAAGCGCATGGTTTTATTACAGAACTTGAGCTTAATGTCAGGATCCAAATGTTCCAAGTTCAAATAAATCTTCACAAGCCTGCTTGCTTTTCTGATTGCTAAGTCCGAATAGCCGCAAGCAGGAGCCGACCTGTGTCTATAAACATGTAAACTAGCAGAAACTAAATCACTAAGTCACATAAAAGCAACACCCAAAAGCAAACGCCGGTTAGCCTTAAAGATAATATAAACAAAATGATACCTGTTCTTCAGCTTTTTGGTTTCTCAGCATCGATAGATATTTCCTAATTGCATGGAGAGGATATTTTTTGAAATAAGAGAATCTAGACTGAGGCAACAGATTATCCATCGTGAGGAAAATAAGAAGGTTCTTGTCTGCCCCACCCTGTCAGCAACCATATGAAGTCTAGAAGCTTCACAATCTCTCAGATGCCGTAAGATTTGCTTGTAGCTTGATCACTTTCCTGCAAACAAAGCAAATGTTCTTGCTGCTTCCTCTTTTGGGTAGGGTTCCTGGTGAAACCAGACAGCCAAGTTCAAGCACCGACCATCTAAAAGCGTCCAGAAATGCAATGCCCAAAGGGCAGTAGGAGCCAGGAGGAATTTAGGGGCTGGTCCACAGAATGCAAATTGCTTAGTGGTAGTGATGTGATTGTCCTATTTCCAGCAACAGCGTTCTGTTGCAAGCTATGTTAATATTAGCTAGCTGGTGACTTTCCACACCCACAGACTCTCGTGAGGTTTAATCTTAATTCTTCCGACAGCTTTTCTGGCTCTTAAAGAGGACATGACATGTGGGTTTCTTTTTTTTTTTTTTTTTTCCTGTTTCCTTCTAGATTTTTTTTTTTATCAGCAAGAGCACACACACAGGGACATCCCTTGGCTGTGACTCAGCTCAAAAATGTTGATTCATTCAGTCTCGAGAAGCTTTGTTTTAGGGGACTTCTAAAAAAAATGAACAATTTACTTCACTCTTCACTGTTATCGAGCAGTTCAGTGTCAGCACTTAAGAGGTTTGGTTTACGCTGTCATGCATTATGCAGCATGCCCGTAACCAGATACTTTACGTTAATTGAACAATAGCTGCAAACAGATTCTGTTCTGAGTTAAAAGGCTTCTCTCCTTGAATCCTTATCTCAAATCCACAGGCTGAATCCAGGAACACTAAATTTCCCCCAGGCTTTATTCCGAATGTGAGGGAGAAAAAATGTTATACAGTTACTTTCTAAGTATTATACAAAGGATTCCTGCTTTAAAACAGAGATCCAGGTGAGAGGTCTGCGGTCTCAGAGGACATGAAATCATAAAATTTGAAAGTTCAATATTTTCTTAATACTCTGTAAGAGTCACAGGGTTTCTGAGCAAAGTTTCCAAGTAGGCTTTGCTATTTTATTTCCTTTTTAACATTGTAGTAGCTGGTTCATTTGATGGGAATTTGGCCACTTTGGTGAAGGGCTGTCATGTGGAGTCTAAGGCCAGTCATCAACCCCAAATGATGAGGCCCAGGGATGTGGTTTCAAGTGGAAAGAGAGAGCTGGTCTGTTCCCTTTCAGAGACAGCACTGTTGGGGAAGAGGAGTGAGCAGAGCTCGGAACCCACGCCTCAGCCTGAGCTGAGCTGTCCCCCTGGACAGCCGCCCTGCCACTCCCGGCCGGGCCACTAGCCTCCAGGGAACACACTTGATGGGCCTAATGTGGGTCATGCTGCAGCAGCCCAGGCCATCTGTCAGGCTGGCCTCGGGCCCAATTGCAAGGTGATCTTCCAGGCTCACCAGGGCCAGGCTGGCAATTCCAAGAAGTCATTTACATAATGCTGCTGGAGCTGGCTCCCAGGAGGAGGCGGCCCTGCCCTCCCGACCCTGCTTTAGGCCCAAGGCGGGCCCGCTTGTCCAGTCTCCTCTGCATGCTAGAGACCACCGACTCTAATGACGGCCAGAGACAGGCAGTGTGCTTGTGAACCACCAGAATGCTAAGGGCAGTGTTGTGCACTCCCTGCCAGCTCACAGCCCAGGGGAACAAGGAGCGTGGACACCCAGATACCCTGGCTCCGGAAAGAGGGGAGGCCCTTGAAGCTTTGGGAGGAGGAAAGGTGCCATTTATACCCACCCTCGAGGAACCCACAAGCTGCCCTTTTCCCTTCCTTTTTTAAAATATCTAAACCTTCAGAGATGCCTCTTCTCATGGGCAGAAGCTGGCAGCCTGCCAAACACCCACAGCTCGGCTGTGATCAAAGCTTTTTCCCAACGGATGAACACAAAGCCGACTTCATTTCAAATGGTTGTTTCATGATCACCTTCTCCTGGTTTAATGAAAAGAGCTGGGGAAGGGGTGGGTTGGGGGAGAGAAAACATAACCCAGACTGAAACTGTCCTGGCTAGATTTGGCAAAAAGAGAAAAATTGGTGAAACAAACACAGCTAAAAGTGATGACAAATATAAATTGTATCTAGTATATATTGGGCCTTTTGGCCAGGCACTGTGCTAAATTCTTGACATTATTCATGTAAGCCTACCTGCCTACAGCAGCATCCGATGGGAAACTGAGGCTCAGAGAGGGTAAACAACTTGCCAAGATCACACAGCTACAAAGCAGGGGAGAAGGGACTCCACCCAGGTAGACTGATACACCAGAATCTCCACAGTCTCCGTTCCCAGTCAGTACATGGAAGAGCCTCTTAGCCCACCTTTGGAAATGGGTTCCTGAGAGCCTCTTTCCAGATGAATCTAACAAAGGAAAGGCATGGAGTTGCCTTGTTAACAAGAAATACAAACATAGACCGCTAAGAATTTACAAAGATTATTAGATTAGAGGTTAGGTGCATCTTCGTGCAAAATCATACAACTCCCCGTCCTGGATTCTGCATAGATAAGGCTAATACTCATTATTTACCTCATAAAGCTTCCTTTCTGGTTGGTCCTAGTGATCTTGAAAAGAGGTTGTATTCATAGATACAGATTTTCTGCTCCCCAAACTTTGAAGACTACCATCATCTCAGTTTGTTTGACGTAGGCTGCAGTGGTTAATTTCGCTCACTACTTAATACAGATACGATGTGGGAGAGTCACAGTCCCGTTGTATTCACAGTATGGACATGTCTGCCATCTCAGCCTGGAGGAGTGATGGTTTGATTGCCACTGTGACTCAGTTGCCTTGGTGAACGGCAGTTGACCAGACATCAGGAGGCTACAGTATACATGCACGAGGACCGTAAGAACCCAGTGGATCTGCCCAGTGGTGAGCGTTTATTCTGCCCCCTGCAAAGTAGCACAGTAGGGAGTGGAAGCGATTACCTGTTATTTGTGCAACTCACTGCCACCCCTTGTCCTCTGTTCGATAGCAAAATAACCAGCAGAAACCAAAAATCCAGGAAAACCTTGGATCTGGGCTACAATCCCACTATGAAAGGAAGTTTGTGTGTTCTCTTTGGTTTCTGAGAATCACCTGCTTTTCCACAAATAGCTTAAAATACAGGATTCCCAGTTTCTTCACTCGAAGGGCAGCATACAGAGGCAAAATTAAAGCCCGAAGAAATAGTGACAAGGGTATGAATAAAAAGGTATTTTACAGTTTACTCCTTTTCAAATGTTGGAGGAGATGTGGGTCTGTGAGGCCGTCTAGCGCTGTGCACTGCACACAGCAGGTATTACATGAACACATGCCAGTACCTTAGCTATTAAAGGGGACAGACAAAGAGGAAAGAATGGGATCCATTTAACATTGCAAGTGTTTAAAATCAGGTTGAGAAACAGGAAAGGAAACCAGAAACCATGTCTCCAGGATGCCTCTGAGTTGACAGGGCTTCCAAAGTGCATCCGGACAAACACTAAAACCCTACTAATCCCCTTCTCTTTCTCCCTTCAATCAGTGCTGAGGGTTTCTATCAGGAAAATGACTCCATTCTCTGGGAATTAATCCAGCCCAGAGATAAAATGAAGGGCAAGCAGTGAGAATGATGGAGAAGCAGCTAGCCCAGAAAACAGAAACCATTTTTTATTATGAATTCCACTGAGAAATCACTCCCATCCCACTAGGTCTGTGGATATTGGCTCAGTTTCTTGCTCCCCCAAGGACGGCTCTAAATGAAATCAGGAGAGGGGAAAGGGAGGCATTTACCATGGCTTCTCAGGGCAAGTATATGCAGCACCAACATTCTACCTTTTGCATGACGAAATCTTTTGTGCTACTTGATATGATGACATTTTCTCGGTTCTCCCACCATGTAGGGAGTAATTATCTCACACCTGCAGATGGCAGATTTTTACTTTCCCCAAATCCACATTCAACCCCCCTCCCCATGTTCCTATTACAACCACAATTCAACAATTTCGATGTTTCTCATTGCTCTGTGAGCTACACAACTCTTATGCCTTCTGCTTTGTGGCTTTAAGTATTGATTTCTCAAACTTTACACTACCTCTGCACCCCTGGGACACTTGTCCTCCACTTAGGAAGAAAACATTTTTCTGCATAGGTTAAAACAAACTTGAACACCCATCAGAATCACCTGGAGGGCTTGTTAAAGCACTGATCACTGGCCCCACCCTCACGGTTTCTGATTCAGTAGGTTTGGGGCAGCAGTGAAGAGTGAGATTTTGCATTTGTCTCAACTTTCCGGGTGACGCTGATGCTGGTGGTCCAGGGACCATGGGTTTGGGTGCTGTCAGGTAAGACATGGGGCTCTGGAGCGATTTGTCAGGTGGAGAGGCTGAAAGGTAGAGACCCCGCTTGCTAGAACACTTTGAGAGCTCCCATCAGAGCCACATTTTAAAATGTTACTTCCCTGGCAGTGGTGGGATTTTCCCCAGCTCATTTCTTTTGTAGCCACTCTGCCATGAGGGAGCTCCTGCAGTTAGCAAGCTTCAAATGCACCTCCCCCCACGTTCTGTCTTCTCAGTGATATCTTGACTTGATACCGGATTGCTCTCAAACTCTCCCCCAGTTCCTCCTACCAAGCTGAAGCAGCATTATCGGCCATCTTAGCTCAGGGAGACAACCCTTTCTTCAAGCTCAGAGCCCAAAACCACAGCCAGCTGTACACAACACTCCCTCTCTCCCTTTTCTGCCACTAACACCTTGTTCCGTTCCAGTCCGAGAAGGAGGAATCTCGGACTTGGAACAGGGAGTCCCCTCCAGTCAAGAATCTCCCAAATCACGGTTTTCCGCAAACCCTTCCCCAAGCATAATCTATTCAGCTACTGCAGTTTGGGCAGAAGCCTCTACCAACTCTGTCTCCTTTCATCTGGTCTTGAGTTTACTGCAAAATGGTCATTACTAGAAACATAAAACATCCCCAGCAAGCTTACTGTTCCTGGTGGGCCCAGAGACGGGTCTTTGGGGCTGTGTCACCTTCTCCTCAGGACCATGACTTCCTTCCACCTTCCCCTTAGCAGTCATGTTTGCTCTTTCCGAGAGGAGTAACACTAACCCAGAAACAGAAGACAGGTATTTCCTCCCGAGAGGAGAGGAGAGCAATGGTTCAACACTGGGGGAATTTTCAAATTGGTGGTTGTGCTACCTATAATTCTCTATGAAAACTAAAAATATGGTTTTAGCAATAAGGAACATACTTTTTTTTTCCTAAGTAAAGGAGCTTTAGGCTAAGTAGGAGATTGGAGGGCGGGGGTGGGTGGGCAGGTTGGTGTGTTCCCTTCTAACGCTTGGTTTGAAGGTAAGGGTGTAATTGAAAGCAGATGTGTGGCTGGGCCAGGCCTACCTTGGTGGGGGGTGGCTCTTGGGATCAAGAAGTGATCTAATTTCCCTTTCCCAGTTCTCTGACTCCATTGAGTGGGTGGAAGTTCGGCAGCCAGAGAGCCTGGTGCCTCAGATAATCCTTAAATACTTGTCTTCAGTTCTAGTGGAAAGGTCCAGTCCAGAAGTGTTTATCTGGGTAAGTCACTCAGTTTTCATTGCCACCTCCTGTGAAAACCTCCATTGGGAATGAGGGAGCAGGAGTCTGATGGGGGTGGCTCCTCATGTTATCTAAAAGAAAGATAATGTGCGTGCAATTTGGGGTAGAGAAATTGTTTATCACCGTGATGCTTAGAGTCACATTCTTTCACTCTCTTGTCCCTGATTTTTTAAAATACGGAAGGTAATTATCCAACACGGAAGTGATACATGTCTCCCATCAGTTGGATCACTAGAGAGCATTAACATTGGTGCAACCCAGACTATACATAGGTACAATAACCCGAGTAATCATTACCAGAACATAAATTTGTCTTTATCATTAAATCTTAGGTATCAAAGTCAGAGGCATATGGGATTGCTCACTTTTTTATTCTCACAAAAGGTGTGAGAATAATGGTTAGATGTTCTTTTGAGCCCTGCTGTTCCTGTGGTCCCAGACCAGCAGCATTAACATCACCGAGTCCTGGGATCTTGTTAGGAATGCAGAATCTCAGGCCCCACCCTGGATCTCTTAAATCATAACCTGCATTTTGACAAGATCCTTCAATGATTCATATGCACATGGAAGTTTGAGACCCACTGCCTAGGAATGAATACAGGGCTCCTACACACTCCTATTGTACCCCACACATAACTTGACCTTCCCATTTAATTCTAGGAGAGTGCTTGTTTCTTGTCTGTAACCCCTTTCTCGCTGACCTCCTTCAGGGCAGTGATTCTGTCTTGTCCCTTGTTACATCAGTGCCTCACAGGCACTCAATAGATCTTTGTTTGATGAATGAATGACTGGTTATACATGTAATGTAGCAGGTGGGTATGAACTACCTTGAGTTTTTCCAGATCTTATTGGCCTCTGGATCCAGACTGGTTATACCAACAGTAACAGCCCAAATTTCACTGGTTCATGTCTTCATCTGTCCACATAGGACCTCCTGCTGCTGCAAACTGCCACCCAAGTATTTCTGGGAGCTTTCAAATGTGCCTCTCACATAGTCTCAAGCAAATCCTGGCCAGCTGCCATAGTGTTCCCTTCCTTGTTCCTGTTCTGGCCCCTTACCTGTCACTGCTGTCGCCACCTGATATGTCTGTGTATTCCCACAGTGAAGCCTTGAGGCTCTTGAGGGCCATTGCATCCTCCAGGCCCTCTCCTCATTTAACCCACTACTCTGTGTTCCTCCATGATGCAATCATGAGCTGTCCTTCCAAGCGCACTCCTATTCAGACGTTCTTGGGAGACTCTTCACTGGCAACTCTCAGGACACCCTCTCAGTCCTCCCCTGCCCGTCTGTCTTCAGCACAACTCAGAGCCCTTACTGTGGGTTCCTCACCTCACCAACTGCCCTTCTGGGCAGGATCCCTTTTACAATGACCCTGGGTTGTTAGAATGAAATACCTTTGACAGGCCACCAAAGGAGAACAAGGGTTTTTTTTTTTGGTTTTGTTTTTGGTTTTTTGGTTTTTTAACTAGATGCAGTGCTCAAACTTGTTGCCATGGATCCCTTCTCCTTTTCCCAGGTGTAGTCCTACCAACCACTCCCAGTGTCTCCGTAAGGTAAGGGACACGCTGCACCCTTCTCCTGCGATGGGGTGTGGGAAAATTAGTGCTGGAAGGGTCTCTCCAAAGAAACACTTCTCATAACATCATTTCCCTGTTTTTCCACTTGCTTGGTTTTTGTTTTTCAGTTGATAAAGACTCTCTGCTTGACCAAACTGGAATCAGAGCCTCTGAGTCTCCTTTTTGACTAGGTCCCAACTTTGCCTGCTTAGTCCAGTTTTAGCAAGAATCCTATTGGGTTAGTTTAGCATAACCCTCTCTCCCTTGGTACCTTATCACCCTGGCCTGCCTTCAGCAAGAATTCCTTAGCATGTAATGGCCTACTTACAGTTCCAACCCATTTCTATTTGACTTTAAGTCCCAAACTCTTAACTGTTTTATAGACTACCTCCCCCTTATATCTCTAAGCAGGATGCCTGGTATACAACAGATACCTAATATATGTGCTTATGGAATAAACAAGCTGAAAGACACACCAATCAACTTTTAATTTGTCATCATTCCTACTTAAAGCCCTGTGACTAGTGAGCTATTTTATGTCTGGATCAATCGTAGTTGAAGCAACAGATATGTGGTTAGGGTCCTCTATCTCCATGACACATAGAGCCTGGGCTTCCAAATGACAGTCACCTTTTCCTTCCTGTATACTCCTGGTCTTGAACATAATTCCTGGGCTCAAACCAAGCTCCATGGCAGCTGTTTACGTGATGCTACAATTTCCCAGTGTGTCAAGCCAATGCCATAAAAAAATTTTCATTTGAAGATCAAAAACAACTTTCGTGAAAGAGAATTCACACATAGACAGTGAACAAATGCTGATTCTCCATCATCACTGGAGAATTTATGCACTGATTTGCCTGTGAGTAGTATACTGTATAACAACGTACATGGTTTGTTTGGTATCTTAGTCTGCTCTGGCTACTGTAACAAACTACCAGGGACTGGGTGCTGAAACAACAAGCACTTATTTTCTCATGGTTCTGGGGGCTGGGAAGTCCAAGATCGAGGTGACAGCAAAGTTGGTTTCTGGAAGGATTCTCTTACTGACTTGTAGACAGCCACCTCTCACTACGTCCTCACACAGTCTTTCCTTGGTGGGTACGCACAAAGAGACAGAGAGAGAGATTGAGGGTGCTCTAGTGTCTCTCTTTAAAAGGACACTAATCCCATTGGATTAGGGTCCCACCTTTATTACCTCATTGAACCTTAATTACTTGCTTAGAGACTCTGTCTTGACATTAGGGATTCAACATATGACAGTTTTTTGGGGGAGGGTGGTAAACATTCAGGCTATAACAGTGGGTCAAGTTGGCTTAGGATAAAAACAGAGGGCTAAGGCCCTTGAGGATTTTCGCACATTGTTGTGCTCAGTAAGAGTGACTAGAGGGGCTCCTAGGTGACTCAGTGGGTTAAGTGTCTGCCTTGGGCTCAGGTCATGATCCTAGGGTCCTGGGATTGAGCCCCACGTGGGGTTCCCTGCTTAGCTAAGCCTGCTTTTTCCTCTCCCTCTGCCTCTCCCCCCTGCTTGTACACACACACACACTCTCTCTCTCTCAAATAAATAAAATCTTTTTAAAAAAGGATGACTAGAACAATACTTGTTTATACCTAAATTGTTTTATCTTTCTTCTATGTGAGGATCCACGTCTCCATAAAAATTTGAACAATATTGCCTACTCAGAATTTATTGAGAAATGCTCAAGTTTCCTGGATGAAAGATCTCTGTATTATTTAATGATGTAAAACATTTCATCAAAATGAAGAAAGTGTCCATTACTTTCTAGCTTCAACAATAGAGTATAATTCTCATCCTAATTTACAGTTGCTTTCTTTAAAATTGTTTTTTTGAGTTATTTCCCTGAACTATCCCCAACCATTTCTTTCCTTCCTTAATATGAGTTTTCAGACACTTACATATAATTCTATCTCCCCAGAGGCCTTTGTTTACAGTTATAAAATCTTTATTGCTATAGAATTCCTTTCAGCTCTTTATGATTGCTCTTGCTCCAAGGTCTTCTAGACCTGATATCCTCCGATTCCAAGATGCTCCATGAGGAAAGCAATGTTTTAAACTCTAAGGCTTGTCAAGCTCAAAAAGCATAGAATGTTGAAGAGGTGGGTAGAGCAGCAGAAATGCTGCCATTGCTATCATTGCACAGAATTGTAAAAGTAGCTCAAAGTGACAGCATGAGTTGATTCTCCTTTCTTCATGTAGCTGTAAATCTGTAAACAAGTCGTTTTCCAAGAGCTTGTCAAGAGCTTCTCCTTCCCAAGATTTTTCTCTTAAGTGTTTTTGATGGCTTTCTACCAGGCCTATCTTATGTAAAGACAGACCCTCCCTGCCCCCGCGCCACAGCAGGTGCCCAGTTCTCAACTTCCATCTGCATTGTATTTTACACTTTTATCTTTTTTAGGAGCTTACGCCTTTGTTTTTCAGAGGCAGCCCTGTAACAGGTGCCTTCACTTGGCAGCTTAACATTGCCAAGAGCTGCTAAGTTCCCTCCCATCAGCGGCTGGGTTTCTTGCTATTGGTGGAGGCAGGTGTAATGCTGAGATCACCATTTGGAATTCAGTATACATCTGACTGGCTCTAACATCTGAATGAGGAATTTCATTTTGCTAATTTTAAACATGGAAGAGCGAAAGTGCACATTTTAAAAGAATTTTGTAAGACAACAGCTTTTTAATCTTGTCCTCGCTGAGGCTCTCCCTATTCTGAAATACCGAGTTCACTTTGTCTCCGGAAGAGGAGATGTCACATATGACTGAAATCGTGTCCTGCTTTCCCTACTGAAAGTGCAGGCAGCATCATATCACCAAGCAAGATTTAACACCGCCAGTTCTCGGGACCACAGTTTCTAATCAGAGCCACAAGAAGAGAGCAAAAACGTACACCCTTTCCCCCCAGGCAGGCTGTGCCAGTTATGAAGTACCTGCCTCTGAGCTCCAACACATCGCTCTATACTCCGTGATGCTGGGATTCTACACATTGCGGTCCCCTTTGCCAGCCGTTCCCCATTAGGCTTTACCAATGGAGGGCGACTGCGAGTTTGAAGGAATAAGAGAGGACTTGCTCCTTTCGATTTCAGTTTTGCTTCCTGCTCTGCAGACTCACACCAGCAACACTTCTTCACCCGGGCAGCAGCCCCTTGGCAGCAGCAGGCTATCTCTATAATAGAGGTGAAAAAGCGTGCAGTTTTCCCAACACTCTCGGAGTCTGCCCTATTGCCCTGCTCAGGTGTACCAGCACAGCCAGCGCCGTCTCCTCAGGTCCAGATATGACAGTACCAGCTGGCCCATGCCCTGCTCTTCAGGGCTCTGGGTCCTAGCCTCTTTCTCAACTTTGAGCTAAGTATGTTTGGTGGACCCAGACTTTAGGCATCGGTATGCATTGGATCAAAATTCATGTCACTTGATTTTTGATTTTTATTTTTTTAATATTTATTTGAGAGAGAGAGAGAGCGTGAGTGGAGGGGAGGGGCAGAGGCAGAAGCAGAAGCAGACTCCCCACTAAACTAAACAGGGAGCCCAGTGCGGGGCTCGATCCCAGAACCCTGGGATCATGACCTGAGCTGGAGACAGATGCTTAACCCACTGAGCCACCCAGGCGTCCCCAAAATTCAGGTCATTTTATTGAATGTGAAAGGTAAGGATGTCACAAGAGGGCTGGAGGACGTGGGGACATTCAAGTTATGGGTTAGTGACTCCCAAAGCTGTATCTGTGGGCTGGACATCTTCCCCAGGCTTAAATGGAGAACCCATATGTACCTTAAACTTGGCATGTCTAAAATTAAATCTTTGTCTTCCACCTTGGCTTGATGAATTCTGACACCATTTACCAGTTGCCAGCCAGAGCTGTTTTTTAGGTTCACGAACAGTCTCCAAGTACTGCCGATTTTACTTCCCAAATGTCTCCTGTTTTCCTTCTCTGTTTCATAGCCCTAGTTCAGGTGCACTGGATTCCTGCAAAAGCCTCCTAACTTGGGGTGCCTGGGTGGTTCAGTTGTTAAGCATCTGCCTTCGGCTCAGGTCATGATCCCAGGGTCCTTGGATCAAGCCCCACATCCAGCTCCCTGCTCAGCGGGAAGCCTGCTTCTCCCTCTCCCACTCCCTCTGCTGCTGTTCCCTCTCTCACTGTGTCTCTCCCAGTCAAATAAATAAATAAATAAATAAAAACTTTAAAAAACACAAAAAACAAAACAAACCCCCCCCCCAACTTGTCTCTGCCTCCCAGCTCCTCCCTTCTAACCTAATTTTCCTAGAGTGTGTATGGCTTTGAGAAGTTCTGAGAAGATATAAAAACTGGTAATTCCCAGAACATGGTCCCAGATCTGTTCAGTGACTCAAAGACTCTTTTACCAATCTGAATCATTTAAAATTTTTCTTTTTATCACTGTTAAGAACAACTTGATGTGTCGTGGTGTTGTTTACTTCATGTTTCTTGTGCTTGTTGTTCACTTTTGGTCTGTGGGTATATAATTTTCATAGTTTGGAAATTTTTTGTCCATCATTTCCTCAAACACTTCTTCTCCCTCTCCCTTTTAGAGACTCCAATAACATATATATTAGGCCACTGAGTTGCCCCACAGTGCATTGATTCTGTTTTTCTGTTTTCTTTTTTCCGTGTTTCACTTTGTATACTTCTTATTGCTATGTCTTCAATTCACTAATCTTTTCTTTTGCCATGTCTAATCTGTCACTAATTTTATCCAGTGTATTTTTCATCTCAGTCATCATAGTTTTTGTCTCTAGAAGTTCTAGTTGGATCTTTTATTTTATTTTTATATTTTCCATGTCTCTATACTTCAAACATATGGAATACAGTTATAATGACGTTTTAATGCGCTCATCTTCTAATTCTAACATCTATGTCAGTTCTGAGTTAATTTCAATTAATTAATTATTCTCCTTATGGGTCATGTTTCTCTACTTCTTTTTCTGCCTGGTAATCTTTGTTTGGATGCCAGATGTAAAATTTACCTTGTTAGATGTTGGATATTTTTGCATTCCCATAAATATTCTTGAACTTTACTCTGCAATGTTAAGTTAGTTGGATAGTTTGATCTTTGGGGGCCTTGCTTTTATGATTTAGCCATTTTCAACCAGATCTAATTATTTCCTGCTACTAAGGCAAGATCTTTCCGAGTTTCCTCCCCATTGCTCTGTGATTTAGGAGTTTTCCTGTCTCGCCTGTGAACACATACTATGAGCCCTGTGTGAGCACCAGCTGGATGCTCTTTCCCCAGCCACAGGTAGTTTGCAGATCATGCATGGGCAGATCAGTACTTGTCTGAATGCTCAAGGAAGACCTGGAAGATTTCTCAGGTCTATCTGGGGTCTATACTATCTCACAGAGCACTTGTGAAAACACAGATCAAGTGTTCTCATATATATAAAGGCTTCTAACTTAGTGCCTGACAGACAGTTGGGGCTCCATAAACATTTTTGATCTTGGTTTAAGTCTCCAGATGCAAAATATCTTTAGTGGACATTTCTTATTCTTTTGACTATCCAGCATCTGTAATTTATTCTAATGAGGCCGAGCTTGTTTCCCAACATAGACACTGCAAAATGCCAGACTCATTTTTTCCAGCATCCTTGCTGCTAGGATGAAAGCCCATGACCTAGCCCTAGTCCATGACCATGACCGATGCCCACACTTTTTCTATGCTTTGAAGAAGTAGGTCCAGGGAAGAAGCAGAGACCTCACTGAGTTCCTTCAGGGGACAGGAAGCAGCAGCAGTAAGAGCAGTCACATCCATTCTTCAGGGCCAACATTCCTAGTGGCCATAGTAACGATGGCCTGGCATATGGCCATCTGGTATCTAGCAGTATAGGAGTGGGGTTTTTGCTAGACCTGTTCCATGGTGAGATTTTGGACCCTTTTCCAGCTGTGTAGTCTGCCAGCCTCGTTGTCTAGTTTTTCTAGAGATGCTGCATGCCATCCAATATTCTGTAACATTTCTATTATTAAAGTATAATGTATGTGTGTGTGTATATACTTACATTCATATGTAAGTATATGTGTGTTTATATATCCCAGAAGTGATGATTTTTCATAAACTGAGTTTTCATGGACTGATATAACTGGTACCCAGATCAAGAAACAGAATATTGCCAACATCCTAGAAGCTCCCTTATTCACCCTCCAAGTTCCTGCCCTCTGCCCTCCAAGACAACCATAATCATGACTCCTCACATCATGAATTAGTTGTGCTTATTTTTTCTTTTTCTTTTTCTTTTTTTCACTTTATACAAATCAAATCTGCCCACATATTCTCTTGTGCATGCCCCACATTATGTTTGTGAGATTCAGCCTCATTGTTTGGTATAGCTGTAGCTTGTTCTTGTTGGAATAGTAAAGTGTTGCACTTTATAAATACACTATAATATATTTATCCATTTGTATCGGGGGTCCCCAAGACCACCCTCAGGTTCAGGGATTTGCTAGAAATACTCACACAACTCCAATAGCTGTTATACCCACAGTTACGGTTTATTACAGTGACAGCTGATTGAAATCAGCAAAGGGAAAAGGTATATAGGGCTGAGTCCAGAGGAAACCAGGCACAAGCTTCTAGTTGTCCTCTCCCGGTGGAGTCATATGGACAGCACTTAATTTTTCCACAGAAATCTTTGACAAGGTGTTGCAGATCAGGGAAGCTCACCCCACCCTTGGTGTCCAGAGTTTGTTGTTGTTTGAGGCCGGTCACGAAGGTGTGCAGTGTCCCCATTGCTGACCTTAGCTATGCAGTTTCCACCCTGACACAGGTCAAACTCATACATTATGGCTTAAAGGCTCTCTCATACGAAAATAGGCATTTACATAAATCACATTGTTAGTTTAAACTAATTGGCATAGCCTACAGCTTTAGGCATATAAAGACGCTCTTTTCAGGCAGGATATTGCAAAAGCTCAGAGATCTTCTCCCAGGAGTTAAGCCAAAGGCTAGTCCTGAAGACTTGGGAATGTACAGCAGTTGTAGTCCAGGCTTGCAGAGTTAATGTTTTCTGTACACCATTACACTGTTGATGGACGTTTACATGGTTTACATTTTTAATATGAGAAGTGCTGCTATGAGCATTGTTTTACATGTTTTTGATGAAGATTTGTGTGCATTTCTACCAGGTGGTTACTTAGGAGTGGAAATGATAGGTCATAGGATATGCATTTGTTCAGTTTTTATAGACACTGCCAAATGTTTTCCAAAGGGACTATATAAATTTATACTTCCAGTATCAGTGTACAGAAATTTTCAATATCCTTTAAAAAAATTGTGTTGAGGTACAACTGACATACAATAAAATACATATTAAAGTGTACAATTTGATCAATGTTGGCATATGCGTATACCCATAAAACCAGCACCGCAAGCAAGATAGTGAACCTATGATTCTCCCCTAAAGTTTCCTTGTATTCCCAATATTCTCATAATGAATTTGTTTTCTCTTTAAGTCAGCTGGAGTGCATTTCTGTTGTTTACATTTGAGACTTCCTAGCTGATATAATTCCACCTTGAATTATCTTGTATTTGTGCCCAGCTTGGTCTTCTGCATCTCTTTTCTCGTCAACCAATTCTTGCTAGACACTGTTCTTTGCCTATCTTAGTCAGTTTGGAGGGACTCCAGGTCCTCTAGTTGTAGCTTTGTCCTCAAGACTCCTGGTAATTCCACACATCTTTTTATCCCCTGTTCCCCGCTGGCTTTTCTTCTTGAACAACCCTATATAGCCCCTGGTCCTAGTCATTCCTGATTGGCCCAGAACCAAACTCCCCTAGGAAGAACTCCAACAAAGGATTACCTGGGTGGTAAGAGAAAGGGCCTCTCCCTCAGCTCTTCCTTAAGTTGCCTAGACCAGTATTATGGGTTGTATTGTGTCCCCCACAAAAACAGATGTTGGAGTCCTAACCTCTGGTGTCTCAGTGTGTGACCTTTTTTGGAGATAGGGTTTTTGCAGAGGTAATCAAGTTACAACGTGATCATTAAGGGTTGACCCAAATCCAATATAATGAGCGTTCTTATAAAAAGGGGAAGTTTGGACACAAAGACAAAGATAGAGGGGAGATGCTGCAGAGAGACACAAGGAGAAGATGGCCATATACAAGCCAGCGAGAGGGGCCTGGAACAAACCTGGCCCTCACTGCCCTCACGAGGAGTCAACCTTGCTGACACCTTGATTGTGGACTTCTAGCCTCTGGAACATGAGGCAAAAAATTTCTGTTGTTTAAACCACTCAGTTTGTGGTGCTTTGTTATAGGTAGGATGCATCAGCGTTTCCTAATCATTTTCAGACTATGGGTGTACAACAGAGGATCAGATGGTAGTGGCTGCCCTTTTAGAAACACTGTTCATTATGAAAGTTGAGGATGGGGAGGGAAGAATGTGGGCGGAGCCAGCTAAGTCCAAATTATTTCACTTTGACCATTCATGAGACTCTGAATGAGGCCTGGCTGAATCATGAGGTTCTATACTCCTTGTTCTTTTCTTTCTGTTTTCTGAAATTGATAAACATGATTCATTTTTCAACAGCCATCTGTGGGAACACATGGACTCCTTCACTTAGTAGCTATTAAGATCTGCTCCACAGTCTGAGGGGGCGATTTGGGAATGTTTTTCTCCCAGGTCCTTTGCATGGGAACTTTTCCCGTATCAGAAAATTAATAAAATTTTGGTGAGAAGCAGTACAGCATGTCTTCAAAACTCCCTGAAATCTTCTCATCACCTTTAATCAGGTCATCTGACAAGTTACCTTCAAAGAAACGGACTTCGAGCTGAGTCCTTATGAGGACTGGGTTTTGCTTTATTTGTGAAACATTGTGAAGCTCCAGAACTCCTATTTGCCTTGACAGTCAAACTTTTGATGAAGGAGGAAAAAGCAGGGAGAAAGAGAATGACATAAATAGAAAATACATCGGAAATAGTAAATGTATTCAGAGCAGATGACTTATTGCCCTTCCAGTTGAACCCGGCAATAAAGAATATAATAAATGAGTCCCCTGGGGAACTTTTTTTCCATTTCAACTGCTTCCTTTGGCTATGTTCACTTTTCAGTTTCCACCCCCATTTTTGGTCTTTAGGTCTGGTTATGAATATATTTCAGCAAAGCTGCATAAATGACCCACCTGGTTGAGCCTTGGGGGTCAGATTCTGAATACTACTTGGATACGATTACAATGACATCCCCTCAAGACTTTGTTCTGGTGTTGTTAATGAGTGCCTTGGGTTGCTAAAGATCAAAGATCCCCCTCTGTGTCTCTGGCTCAATTCCCCTTGCCTTCATAGACTAGTGTCACTGCTCTATCCACAGAAGTCACTTTTAAAATTGAGATAAAATTCACACAGCATAAAATTCATCATCTTAACATTCTTAAAGTATACATCTCAGTGGTTTTTAGCATGTTCACAATGTTGTGCAACCATCAGCACTATCTAATTCCAGAACATTACCATCACCCCAAAAAGTAACCTTGCACCCATTATCCATCACCTCATAATTCTTCTATCCCCTATAGGCCCTGACAACCATGAATCTACTCTCTGCCTCTGTGGGCTTTCCTATTCCAGATTTTTCGTATAAATGGAATCATATCATACATGAACACGAGGTCAGGTTTCTTTCACTTAGCATGTTTTCAAGGTTTATCTATGTTGTAGCATGTACCAGTATTCCATTCCTCTGTATGGCTGAATATTACTTCATTGTATGGATACATCTCAGTTCATTCATCCATTCATCAGTTGATGGACATTTGGGCTCTTTCCCAATTACTGCTACGAACATGCATATATAAGTGTGTGGATATAGGTTTTCAGTTCTCTTGGATATATACCCAAAAGTGGAACTGATGGGTCATACAGTAACTCTATGTTTAACTTTTTGAGGAATTACCAAATGTTTTCCAGGGTCTTTTTTTTCAAGGAGCATAGGATGTTAAGATTGATTTCAGAGACACTGTTGTGGAGGGGCAGCTGAATTGTCAGAAAAAAATGCCCACCATAAAGTTGAAGATAAAAGGGTCGCACCCAGGTGAGATAAGGTTGACTATTTCAGTTGGGGCATTATCCACATGCAGTGGTTGTTAAAGCTGCAGGCTCCCCCCCACAGGTCTCT
Organism: Ursus maritimus; assembly: GCF_017311325.1. Taxonomy (NCBI): domain Eukaryota; kingdom Metazoa; phylum Chordata; class Mammalia; order Carnivora; family Ursidae; genus Ursus; species Ursus maritimus. Next base: position 31,041,894 of record NW_024424453.1, read on the forward strand.
GAGGTCTCTGAGGGGGATAGCAGGTGAAAATAAGAGAATACAAGAGGACTTCCATCAGCTAAGCCCTGGCTAGGATGGTTCTTTATGTAGACTCTCAATTTAATCATCACAACACAGTTAAGTAGATAATGTCATCAGCCCCATCTTATAGGTGGGGCAACTGAGGCTCACTGAGATTAAGCATATGGACTGGTTTGCATGGCTTATGTATAGCAGAGCCAGGATTTAAGTACTGGTAAAAACCATAGATACAACCTGAAAAAAAATTTAAGGGATTAGAGGTAGATTTTTAAAAAGACAGTACTGTTAAGTACAACAGGATGGGATAAGTGATGTATAGTGTTCCAGGATAAAAGAGAGATTTTTGTTTGTTCTTTGTTTTATTTTACTTTATGTATTTATTTTTTAAAAGATTTTATTTATTTATTTGAGAGAAACAGTATGAGAGAGAGCATGAGTGGGGGAGAGAGAGCCAAAGGGAGAAGCAGACTCCCTGCTGAGCAGGGAGCCTGATGCAGGACTTGGGATCATGACCTAAGCAGAAGGCAGAGGCTGAACCTACTGAGCCACCAGGTGCCCCTGTTTGTTCTTTGTTTTAGAAGAAGGTTGTCAATTGTGCCAACTGTTACAAAGGTGTCAAGTAAACACAAATGTATGTGTACAGTAGTATTTAATTATCTCATACCTGACCCATTATATGCCTCAGGATGTTTGCTATTCAGACTTTAATACATTCCGGGCTATATCTGCTGCTGTCTGTGCATTTCCCTCTGCAGAACACCAGGACACTGCAGAGTCTCTATTCTAGACAATAACTGCATTTCAGAAGGAGTAAGAAAACCCATTATTTACAGAGAAACCAGTTTGACAAAAACAAGAATTTCAAAGTAAAATGAGATTTGCTCACATTAAGCCATGAAATAAAAGTTTGAGTGCACAAGATGAAATAACTCTTAGTACTGGAAGGAAAAAGAATTATATCGTAGCATTGAAATAAAACCATATTTTATGGGTAATGAGGCAATACTCTCACCTTTCCTCAGTATTTTATATCTTTAACTTTTTTTCCCTCTTCAGACAGTGATGGGTGGACCTGAGATTAAAGTGCCATTACTTCAGGGCACTGAAGCACAAACCACATAATGGTGACATTCAGAAATCTCAGGCACTTGCAGCCAGTCGAGTCTTTTTCATTAGCAATCTTGATATTGTTGGGACTAGTCTTTCCCTACTTCGCATTGTTGGTTTGCTTGGCACTTGGGGATGTTTTCAAGGATAAAACAAGGTTGGAGCTGGGTCTGTGTAAAGCAGTCATGAAGCTCTTGTATGGAAACTTTCCATGAAAAGATGAGAAAAAAATGTTTTTTTGAAGAAAAAGAGGTAAAAACAAAATAAGTTGATGCCATAATATGTCTATATTACAAACCAACAGAAGACTTTGTTCTTTTTAGCTGTTTGATTGTTTTGTTTTCTGCTCGGATAAAAATAGGGTTTGGTTTTTATAGAAAGGCTTTTGCTACATGTGCAGTTTCAAGCACAGAGAGTAGGGAAGCCTCTTAGGTCCTTCTCATGTTTGCTGAGATGCCCTCCAAAGGATGGCTTGGTTGCTGCTGCTCCAGCATTTGCAGATACTGATGCCTGAGAAGGTGGATCCTTTCCAAGTTGGACTGGAAATACAGGCTGCAAGGTATAGGAGTGCATTACAGGAGAACGGTCATTGCTGCTTGGGTCCATGGCAATCAGGAGTCCTTACTTAACCCCTGAGAGGAGTATATATCCTTTCAGAAGATCTTGATATTTAGTAATTGAGTATTTACTATGCAGACAGACTCTAAGGTGGCCCTCCACAATATAAGTCTCCTTGCCTAAGTGTGTTCACCCTTGTATAATCTTGTATAATCTTCTTCCCTTGAGTGGAAATGAGACCCAAGATTTGCTTCTGACCAATAGGATGTGGTCAAGGCAATGAGATGTCACTGCCATGATTACATTATGCTACATGAGCCTTTGTCTTGCCAGCAGACTTACTCTAGGAACTCTTCTTGTTGGCTTGATAAAGTAAATGGCCATGTTGGAAAGCACATGTGGCAAGGATCTTCAGACAGCCTCTGGGAGTTGAGGGCATCCTTCAGTCAACAGGCAGTGAGAAGCTAGGGCCCTCTGTCTTAACAACCACAAGTAAATAAAGTCTGTCAACATTGATTGGAAGTGGAGTCTTCCCCAGTTGAGCCTCTAGATGAGACCACAGCCTCACCTAACACCTTCAGTGCAGCCTTGTGAGATCCTGAGCAAGGGACCTAGTTAAGTTGTGCATAGACTCCTGATGCACAGAAATTGAGGTAAGAAATGTGTGGGGGTTTTGTTTTTTTAATTTTTAAAGATTTTTATTTATTTATTTGAGAAAGAGAGAGAGAAAGCACGACCAAGGGGAGGGATAGAAGGAGATGCAGACTCCCTGCTGAGCAAGGAACCTTATGTCAGATTCAATCCCAAGACCCCAGGATCATGACCCAAGCCAAAGGCAGACACTCAACTGACTGAGCCACCCAGATGCCACAGAAATGTGTATTATTTTAATCCACTGAATTTGTGGCAATTTGTTATGCAACAACAGAAAACTAACATATTCACATATTATATCTTCTGATCCCTAAGCTTAATTGTACATTTAATAAACAATTGTATTCTTAGATAACAAAACTTAAAGAGACCAATGGTTGACTGCTTTGAGTGAGCATCATAGAGTTCAGAATGTATAAGCAGACTCTGTCAAAGTGGGGTTTTTTCCCCCTATAATTTGCTAATGGTTATGAAAGGGCTAAAGTAATGGGCTAGTGTCCTGTTTTGAATATGACAGGGGTATTTGTATCAAACTGAACTAAAAGGGAGTGCTGTTGAAAAAGGAACAAGTCCATTAGAGCCTTCCCAGTTATGGCTATGTCCTAACATTAATTGCACCTGCATTGATTACTGCTTGTTGATTGTTGAAATTCAAATTTGGTTATCTATGGATGGACTCTGCCTCTTACCCAAAATGAATTTAGAAAAGGTAAAAACACCTAGAATCAAGTTTGGGTAAGCAGTGCATCCTATAAAAAGCAGAGTACATGACTTTGGGCAGCAAAGACAATCAGGTTAATATGAACATTCTCAGAGGGATTTGTGTTCACTCTTCATTTCTTCTCCAACCATCTTTTTCTCCAGGCTTATCCATCTTCCTTATCACTGGTACTTTTCAGTCTGTGATCTATTTGATATCTTCCTTAAGGTGTCATTAGAGCTTTAACACCGACATTTGATATTTTGAACATTTTGATGTCTCTTCAAACTTCCAAGTATTTGATTAAGTAAATAATTCTTCAGAATTATCAAGTATATGCAATTCTTTGAGTAATTATTGAGTAACTGCACATTCAAGTCAGTATAATATTTGATAAACACTGCATTAAGTTCAAAATGGAAGACACATTTGACTTTAATATTATACATAGAAAGTTCAGAACTCAGTTTTTAAAGATTAAGTAAAGAAATGTTCAGGAACCCATTCACTTCACATCTGTTACCTGCTCATGCCTACAGTTATGAATAACTTAGTGTGGTTTTCATTGCATTTGCATGCCTGTGCATGCATTGTCCAGGATCACTATGTGAAACCACTCCAGCTAAACTTTGGGAGAAATCATGCCTTGCATTTCAGATACAGAAGTGACCAGCCTGGGGAGAGAATCAGCTATGCTTTCAAGATCACTGCAAATAAGTACTCTGAAAAAAATATTTGCTGCCTGCCACCCTAGATGAGCTGATAAGAGTTGGGCCACCTGGACCACATCCCTTACCGCAAAAACTTCTTGGCATTCAAGAAGATTCAAGATGGGCTATCTGTTCTCTGCTCCATAAAAAGGCAATAACAAGGCCTCAGCTGTGAAATTCAGGGAAGAAAACCATAGTATTATCAGTGGGAAAACCAATCTGTAGTCAGCCCAGCATGTGTCAGCTACTGGAACTACTGTGGGAACTCCCTATAGCTCATTCTTCTAATCTGGAATCTTCTTTGTAGTTGATGACAATGACACTATTCAGCTCTAAGTCCACAAACAAATACACGTTAGCCAGAATATCCTATATTAACCAGGTTGTCTCTGCTGCCCAAATTCATGTACTTTTTCTTCTGTAGGATGGTGGGACATCAACAACTTTTAGGATTGCTCCCTCAAACTTAATTCTAAGCTTTTTTCCTTCCTAAGTCATTTTGGGTAAGAACTAGAGTCCATCTGTTGTTTTGTTGCATTTTATTTCCACAACCAGTCAATTCCTTACCTCTTCTCGGCTTCTTTCCCTTCCTTCTTTCATTCCTTCTTTCCTTCCTCCCTCCCTTCCTTCTTCCTTCCTTCCTTCCTTCCTTCCTTCCTTCCTTCCTTCCTTCCTTCCTTCCTTCATCCGTCTTTCAAGTAGACTCCACACCCAGCATGGAGCCCAGTGTAGGGCTTGAGCTCACAACCCTGAGATCAAGACCCAAGCTGAGATCAAGATTTGGACGCTTAACTGACTAAGCCACCCAGGTACCCCTCCACTTCTATTTTTAACCCTCCTTCAGCCTCAAGGATTTTCTTTCTTCTGGACCCATGGTCACCTTTGCCCTTTCCTATTAGAATGATTGCCTAGCTGGCTTGCTTTGCTAGAGAGAACTTTGACCACAGGGCATATAGTGACTGACACTTCATCTTCCTACCTGTTCAGGCAGGTGATAGTCAAATCCTTCCTTTACCCAACAAAGAGAGAAACAAGATTAGAGTTAGGCACTTGAGCTATTATTTCATAAAGAGTTCAGTGCTTCAGCACAATTGCCTGATCTTTATCATCGCAATTCAATTTTCAGGATGCAGCGGAGAGAAAAAATATGTTCATGTTATCTTCCTCTTTGTACGAGAACATCCAACACGAGCCTCCTCTTCCCAATTCCCAGAAGAGAACAGCAGCTACTAAAACTATGAATGCCATCACAAGTATCAAGATGAGTCCCTTCAGTTTCAAGACTTGACAGTTTTGTGTTTTTTTCAGTCACAGGGAGTTGACCCGACTTTGCTTTTTCTGATAGCTTTCTGCAGGGCCCTGCAGAATAGCTTTTGCTTTGATTACCCAGTGATTTACAGCCTTTCTCATTTGCTTCTTATATCTCATTTTTCCAGAGTATAGGGAGCTCTCCTCTTACCCTGTTGCCTCAAAGCAATTTTCCTTATCATCCTCCAGAAGTCCAAGGCCCATCCTTTATGTACTTCTGATTCTCCTGAATAATGATTGTTTTTCTTTCTCTTTCCTCCTTCCTATCTTTCTTTCTTTCTTTGTAGCATCAGCATTTTCATCAAGGGGCAGATTTCATACAAACATAGAACTCCAATACTGATTCTTTCACAGTGGGAAAAAATAGTGCTTTCTTCCTCTCATATTTACCTGGCTAGGTATATGCAATTATTCTTGTGAATTACAGAACTTTGTGGGGAAAGTCATCTTAACATTCTTGATATGTTTGAAAAATAGTATGCCAACATTTAGATATACAGATATGTTAGGGCTTCTCCCAGAAGCAAAGCTGTGAGAAAAATTGAGTGCACACAGTTATTTTGTGACGGTGGATGATGTGGGCAGAAGTGAGTGTGTGTGTGTGTGTGTGCACGCACGCATATGTGTTTGTCCAGTAAGGAAGAAAAGGCAGTATATAAAGGGTACACTATTTAGGCAACTACCATAATGTGCAATTGAAGTTCAATCCTGTGGAAAAGTTTTGGAAAATGGTGTAAAACGCATACTTCATTATGATCCTACTCCAGGGGCAAGGGAGCTGGGATGTTTATACATTCACGCCCACCGTCATTGATTAAGGGATGCCTCTAATGGGTTTCAAATTACCCAGGTACTTTGGCCAGCCTTGCATGCAGGCAAAATGGGTTCCAGCAGCCCAAGAGCAGCCTTCTGACGAAGTTGTAAGTTCTGGCTGTTGGAAAGCAGACTGCCACACACAGAAGTGAGGAGAGATGAAGGGAGCACTGGTGTATCTGCTGTAGGGAACCAAAGGCCAGGGCTTGGAGGGATTAGTTCATCCTATCACCTAGCTGATAGGCAAGCAACCTGAAAGTCACTGTGGAGGTAGACCATGTTGTGATTCAGAAGTTCTCCACAAACGAGTGGCTCGGGTTAGCGGGTGATCAGTATAGTAGACATTTGCCTTTCTTCTGGCTTCCAGCCACGCCCCCCCCATCTTTTGTATTTGGAGGGCTCGACATCATTAAGTGACTTGGTAAAATGTTCTCACTCCAGAGACCAAAAGAGCTGATTTTCTTTCCTTGCCTCCTTGTAGCCAAGGTATTGGTAGTGATCTGGCCTCCTCCATTCAGGGATTCCTGCCTGGGATTTTCTCTTGTCAGTTTGGGCTGCTAGAGCAAAGAACCATAGACTAGGTAACTTATAAACAACGTGTTTATTTCTCACAGTTCTGGAGGCGAAAAGTCCAAGATCAAGGTGCCAGCATGCTTGGGTTCCAGGGAGAACCCTCTTCTGGGTTGCAGACTACCATCTTCTTGTGTCCTCACAAGGTGGGAAGTGGGTGGGAGAGCTCTTGGGGTGCCATTTATCAGGGCACCCTCTCCCATTCAGGAGGGCTCCACCCTCATGAGTTAATCACATGCCAAAGGCCTCATCTCCTACCATCACACTGGGAGGCAAAATTTTGGTATATGACTAAACATTCAATTCCTTACAGACTTCTAATCCTCCAGGAGTAAAACAAAATGCAGAAACTGTGGAGAGTTGCCCTTGAGGGTGCTGTCGGGATGCAGGAACAGAGGAGTCAGTGGTAGCAGCCTAACAGCAGTGGTGCAAACATAACCTGGGTCCCCAACCCCCCCAACCTAGCTCCCCTGACCTGAGCATGTGCCTCCAAGAAATGTATTTTCTGTTTCACTTTGCATTGGTTTCTACTGCCCGCAACTAAGAATTTAGAGAATGACAGAAGTTTAAATGCAGGCAATGTCCTGCTTTGTACAGAGCGCTTTTCTACAACCTAGAGAGGAGGCGGAGAGAAATAAAGGCAATAGATGATAAGCGTTCAGCCTTCAACAAGTTCACAGTCTAATCAGACTGATAAAAGTAAGGTCATGTGACTGGATTAAGAAGTTGTGGTCCGTATATACAATGGAATATTACTCAGCTATCAGAACGAATTCTCAACATTTGCTGCAACATGGACGGCACTGGAGGAGATAATGCTACGTGAAATAAGTCAAACAGAGAAAGACAATTATCATGATTTCTCTCATCTATGGAACATTAGAACTAGGAAGATCGGTAGGGGAAGAAAGGGATAAAGAAAGGGGGGGTAATCAGAAGGGAGAATGAAGCATGAGAGACTATGGACTCTGAGAAACAAACTGAGGGCTTCAGAGCGGAGTGGGGAGGAATGGGATAGACTGGTGATGGGTAGTAAGGAGGGCACGTATTGCATGGTGCACTGGGTGTTATACGCAACTAATGAATCATCGAAATCAGGGATGTACTGTATGGTGACTAACATAATAAAAAAACATTAAAATAAAAAAAAAAGAAGAAGTAAGGTCATGTGAGAAACCTGAACCACACACACGTATCTTGTTTACATGTGTTATCTTTTACTCAACTATCTTTTATATTCTTCGGGTCATTTATCCTCAATAACTCTTCATGGGCAGTGCAATTCCCTAGGTTTTGTGGAGGAAGAAACTGAGGCATGGGGGAGCTAAGTAATATTCCTATAACGCTACTGTCGGGAGAGGGCAAAATCAAGACTAAAATGCCATCGTGCCCTCTCGACCACGTGCCCTTCCCTTTAGAGTTCTGTTTAGGAATACCTTGTTGTGCATGGTCAAAGGTCTAGAGCAGGGGTTGGCAAACCATGGCTCACATCCTGCCAGCCAATCCTTTTGTAAATAACATTTCATTGGCACACAGCCATGCCCATTTGCTCATGTATTATCTAAGGCTGCTTTGAAGCTACTGTCAGCAACGTTGAGTAAATGCACTGCATATCATGTGGCCTGCAAGCCTAGAATATTTACTATCTTGCTCTTTATAGAGAAAACTTGCCAACTTCTGGGCTAGGGTATATTTATAAACAATTTTGCTTCCCTGAATTAAGCTTCTAGGAGTCCCCTACCTGGGTGTCATTTGTTCCATACTATCCTACAGACATTAATGACTGCACAATAAACAAATCGAGGTACAAAGAAATAACTGTAATAATAATAATATTAACAACAACAACCGTCATTAATGAGGACTCCCTATGTTCAGGCCTGTGATGAAAGCTTTAACTGACATACTTCTACTGGCCTGATTCCAAGTTCAAAGAGGTTAAGTAAATTGTGCAGGAGCAGGGCAGCTGCGTTAATCCTGCATATCTGTCTGCAGAGGCTGGGGCTCTTCACCACCATGCTTTACTGTGCTGCCCTTCATCCATCAGAAAGAGGGAAAGCCAGGAAAAAGAAGGAACCCTTCACGAAGCTGGTGCTAATGAGACAGTGGACGTCAGGTTGCCCAGAGCAGGTAAGTTTGTGAGGGGCACTCTGCCTCCCAAATTGTCAAAGTAATTATCAGTATCACTTTCTGTTTTCTCAATGAAATGTGTTGACAAACCCCTCAAGATAGCATTACTGTAGACATCTAACGACGAGGAAATAGTAGCCAAAGCTTCTAGTCCCACTAATGTTTGATTTTTGAGTTTCTGAATTTTGATATTTTCTGATATTCTGAATGACCAACCACCCAAGCCTTTACAGCTTCAATAGTAAGGTGCACACTAGCATAGCAAAGGAGTGGGTCGTGAGCCCACTTAATTTAAAATAAGTCTGCCTTGTCTTCAAATATCACTAACACACTTCCCAGCTTTGTTGGGAGCTTCCAGGTGGTTTATGAAGCGGTGCCAAGGTCCTGCTTCATTCCCTTGGCTTTAGTTCTCACCTGCCTTCTGTAGGGAGGTTATTCATGCTCCACCGGAAAGCTCAACCTATTGACCCAGGTGTCAGACAGCCAAGGATGTATAAGGCAGGCTGAGAGCCCCCACTGCAGCCCACAGATGCTGGAGCTTGGCATTGGTTGCCCTATAGATTTTGGAATCCCAGTTCTGAACACAGAACTCCAATGTTGGTCTTAAAGTCTAACTTGTGGTCACTAGCCTGGGCACTCCCACTGCTCTTGGCATCGTCTATGCCTAGCCTATTGCTGGGGACAGAGTATATGATCAGAAAAAGATGTAGTAGACCACTCTATCAGCCTCAGGGGAAGCAGAATCAGGACAACTGGCAGTGTTTCCCTTTATTCATGCATTAATTTCCCTGGGCCCAGGAGCGACTTCACCTCCCGAAATCCAGCTAGCGCTGTGGGTCTCATTATCCTGCTCTGGTCTGACCACTGCTCACATAACTGCCTGCCTACCAGATTTTTCAGCATCACTCATTGATGGAATTCTGATTCAGTATCTTACCCGCCCATTAGAACTCAACCCTTTCCTCTTGGATTTTCAGTGCTGACCACTGGCTGTTGGATGTTTTGGCCTACCATGCTTTGCCCTTTGCCGTACTTCTGTGGTTGGCTCCAGGAGTAAGGCTACTTCCCCTATTTATTTTTCACTTTTATTTTTCAAGTAATCTCTACACCCAACATGGAGCTCAAACTCAGGACTCCAAGATCAAGAGTTGCATGTTCTACGAACTAAGCCAGCCAGGTGCCCCAAGGCCATTTCCTCTAAATGCCTGCCCGGCTATGTGGTGTGTCTAGTAGGACCATGTACCTAGAAAAATAACAAGATTACTAATAGTATAATAAAATACCCACTATTTTAGCCAGAGCTATTATTTCATTTGATGATTAAACCTACCTGTAAGTAGGTATTGTCATCCCTATTTTAAAGATGAAGAAACTAAGACTTAGAGAAAGAAACCAAACTTATTCTGGATTACCGTATTAACTTTTTATTGCTGTGTAGCAAATTACCACAAACTCAGTGCCTTAAAATAATACACATTAATTACCTCAAAGTTGCTGTGGGAGGTGTCTGGGCACAACATGGCTTGATTTTCTGCTCAGGGTCTCACAAGGCTGCAACAAGCTGTCAGGTGGGCTGCATTCCTGTCTAGATGCTTGGCAGGGGAAGAATCCACTTCCAAGCTCACTCACATTGTTGGTGAAATTCATTTCCTTGTAGCTGTGCGACTGAGGGCCCCAGCTTCTTACTGGCTCTCAGCTTAGGGCCACCCTCACTCAAGGCCACCCACAGTTCCCTGGCCACATGGCCTGCTGTATAAACAGTTCATGCGGCTATTTGTTTTCTCAAGGCTAGAAGAATAAGCTCTAGCTGCAGTCTACTAAGATGGGTCTTATATAAGGTAACATAATCATGGCAGTGACATCACCTCATCTTTGCTATGCAATGTAACAAGATCACAATCATGACATCCCGTCACATTTGCCATATGTAATAGGTTAGAAGCAGGTCCTAGATTCCACCTGCCCTCGAGAGGAGGGGATTAGACAAGGATGCGATTCATTGGTGGTGACTTTAGGGTGTGTCTGCCACAGTCCCATAGCTGCTAAGCCAATGATCAGGGGCCCGAGCCATGTCACACTGCCTCCCTACAACTCTGGCTTCCTTTCTTTCTCATCTGCCCCTCTGACCACGTGAAATGGTCCTGTCTTGGGAGTCTTGAGTTGTAAACTTTTGACACTGCCCTCAAGGTCATGCACAGTGTTTTTGATCAAATCTTCTCTGTTTTTCCAATGCAAACCACCTTGAAGAGGGTTTGAAATAAGCCTGCTGGTTTTGGAAAGTCATTTACATGGTACTCAGGCTTATTGGGAGATTGCGGGTGGTGTATGACAGTAAAACAACCAGCAAAGGCTTTGGAACAAGCCCCGGGCAGATACGCTGTAGAGACTCACTGCTATGTTCCACGGGGGCTGAATTCGGTGTCTCCGGAGGACAACTTCTATCAACATGCAAACAAAGACTGAAATGTCCAAAGAAGAAAAAGACCTAATGCTATTTTTCAATTTAAATCAATTCAGAAATATTCATATCTGGTTTGAATTTAAATTCCTTTCTCAAACAAATGCAAAGGAGATAGCTGAGCACTGTCACCTCCCTGAAGAAAATTGTCAGTGCTTCTCTCGCAGTGTCACATCACCCTTTTATTTCTGAGGAGAGAGACCCTGTCAGCAATCGCACATGACAGCCTTGTCATAGAGGTTGCCATTTTTCCATGGATGTGCCTGGTTTCTTGGCCCTCCTATATTTTAATTTTCTAAGCGGTGATACAGTGGAGATCTGATGTGGTGAGCAGACTCCACAGAGAGTTTTGTCTGCTGCTTATTAGTTTGTGATGAAAAACAACTCTGCAGAAACATAAAGTGTGTTCTGCTCCTGTGTCTGAGATAGATTCTAAGTTCATTCAAACTCATAAAAAGGGCTCAAAAAGGCAATAGCAACACAAGCTGGTCTTGATTGAGAATCAGGATTGCTTTAGTAGGCATACTAAAGTTTTTTGTTTTTTTATCACAAATAAGTTAGGTTTCCCAAATACAATTTTTAACTCTGCCAGCACATTGTTCGGTGCTTCCATCACTCATGGCGGGATAATGTCACAGTGAAGAAAGAGCATGGGGAAAGCAGGGAATTCGGCTGAGCTGAATTTATGAAAGTGCTGTAGAAACAGATAACCAATGGTGTATGCAAAGCTCAAGTCTTAAAACACATTGTGTATGTAAGAGAAGACAAGATATTTATGTTTTGCCACCCAAACTTTAAAAAATACGTGTCACTGACAAAAATGTACTGCTTTTTGAATTGCTTTTGAATTGGGGGTAATCTTTAAACAAGTTAAGCCAAGGAAATAAATGACAAAATAATACACGGTATCTTACAAAACTAGAAACTTCCATAAAGAAGGGAGATTGGAGACTAGTCAGTGGGAAGTTGCTGTTACACTGACCTCCTGCCATTCCTTTATGACACAGACCACAGTCAGAAATTGTAGGCCTTCTTTTGGAAAGTGGTTCCTGATTCCCACAAAGTTCTTTGTTTTCTGATCCCACTGGAGTCAAGACAGGGTTTGATTGCTCAAAGAGAGAGAGAGAAAATGGTGGCGGTGGGTGGTGGGAGGAAGAATCCAGATGTGGAGAAATTTAGACCCACTATGGCTGGGCACCAGGTGAGGGCTAGGTGGAGGTGGAACCATCCTCTGTCCGCATCCCATCCCTCTCTTGGCTCAACACTGGAGAAAAGTTGGAAGACAGAAGGAAAAAAGGTGAAATTCGTCATTACTTGATCCCTTAGGATACCTCCTGATATAATAGAAAATTAAGTTGAAGCAATGAAATCATTCTATGTCTCCTGTAAGTCTAGAGGAAGGAGATTCCAGAGTTTGTTCAGCATCTTAAGCTGAGTTAGCACTGAATTCTCTTGGCATTCTTCTCCAGCTACAAGATGGCAGCTCCTGCTCCAGCCATCACCTCCTCACGGGGTGAGCGTGGAGGTGAGGGGAAGGGATGCACACATACAGTAAAAGAGGTGAATCTCACATGATTGTGAGGAGCTGAAATACACAGCAGAACAGGAAACAGGATATCCTTTTTCAAATAGAGAGATTTCAAGAAGGAGAGAGGAAGGGAGGAGAGGAAGGGAGAGCAGTGTACAAATCCTAGTGAAATGCTCCGATCCCTTGATAGACTATTGTTTAGAGGAAGCAAAAGAAAAACCAATCACATGCAATTTCCTTCCAATTCAAAAATCTGGATTTATAAAAAAAAAAAAACAAAACTTGGAAACGGGCCAGCCTGCAGCCAGAATGAGCTGACCGGATTGCAGTTAAGGCGTGTCATCAGAGCAATGAGTAAAAGCTACACAATGGCTCAGGTCAAACGCTTTAGAAGTAAAAGGGATTTCACTCCCATTATCTAGGCTTTCAGTAGAACCAAAAATTTTAATTCACAAAGGCTCACAGTTTAATTCCACTCTGTGGTGCTTGTCAGAGTTTCCCTTCCCCTGACATTTATTTTCTTCTTCCTTGTTAGAGCAAAGCCATACTTTTCAGCCTTGTTTTTTTTTCATTCTCATTTTAGGCCTCAACTGTTTTTTCCTCTCTAGTTCACTGTTGATGCTGGCTCATTTTTCTTGGAAACAAATTGTTTTGGTGTGAGTATAAATTTAGACCAATCGCCAGGAACATTGTTATCAGGAAGAGAATCCTAGCAGGCAGCTGCGGCCAGCATGCTTTAAAAAAATTTCCACACGTTTGCATATCAGAACTGATGGGCACAGGTGACAACAGACGAGCTTTCAGAGAGGTGGTCTAGTGTGATGATTAAGAGCACAGACTCTGGACCCAGAGTGTCCTGGTTTAACCCCAGCCTTCACACCTATTCCTTGTGTGACATTGGAAGCTATGAAATTACAATGCCTCGGTTTCTTCATCTGTAAAATGGGAATGATGTTACTGCATACCTCATAGTGTTACTGTGAGGATTGAATGAGTTCATGTCTCTAGATTCCAACTACTTACCATCTCTATAACTACCTATCAATGGCGTCTGAGCTGCCAGCCTCTTTATGGATTCCAGCCTCCGAACTAGCCTCCCTGTCTCTACCTTTGCCCTGCAATTCCACAGGGTCTACTTCCCAACATGGCATAGACTTACTCTTTTATAATGTAAGTCAAAGGTAATGTCACTGTTTTGCTCTCTACCTCACAAGAGCTCCCCATCTCCCTTACTGGAAAGACAGAGTGTCCACAGTGGCCTAAAGGACCCTACATGAGCTGGCCTGTCATTTCCTCTCTGACCTCATTTCTAATGAGTCTTCTCTTCCCTCACTCTGTTCCAGCCACACTCTGGTCTCCTTGTAGTTCCTTGAACACCAGGAGATCTCCTGCCTTATGGGTTTGCTCTGACTGTTCCCTCTGCCAGGATGCTCTTCCCTCAGATATCTGCATGACTAGGTCCATTACCTTCTCTCCTGTTTCTTAACAGCTTTATTAAGGTATAATTTGTATACCATAAAAATCACCTGTATTAAATACACACTTTAAAGTATATTTAGAGTTGTGCAACTATCACCCCAATGCATTTTTAGAACATTTTCATCACTGCAAAAAGGAATCCTGTACACTTCAGCTGTCATCCTTCTATTTCCCCACGCATCCCGTCCTAACACAACCTTTAATCTACTTTCTGTGTCTATATATTTGCCTACTCTGGACATATCATGTAAATGGAATGATGCAATATGTGGCCTTTTGTGATTGGTTTCGTTCACTTTGCGTGCTTTCAAGGTTCATTTATGTTGTAGCATGTAACAGGACCTCATTCCTCTTCATTGCTGAATGTTATTCCATTGCGTGGAGAGAACACATTTATTCATTGATCAGTTCATGGACATTTTGGCTGTTACGGCTAATGCTATTATGAACCTTGTGTTATGTGTGGACATATATTTTTAATTGTCTTTGGTATATACCTAGGAAAGGAATTATGGGGTCATATGGTAATTCTATATCGAATAATTTGAGACACTGCCCAGTTGTTTCCCGGAGTGAGTGCACCATTTAATATTCCTACCAGCAGTGTATGAGGGTTTCAATTTCTCATCTCTAACACTAATTGTTATTTGATTCTAACCATCTTAGTGGGTATGAAGCAATATCTCATTGTGGTTTTGAATTTCATTTCCCTAATGACCAGTGGTATGAAACATCTTCTCATGCCCTTGTTGGCCATTTGTATTCCTTCTTTGGAGAAATGTCTGTTCAAATCCTTTCTCTATTTTTTATTCTGTGATTTGTTTCCTTGTTATTGAATCGCAAGTATTCCTTATATCCTGGGTTCAAGTCTCTTATCAGATATATGGTTATCAGAGATATAGGATTTGCAAATATTTTCTTCTAATCTATGCATCATGTTTATTGTTTACTGTGTCCCTTTGCTAAGACATAACCTCCAGAAAGCCAGACATCTTTTTCTGTTTGGCTCAATGATGTATCCCCAGTGCCTAGAATGGTACCTGGCACATAGCCGTTGTTCAATAAATACCTTTTGGATGAATATATTAATGTGTTTTCAAATAGCCACTGCTGTATGAGGTGGTGGCAGTGTTGTTTTCCTGCGTGGAGAAAGCAGTTCAGAATGTAGTGCTAAAATCATCCTATCAGTCAGATCCAGAGGTTCTTGCCAAACAAGCTCCTAAGCTGCTTGAGTGCTTTTTTTCTTACACGTTGAAGAGGTTTCTTTTTTTTTTTTTTCATCACTTATAAAATAAAGAAAATAAGATCTCAGTATTTACTTCATAGGTGGCATGCAAGTGAAATGAAATAATGTATGTGATGAGTGATTCAGACCAGATAGAAGTCAATTTCTCACTCACATAATGGACAATCAGGTCTTTCTGTCCCATGAGATAAGCTCAGGCATCATGTTTCTTCCATCTTGTTCTTCCTCCACCTCCTACAGTGTTGCCCCTTATATCGTTAAGCTATTGCTGTGTAACAAAGTACCCCAAAATGTAATGACTTAACGCAACAATTTTTTTTCCTGCTTATGGTTCTTAAGATCAGCAGTTTAACTTGTACTCAGGTGGATGGTTCTTCTACTGGTCTCACCTGGGATCACTCATGTAGATACAGTCATCGGGTGGCTTGACTGAGGCTGGATAGTTTAAAAGGGCCTACTCACATGTTGGCTGTTAACTGGGCATCTCTCTCCATGTGGTCTCTCATTGTCCACGAGGCTAACTCAGGCATCTTTACATAGCAGTCACAATTCCAAGAAAGAAATGTAGACATTGCATGGCACCCTTAAGCCCCAGGCCTACGACTCTGTTATCAATACTTTCCCCATTCTATTTGCCAAAGAAGACTAAAGAGGTGGAGGAGGAGACCTCGCCTTTTGGTGGAAGGATGTCAAGGTCACATTGCAGAGGGGCACGCATCTATAGATGGGATGAATTTGGGGCTATTGCAGTCTACCATGCTCCCTTTCCTGTTTGATTGAAGCTATCTCTTTTTTTTTTTTTTAAGGTTTACTTATTTATTTGAGAAAGAGAGAGCACCAGAGTGGGATGAGGGGCACAGGGAGAAACAGACTCCCTGCTGAGCAGGGAGCCCAACTCGGAACTTGATCCCTGGGACTCCAGGATCATGATCTGAGCCGATGGCCCATGTGTAACTGACTGAGCCACCCGGGGCTTGAAGCTATCTCTTGAGTATTACATTTGTAATTCAATAGCTCGCATGTAATTGCCAAAAGTGAGTTCCGTGGCTACCTTAAGCCACTATAGACCTACTGAATAAGGAACCATAGGGGTGGGCTCTGCAATGTATATTTTAACATCAGGTGATTCTGTTGCACCCCAAAGTTTGAGAACCGTGCTCTGTTGCATACTGTGGTGCTGAGCCCAAGTCCCATCTTTAGGGCCAATGTAGCCAATTCTCAAGCTGCAGGAAACCTTCACTGCTGACATAGCTGTGTTCTTCACTGGGAATTGCCCTCAACTTCAGGGACCTGCCTTGCCCAAGGTTACACTCCCCACCAGCGTGTAGTCCATGGCCAATGACTAGCTGATGTAGGGATACAAAAGCCCACCTCTTGTCTTAAATTGGGACAATTTTCTTTTTTTAAGATTTCATTTATTTATTTGAGAGAGAGCACGAACAGAAGGGAGGGACAGAGGGAGGAGCAGACTCCCACTGATCATGGAGCCTGAGCCGGGGCTCAATCCCATTTCCCTGGGATCATGGACCTGAGCCTAAGGCAGACATTTAACTGACTGAGCCACCCAGGCGCCCCAAACTGAGACAATTCTAAAGAGCTTTCCCAGCCCCGGAGCCTGCTGTAGATCAGCGGAAGCCTCAGTTGTGACCACATTGCAAGTCAGCTGCTTTCTTTATCCAATCCTACCCTCTTTACTCCTTTATAGATTTAGCTCTTAAGAGCACCTGTAATATGGCTTTTACACACCCATCTCAGAGCCTATTTCCGGGGAGCTAATCCAAGACATATTTGAAATAACATATGCACAAGGATTTACAATAGCAGAAAATCGAAACAAATTCCCACAGTAGAGGACTGGTTAAATAAACTATGCAGTCTGTGAAGAGAATTATCAATGGGCATGTAAAGGTCTCTACTATACTAATAAGAATATAGCACTTACTGTGTACTGGGCACTGTTCTAAGGTCTTTCTGTGTAGGTGCTGTTTCTGTGTTCAGGCGAAGAAGCGTAGAGAACGGGTCAAGGAAGAGTTTCCCATGTATATAAAATGGCATATCTGAAAGTCCAGGGGCAAGAGAGGACTTGAAATATTTTAAAATTAAATATATACATATTTATAGATATTACAATAATATGTTATATAGTATATGTCATGGTTTATATATATGATTTATAACATATATTATAATAGAAGTATATAGTGTGAGTGGAAAAAAGACCAGGGATAAGACTGGAGAGTTAAGATTTAACTGGTAGGAGGACATAGCATGACTGGACCCCAGGGACCAAGTAAGAGGTTGTTGCACTGGTTCTAGCAGGAAGCAATAATGTCTTAGACTAGGATAGTATAACAGATATAGGGAACGAATTCATGAGATAAAGTTCATCCAGTTCAGTAACTTGGAGCAGAGGTGGGAAAAGGAGGAGAGGCACATTTGGTTTTGTTTGTATGTTAGTGGCGGGGATGCTGTCAGGAATTGGGTTTGCATACATTAAATTGGGGATCCCTAGGAGACATCCAATTGAAGATGTCATGGAGACAGTTGGATCTGAGTTTTGAATTCAGTCAGAACTAGAGACTGAACTGGCCATGTACACATGTTACTTAAAGGCATGAGACTAGATGAGCTCACTTAGGAAATTAGTGTCGGTAGAGAAGGCTTCTCTTCTGATCCGTCTGCAGACTGACAGAGCAGTCCTATGTATATACACATATATGTTAATAAATGCATATGAATTAATTAAACTCTGTGAGACACATATCTTTAAGGGGAAGATGGAAGAGAAGGAACATAGCAAAGGTGATGAAATAGGAGTGTGGAGAAAATGAGGAGGATACCAGGAGAGGAGTGCCCTAGGCATCCAGAGAGGCAAATGTTTAAAAGTGATCAACTGCTGGGGCGCCCGGGGGGCACAGTGGGTTAGGTGTCCACTCTTGGTCTCAGCTCAGTTCATGATCTCAGGGTGGTGGGACTGAGCCCCATGTTGAGCTCTGTGCTCAGCGGGGAGTCCGCTGAGGACTCTCTCTCTCCTTCTGCCCCTCCCCCCCAATTAAATAAATCTTTTTTTAAAAAAAGTGATCAACTGCTGAGAGAATTATAAACTGGCCCCTTGGGCTTGCCACTTAGGACGTCACTAGTGACGTCAGCAAGAGCTGTGTGAGGTAGTAGAGCCCACTGTGATGGATTGAGTAGTGAAGGTGGGGAAAGAAGGTACAAAATGAGGAAGGAAGGAGGGAGGGAGAGAGAAAGAGGGAAGGAGGGAAAGAAGGGAAAATGAGTAGGGTGTGTGCAGAAAGAAGTCATTTAGAAAGAAATATATAGTATTCAATGACAACTTCCTCAACTAAAATAATGACTCTTAAGATCATAACTGTATGACCATTTAACCTCTACCGTAGTTGTGAGTATTAAATACTTTAATGTATTATGAAATGCCCATCATAGTGGCCTGTAATAGTGTCTAAGCACACAAGAATGGAAATACTCAAAATAAAAGCTATCATTATTATTTTTAGCATATGTAACTGTCATGAAATGCCACACTCTCATAAGATAGGAAGTAAGGCTGAACTTGAAATAGATTTTTTTTTAAATCTCTTTAGTACCTGGGGCGCCTGGGTGGCACAGCGGTTAAGCGTCTGCCTTTGGCTCAGGGCGTGATTCCAGCGTTATGGGATCGAGCCCCACATCAGGCTCCTCTGCTAGGAGCCTGCTTCTTCCTCTCCCACTCCCCCTGCTTGTGTTCCCTCTCGCTGGCTGTCTCTATCTCTGTCAAATAAATAAATAAAATCTTAAAAAAAAAAAAATCTCATTAGTACCAAAAACACATAGACAAATTAAATAAAGATTAGAGAAGAGCCACAGGGGTGAGAATTCATGTCCTTATTACTTGCTGTTATTTGTCATCCTAATTACCATCAATATTGTTTAACAGGTAGCCTGATCTCTTAGGAATCAGGGTGACTGGATTTCTGACTGGAAGTGAATTAAATGTTCACCCCTGGGAGGTGTTGTTTCTTTTGGCTCCAAAGAACCAGCTGGTGCTATGAAAACAGTTAATTGGATTTTTCCTCCTCCCTCAAAAAAACTTCTAAAAGAACTCATTTCCTTTCCATAGGGGAACATTTTATTCACAAAAACCTTGTTTTAGTATCATCTAGTCAAGTCTATAAGAAGAGGCTGGTACTCCATCTATTGGATCGCCATGTGCTATTTTGACCAAATGAATACAAATGATTATTGAATAACCTTCTTGTTGGGAGGGAGGGGAAATACTTTCAAGAAAGTCAGTACAGATTTTTTTTTTCTTCTAAAAAGAAATAAATGTTAAGGTAATTAATGGTTCTGTGCATTACAGACCTTACTGAGAAAAATCAGTTATAAGACCTTTATCGAAATTGTGCTACCCAACACAATAGACACATTGGCTACTGAGCACTTGCAATGTGTCTAGTATAACCAAGAAACTGAATTTTTAATTTTACTTAATATTTATTAATTTAAATTTAAAAACTGATACTCAAGTTATTGGAAAACTTTTAAGTAAATTTTGAACAATTGGAATGTACAAATTTACTTTTCCTTAACTATAAATTTTGTATAATATAAATATAGATTAAGAATTTTTAATGGGGGCACCTGGGTGGCTGTCAATTAAGCATCTAACTTTTTTTTTAAGATTTTATTTTATTTTAATTTTTGTAAAGATTTTATTTACTTATTCGAGAGAGAGAGCACAAGCAGGAGGAGTGGTAGAGGAAGAGGGAGAAGCAGACACCCTGCTGAGCAGAAAGCCCAACGCGGGGCTTGATCCCAGGAGCTGGGATCATGACCTGAGCTGAAGGCAGACACTTAACTGACTGAGCCACCCAGGCGCCCTGCATCTAACTCTTGACTCTTAATTTCAGCCCGGGTCTTGATCTCAGGGTTGTGAATTCAAGCCCTGCGTTGGGCTCCATGCCAGACATGGAACCTACTTAAAAAAAAAAAAAAAAAAGAAGAAGAAGAAGAAGAATTTTTAATGAAAATTTAGCATCTGAATTGAGATGTTTTGTAAGTGTAAAACACAAAATAGATTTATAGATTTTAAAGACTTGCTATGAAGAAAAGAATATATGATATCTCATTAATAATAATTCATATTCATTACATGTTGAAATAATCTTTTGGGTATATGGAGTTAAATAAAATATATTATTAAAATTGATTTTACCTATTTATTTTTTGATTTTGTTAAGGTGACTACTGGAAATATTTTAATTACCTATGTGGCTTACAGTATGTTTTCATATATGCATTCCAAGCTTCACTGAAATCTATCAAAACAACTAAAAACCAGCTGGCTATCATTTTATTTCAAGATAGTGGACTTAAAAGTTATTGTGCTAATCTTGAAGCTTTTTTTAGTAGTGTTGGAGGCAAGAATTCCTGTTTGCTCAAAGGTCCTTCTAGCTGGACTAAGAATCAAGTTGTCATGAGACCGATTAACAGGAAAAAATGAAATTTAACAGGCTTGCATATGAGTAATCCACATAGACATGGAAATTCCAAAGACAGTCAGGCAAAATGAGGTACATATGTCATTCTGAACTAAGGAGAAGAAGGTAAGGGTCTGGGGTTTCAAAGGAAAGGAATGTGGTGCTTTCTGATTAGATGGGGGCTAGTGGCCAGGCAGTGAAAGAATTCACCCAAGGCAGAACAAAGAAGATAGAAGTTTATTTAATACATCACAAGGGAGCAGTGGGCAGGGCAGCAAAGGAGAGACTGGCTACCAGGAGGTGGTGGTAAGGGGCTCTAGGTATAGGGTGGAGTGAGGAAGTATGGGAACGTATGGAATTTTCCCTTTTTTGTAACTGCCTGGCTATAAGTAGCCCATTGGTTAGTTAGAGCCTATGGCCATTTCAAGGATCGCTTAATGAGCCTGTTTACATTGAGCTTGGCAGTCACTGTGGGCCCTTTTGCCTTATATAAGTTTTCATTGCTCAAGCCTATCGCCTAAAAGTGGCCTCTACAAGGAATGTATTTCATAGGGTGATAAGAAGAGCAGATGTATGGTAATTAGATATTTGCCCTACCATACAGATGGGTCACTCAAATAAAATTTATCTCTGCTAATAACTCTTATTCTGGGAAAGAGCCTCAATTTAGATTCTTCTATGTAGTTAAGGGAAGGGCAAAAGTTTCTCTTGAGCTCACAGGGTCTCAAAAGTACCTTTGGCTCAAAATAATCCACATGCCAAAGTGACACAGTCTGTGGGTATCTTGAACCCATTCAGTAGTGACTGAATCAGGTACATTTAAAAATAATTATAGTCAAATATTTGGGAATTTGACCTAAGAAAATATCAAAATACAGAGGAAGTTCTATGAGAGTCGAACTTCATGGCATCTTCATTAGTAACCAGAAAAATTGAAAGTAATTTGTATGTACAGTAATAAAAAATGGCTAAGTCATAGAACATTATCTTAATATCATGAAATTATTAAAAATATTTGTGATGCTCATAGCAATATGTAAAATGTTTATCACCCAGTATTAAATGAATACTACAGTATATAAAATTTGTATTTATATTAAAATTAGGATAAATTTTAAATTATATACACACACATATATATAGACATGAATTAGAGAGGGACATGAAAAAAAGAAAAATAATTGATTTGTTAGGCTAATGGAAATGTTTTTGTGCCACCTTACCAAAGGGGGACTTTTTTTGTACAATTATTATATAATAAACATTATAATTGTTATATTATAAACATTATAACTCATTATGTTTGTGTAATAAATAAATA
Source organism: Ursus maritimus (assembly GCF_017311325.1). Lineage (NCBI taxonomy): Eukaryota > Metazoa > Chordata > Mammalia > Carnivora > Ursidae > Ursus > Ursus maritimus. The sequence goes on from NW_024424453.1 coordinate 31,063,977, forward strand.
CATAGTAAATCAGAAAAAAATGTTAGACTGAATAGAAACATTTAAAAATTTCATTTAGCAATTGAAAATGTTTCCACTAAATCACAGTATTTGGATTAAATTAATTGGGTGCTGCCATGTAATTCAAGATAAAGCTCCTTTTCCTTCTAACAGTGTATCAAGGCCAGATGTTCTTCTCAGGGTCACATGACCCCAGCAGGCTCCTACTTACTATACATCCTGTTGGTGGTTTTAGAAAAAAAGAGATCACAAAGGCGCTTGGAAATGTAATGCTTTGGTTGTTAGAAGGAAGACTGGGTTGAGACTGTCAGCAACATTTGCAAATGTGTGAAAGGCAGCATTCCGCCCAAAGAGAGGAAAAAGAGTATCACTGAGAAGATAATTTTGTGCTAATATAGGGTGACAGCACCATGAAGCTTCCCTCTCTTTTCCTGACCAGATTTTTCATTTTTCTTGTTCCAGTTCATTCTGACAATGATGTGCAGCCTAATTACTTTTTTTGGCATGGCTTTAATTGAGGCCCTTTATCCCTTAAACTCAACATTACATAATTGTTTGCATTTTTTTCTTTTTAACCCCTTCCAATGACTGCTTTAGTCAGTGAATTTCTACTGATTTTGAAAGCAAAAGGTGTTCATTTTCCTATATTTTGAAATTTAAAGTAACCTGTCTAAAATCAGTTAATCAGCAAGACTTGAAGTAGGGTTATAAAAATGTTATTAGCATATGCAAATCATTAATAATTTCTATATTATAATGCATTTGCCCCACATCACTCATAAACCTGGCTTTAGAGGAGAATTAAGTGATTTGGGGGGGCACAATTTGAATACTGAAGAAAGATAGTTTGTTTTAATATATTAACCTTGGAATAATTCTCAAGTGACAGGCTTACAGGAGCTGATGTTTATTATTTCCTTAAATTTACATAATGTGCGGGAATCATTTTTACACACTAATTATACTCAGCATTACTCAAGCTAGACTATTAGTGTTTTAGAGGCCGTTTGGCTTGATGGAAATAAAGCAGGCCTTGCAATGAGAGAATCCTGGGTTCTAATACAGTCTCTGCTATGTCATGCTTGAGGGCAAGTTACTTAACCTCTTGAGACTTTACTTTCTTCATCTTTAAAATATGGGTGATATCACATATCTCATGGCACTGTTGCAAGCGTCAAATTAGCTAAAGAATGAAAAACACATAAAGTCTACTGGTACATAATAGATTCTCAATTAATGGTGGCTATAGCGGGCCCTGGGCTCCACTAAGATTGTTACTCCACTTAAACAAGACATTCTGAAGCACTGAAGAGCACCCAGAGAAGAGAAATAAAAATCTGAAAGTAGAAAAGTAGGTAATTCTCAAGCAAGTTTTAAGAAATCAAAGGAATTCAAATTACTTGAAATGGATGGATGACAATTGCAGGCATTATCTAATAGCCCTCTTCAAATACACAAAGGGGTGTGATGAGAGGGGCGGAAGGAGTTCATGTCTTTCCAGCTCCATTCTGAATAAAAGAAAAATAAATTAGCTTAAATTGCAACAAGAATTTAGGCTCAACACAATGACTACCATTCTAACTGTGAAATGTTAGAACCAATTCTAAGACATTTCAGAATTTCCTGGGTAGACATGGGTGGTTGCCTACACAGTGTCCATTTCCCCTTCCCCTTTCTTAACAGTACCCAGATTTGGGACACCTGGGTGGCTCAGTCGGTTAAGCCTCTGCCTTTGGCTCAGGTCATGATCCCAGGGTCCTGGGATCAAGCACCACATAGGGATCCTTGCTCGGTGGGGGGCCTGCTTCTCCCTCTCCCTCTGCTGCTCCCCCTGCTTATGCTCTCTCACTCTCTGTCACATAAATAAATAAAATCTTACCAACACACACACACACACACACACACACACACACACAAAACAACAACAACAATACCTAGATTCTCTTTTGCTTATCTATTCCTCCTTCATACAGCCCAAGAGGTTTTTTTTGGTTTTGTTTTTGTTTTGTTTTTCCCTGAGAGAGAGCAGGAGCAGAGAGAGCAGCAGTGGTGAGGTAGAGGTGAGGGGTGGGAAGATGGGGGGAGGGGCAGAGGGAGAGAGAATCTGAAGCAGGTTCCATGCCCAGTGTAGAGCCGGAAGTGGAACTCAATCTCATGACCCTGAGATCATGACCTGAGCCAAAGTCAAGAGTTGGACAGTCAACCAACTGAGCTACCCAGGCACCCCCAGCCCAAGAGTTTTGAGAAGGGAAACTCCCTCTTCCCCTAGTTCTAGCGGTGGGTTTGCAGTTGTCTTATGTTAGTGAACACATCCATTGCCCAAGTGGTCATGGGAGTTAAGATGCCTGATCAGAGTCCATTTGAGGACTCTTGCTTGAATTGCTGGGAAATCAGTTCTCTTTTTAAAGAAGGTCATTGTGATATTGAGATGTGAAGCCTGAATCTGTGGCAACCATTTCAGGATTATGAGAGAAGCCAGCCTAAGGGAAAGAGTGGAGAGAGACCAAAAGAAATTAGGACTTTGATGACTTTGCAGAGCTGACCAGTCCAACCGTCATCCACCTGACCTTTGGACTGGCCAGGTGCATGAGCCCAGATCTTTTTCCATTGTTCAGGTGGTTTTCTCTTGTTGCAACAGAGGGTATCCTAAATAGACATAAATCCATTCTCAAGTTTTATCTCATTTTCAAGTATGCATGTGTTTCTTCTCCCCCCCCCCCCCGCTGCAATGGATTACAAACATTCTTAGGAGTAGCATTTATGAGTTCTGTTTCAGATCTCCTGCAGCACATAATATCACGACCTTTGTGCAATAGGCCCTCTAGAAATGTTTGTTTGCTGAGGATCGTGGCTGACTGGCCCATCTTCAAATCATATTGTATCCTACAAGTCTCAGCAGATGCACAGATTGGTTTTCAGGTTATTTTCAAACGTTTTTCCTGTGCTGGGCTATCACTGTCATTATCTTTCAGACTGGGAAAATGGTTTCTCTGAATGAATTTGCTACCTTTTATTTAGCTCTCTGCCATTCCAGTGTCGGCCAGAACCTAGAGTGTCTGAAAAAAAATTAAAGGTTTTAGGGGAATTCTACTAAAACCATCACAGCAGTTATAGCTCATTTTAAGGATGTGCTAAATATCTATAGAAATAAAACTTGCCACTCCTAGAACTCTTGGAAAATTAATATTTTAATTCAACTTTATGCATGGCTTGCTATTGCAGTATTGCATATAACGGCAAAGCTGAACCATTAACTAATTTTCCTTCAAAATGCTTGTGATGTTACCATTTGAAATATGTCTATGGTAGGAAAAATTACATGTGGCATAAATATGATTAGTATAGTTCGTCACATGCCATGGGCTTGGGAAAGCGTAGTGGGTGAATGTCCAATCCCATTCCTACGTGTGAACCTACAAGGTCCTGCTATGCCTGGATGTTTGAACATCCCTGTCATTGTTATTTCCCTTCTAACCAGTCTTCTCATAAACTAAAGCCGTGAGAAGACTTCCTTTTTGTCCTCCCAAATGAAAGCTCATGACCAGAAGCTTTTGCAATTAATTTATGTACATATGTAATAATAACTTAGCTAGCTCTTTTCGTTTCTCTGAATCTACTTTGGCATAACAAAAGCCATCTCCGCCATTTCCAATTGAAAAAGACAAACACAATGGAAATCATATTTCCATTTTTCCCCCGACTGTGAGGTGCATCTAATTCCAAGTAGAGGTTGTAGGACTCCGGACAAATTACAGAAAATGTCCTGGTTTGTTGGACTCACGATATTAATAGAATTGAAGTTCTTTGTTTTTGTACAGAATAAATAAAGAGCAAAGGCTGACAAAGTGCAGGCTTATTGCCAAGTTCCTGACCTTTTAAAGACTTGCGAAGACTGGGAATGTATTCTCAACCTAGTGAGGATTCAAGGCCACAGAGAAAAATGAAACTATCAAGTCTGACTGATTTTTCATCAGAATGTCCATAATCCCTTTCTGAAACCATCCAACAGCCTTCGGTAAGATACTATACCAATTCTGTTCTTAAACATTTTTCCTAGCTCCCCGTTGGTAATGACCTGCCTGCTGTCCTGCCCACATAGCCCCTCCCCCCATACCAGTTGCAGGCTCCGTCCTAAAGAACAGTTGGCATTTACATAATGCTTACCATATATGAACCACTCTTTTTAAAAAAATTTTTTTTTAAAGATTTTATTTATTTATTCGACAGAGAGAAAGAGCAGGCACAAGTAGGCAGAGTGGCAGGCAGAGGGAGAGGGAGAAGCAGGCTCCCTGCTGAGCAAGGAACCCGACATGGGACTCAATCATGGGATCACGACCTGAGCAGGAGTCAGACACCTAACTGACTGAGCCACTCAGGCCCCCCTATGAACCATTCTTCTAACCATTCTACATATGGTTCTCCGAATGACCCTATGAAGTATATACTATTATTAGACCCAATTCACAGGTGGGGAAACTGATGCGCTAGGTCACACAGCTAGCAAGTGGCAGAACTAGGATCTGAACCCAGGCTGACTAGCTCTGGGAGTCGGTACTTTTAACCACTGTGCTCCATAGTCTCACTCAGGGGTTGAGATCAAACTGAGCGGCCAATAGGACAAATTATAGGGTCACATCAGTAACCTGTCAGGCCTGCAGCTCACACTTGATCTTCTTTGCCTTGGACCTCTGTGTCCATCACCTCTTGTTCTCCCCAAGCCATAGTCCCAGCCCAGTATGGCTAATCCTTTGGAACTAATGTGTGGGGTGGAATCCCTAAAACCTGAGGTTGGAGCTGCCTGGTCCTGGCTTGCTAAGCACTCTCTGCTTCGTTCTTGGCTGCTGGACTCTGCTACTTGCTTTTCTGCCTATTGGCCATCACAGGCCTCTCTGTGCCTGGCTTAGCGTTTGGGCCTAGTACGTTAGCTGTCTGCCTCTCCCAGGGCCAGCAGTACAGCTCTCTGGAAGTCCTTCATGCCTGTGCTGGGGCTGTCTTGACATCTTCCTGTATTGTTTATGGTTTGTATTGCTTATGGCTTTTGTCCCCCTCAAAACCAACCCACCAGCCTCCGTTCTGCTGTTTTCCCATTTCTCTGCATGAGGGGGTCTTTGTCTCCCCACCCTCCGGCCAATTTTCCTCTTTCTACACTCCTCCCTTTCTTGTGAACTACAGCATTTTTTTTTTTAAGATTTTATTTATTTGACAGAGAGAGACACAGCGAGAGAGGGAACGCAAGCAGGGGGAGTGGGAGAGGGAGAAGCAAGCTTCCTGCTGAGCAAGGAGCCCGATGCGGGGCTCGATCCCAGGACTCTGGAATCATGACCTGAGCCAAAGGCAGACACTTAATGACTGATCCACCCAGGCACCCCAGAACCACACCATTTTTATGTCTTCTCTCCATTTTGCGAATTTTCCCAACTCTTCATAATATCAATTTCTTTGGTTTCTCCTATAAAGATCCTATTTTCTCTTTGCATGTTCTCTTCTAATTCTCTCTCTCAATTTTCGTATGTTCTTCTGCTATCTGATTTAGAATCACCAATTTTCTAAGAAAATGAGTCTTTTATCAACTCTCTTTATGCTGGAAAAACCTCATACTTTAGAATCATATTTGTCTGACTTGCAAGTTTAAGAGCTTCAATTTCCTTACCTGTGAAATAGGGATAATGCTACCACCTTACAGAGCTATTGTAGGAATGGCATAAGATCATGGAAAGCACTTTGAAGACTGCATTACGCTAAATAAATGCTAGGCATTATTAGTACAAGGAACACCGTGGACTCTTTAAAATATGGAAGGAGTAAGTAATTTCTACTCTGCATCATAAACCAGCCCAAGAATTAGCCACTTCGTTCCTGTTCTCTAATCTTTATAGCAGGTATTGATATACAGAGCAGAAAGGACCAAATGCATGAGGAAGCCTAAGAGCTTCTAGTAGCCATAGGCATTACATATACGGGTCTCTGGAGTCTTTCAACATCTTTGTCAAATTTTTCAGCACCTTCATCGAGTCCCTGCTTTCTTTGCCAGAAGGAATAAAAGCTCTTAGACTAAGCCAGAGTTTGCAAACTGGTGGTTTACTGGCTAAATTTGGTTCTCTGATATACTTTGTTTGATAGAATAATAACCTTTCTTAAAAATTGCATATGAAGAGCTCTTGGGTGGCTCAGTCGGTTAAGCATCTGCCTTCCATGCAGGTCATGATCTCAGGGTCCTGGAATTGAGCCCTGCTTTGGGCTCCCTGCTCAACAGGGAGTCTGCTTCTCCCTCTCCCTCTGTATCTCCTTCTGCTTGTGCTCTCTCTCTCTCTCTGTGAAATAAATAAAATCTTTTTAAAAAATTGCACACGAAACCATTCAGATAGTATTAGAACGTGGGTTATCCCAGAAGCAGTGTCTGAGCCAAGAATTTGGGTGATTAGTTAAGAAAGTGCTTCTGGGAGAAACTGGTAAAGTTGGGAAGCAGAATAAGGTAGGGGAAGAAGCCAAACAAGGATATTTCAGGTGAAACCCCAGGCAGACGAGTCCACTGGGAGCAGAACCACATAATTGATACTTTGGAGTTTATCCTGCCTAGAGGTAAAGAAGGTGGGTTTTTGTACTGCTGTTCCATTGGCCATGGCTGACCAGGAAGAGGGGTGGCCATAATGTCTAGGCACTTTTCCTGTCTTTCTCAGGGATTAATCCTAGGGCCCAAGAACAAACCCCAAAAGTCACAAGGGTGAAACACTAGCAGCAAAGGGTGTAGGAGCTGGGTGCTGGGCACACAGAGCTGGTAAAAGTGATCTGAGGGGTCCAGCTGGGGTAACAACAAGGTCCATTACAGATGGGGTATGTGTTCTCCAGTTTGCCAAAGCTCAACCATTCCTAATACTTGTCCTTGGCTAGCTGGCAGCACCAGGGCTTCTATAATTGAGGGGCTTGAGCATGGCCTTGTGGTTGGAAGGGCTGCTGGGGGCAGGGACCTTGTCTTGAGTCTATATTATACAAGATGGAAAAACTTCAGTTGTCCGTCTCTGAGAATGGAGAACGTAATGAAGATTACAGTCCCAAGATCCCCACCCTGTCTTCACCACCCTATTCAGCTACTTCATTTATTTGGCCTGGCCTCCAGAGGCCTTTCAACTTGGTGACTCTACAACTTGTGTGATGACAGATTAATGGGATCAGAGAATGTCAGATCTGAAAAGTCTTAAAGTTTTGGATCCTTCTCTTAACTTTATAGATTGTGAAAGGCAGTTCCAAGAAGTTGCGTCTCTTTTTTATTTTTTGTTGTGAGCTATTCAACGCTTTACCATAAAGTGGGCTTTGTGTTAGGTGATTTTGTCCAACTGTAGGCTAATGTAAGTGTTCTGAGCGTGTTTGGGGTAGGCTAGGCTAAGCTCTCAGGCCTGGTAGGCCAGATATATTAAATGCATTTTCAACTTACATTTTCAACTTTCAAGGGAGAGGTTGTGACTCTTCTAGGGTCACAGGGTTAGTCATGGGAGAGACTCTGGCAGCACCTATGTCTCCTATCTCCTTTTGGGTTGCTTAGTCCGGAGATCAGCTTTCTCCAGCACTTCTACACATGGATCACTAGGCTGACTCCACAGGGAGACCGAGTTGGATGAACTTATTAAGTTGTAGAGTGCAATATAAACGTTTAAGTGTGGTTATGACCTCAAGAAACGTCTTGTCCTGCTGAAACTGATAAGTTTTGAGGGGCAGCAGCTACAGGTTATTACACAGAAAATGGAGAGCATTAAACCTAATTCTCTCTATGATGCCTTTCTAATATCTCCTAAATGTGTTTTATATCCTTAACGTTTGCCACAAACTCACCCGTAAAGATCTGCTTGATTTTAGTTCTCTGGAGCTGATGACTGAGGTAGCTTAGGAGATTGGCTTACACTTCACATTTAAAAAATGTAAATGATTCCATAATTGTAACCTTCCAAATTGTTCCAAGTATTAGTTTATTGAGGATACGAGCCTAGAAACATGGAAATGCCAATTCAATAAGATAATGCCCAAACTAACACTTAGCACTGTGCTTGGCATACAGAAAGCAGCCAGCAAAGTTTTTAATAAACAGGAAAAATTCTATAAAGGACTGCAGACTTTTGATTCAGATTGGAGTAATATCTTGAGATGCCTTTCATTTTCATGTTTTCCAACACCGACGTGGGAAGCAGGGAACTTGACCTGGCTGCTAATTGAGATAGTTCTCGAGAGGAGATCCAGGGAAGTCAGGCTGACTGGTGGACATTCTTAAAAACTGAAACCAAGACAAAAGACTGTGATGAATTAGAGCACAACTCTGTGGATTGAAATATGAGAGGTCAGGCTGACTAATGGGCTGAGGGTGGAGACGGGGCAGGCACCCTGGGACCCCGGGAAGGCATCACAGAGTATCAGAGAAGGAGAGGCAGAGTAGGGATTGGAGGTGCAGACTCAGCCCTCTCAGCTCCAGCTGTTTTGTATCATGGTGGACCTGCACCGCTCCGGAGAAAAAGCTAAAAGCAACAGGCTTCTAGCCTGAAAAATTGAGGATCACACATTTTGAACACCTGGAAGTCAAATGCTGCCTGCAAAAACCAAGGTTGCTCTGGGCAGCTATCAATTAGTCTGGCGTGAAAAGCTCTCTCATCTATCTGGCTTCATGACGGACATCCGATGGAGTCATTTGATTCACATCGAGCTCATTGACAAATGATGGTGGGTATGACTTATTTGGCTCTTAAACAATACAGGTGCCGCCCAAATGGTCTCCCTCCCTTCCCGTTTCAGAAGGCAGTGTCCTCTCAGCTACAGGGACAAGCAGAAGATTCCATATTCCTTGAGCTTCCCCCAGCATCCGAGGTTTTTCATTCTGTTTGTTAGCTACTCTCCTCCCTCTGTGTGCAGTGCTGATATTTTTTTTTTAAGATTTTATTCATTTGAGACAGGGAGAGAGGGAGAGAGAGAAAGCGTGTGAGCATGAGCATGGGGGAGAGGCAGAGGGAGAGAGAGAGGCAGACTCCCCACTGAGCCCAAGACCTGGAGATCACGACCCGAGCAGAAGGCAGACGCTTAACCATCTGAGCCATCCAGGTGCCCAGGGCTGATGTTTCTAAGGTTCAGAACACGTGAAGGGCCAAGCTGCCATGAGAATGGGTGGTTAAAACCTCCCTTTTTTGCCCCATGGATCATTCAGTTATCCTAAGATCATCATATCAAGCCAAATAGTTCAAATGTTATTTATGAAAGGGTTAAGCAATTTTAGCACAAGTTTGTTTTTTTTAAGATATTTATTTATTTGAGACAGAGAGAACACAAGCACGAGCAGGGGGCAGGGGCAGAGGGCAAGGGAGAAGCAGACTCCCCACTGAGGCAGGAGCCCGATTCAGGACTCGATCCCAGGACCCTGGGATCATGACCTGAGCCAGAGGCGGACGCTTAACTGACTGAGCCACCCGGGTGCCCTTTAGCACAGATTTTTAAGGAAAGTAAGTAAAGAGTTAATTTCTCCTTCCCTGGATGAGGGGAAGAAGTGGCTTCCCTTTTGCAAGTCCCTGTATGAGGTACAGATAAACCACTTCCTTTTGTTAATTATACAAAGTACAGACATACCTCCCAAACACAGACATTCTCTTTCTAGTCTGGAAAACAAAACAAAACGAAACAGAACAAAACCCATTCTGAGGAGTAAAAGATTTCTTCAGTTAGCATAGAGTCTTGTCCAGACTTTGGAGCCCCTGGGCCCCATTGATTGTGTGGAAGTGCATTGATTTCCATTCTGCTCTGTTCTTATACCTACCAGCATAATAGAGAAGCTGTATTATGGGTCTTCAATGACTGTTTTTTTTTATATAATGTAAAATACTCTGGATTAGGTTAAACTCTTTTGGTTCAGCAGTAGAGAGATATTTTAACCCTTCTTTGCATCTGCAACACCCTAGATGCAAAAAAATGTTCCATAAATGTGACTTATGGTGATAACAAATAAGGGAGACCGACTCAGGTCTTTTTCTATTATCATGCTTCTGCTTTTGCCACAGCCAGTCTCTTCCTGGAGAGAATTGCAAAATAAATCAAGATGTCCTAAGGCACCTTTGCTTTCTGTCCTTGCTGCCTCCCAGCATCAGTGGCAGAGGGGTCTCCTTCCTTAGGCCTTGATGGTCCTATTCCTTTGTAGTAAAACTTGCTCTTTGTTATCTGTAATAAAATTAATGGATGCTTAGAGAGTTACCCTTCCAAGGCCTATAGTTAGGAGATTACCAACTGAAATTCCCACTGAAGCAGACGGATGACTTAACCAAGGAGAGGGTGGATAGCTCCTTCTCAGCTCCTGTCGACTGTGACAAGAAAGGGCGTGCTGACCCGGTACTGCCAGTTCTTTCCATTTTTCAAGAAAAGCTGGAAAGCTCGATTTTATGTGAAATCTCCAAAATTTTTAAGAGAGGCATATAACATGATACAAGCACACAAACCCACTCCCAGCTATCTACCAAATAGACATGAGTGGATACACCCATAAAGAATCAAGGATAAGAACGTTCAAAGCAGCTTTACTCATAACAGCCAAAAATGAGAAACAAGCCAAATGCCCCTTCTTGAATGCTGGTTCCCTAAATTATCACCAAAATCACCTATTTTTGAGACAAAACTGAGTCAAGAATGACCTTGACAAAATCTTTGTACTTCTCATAGTGGGAAGGGCCAAGGAAAGACAGTTACTGAGATTTTGAAGTCTGCTTTAAGGTGTGTCTTTCGACATAAGGGAGAGGATCTTAGTTAAAACTAGGTACGGGTAATGATATAATAGTTTGGGACTGATGGACACCGCAAGGCAAGGCAAAGGGTTTAAAGCGATTAGAAGTATAAATTATTGTTTAATGAGTTTCTTTCAGGAAGTTCCTGAAATGAACAAAAAGTGGCTTGCAACTTTCATCTTCCTGCACAAGAGTTTACTAAAATAGTAAAATCCTATTCTTGATGCCACTGGAATAGTAAAGTCATGTTACGTAGACCACAAGCTGTATGAATGTAAATGGTTTGGGTTGTCACCTGCAACAAGAGAATGAATACCTTGTGGTATATTTATAAAATGAACATGACTCAGCAATAATAAATGAATAAACTACTACACGGGTGAATCTTACAGGCATAACAGTGAATGAAAAAAGGCAGATGCAGCAGAGCCCATACTGTATGATATGTTCAAGAACAGGAAGAACTAATCTATGTAGGTAGACCCTGAATGGTCGCACCTGTGAGGGGCAGGGGGAGGTGCTAGTTGTATTGCCCGCCAGTATTGCCTGAGAAGGGACCTGGGACCTTATATCGTGGTGGAAATATTCTGTCTTGGTGGTGATTACATGGAGATTCATTGTGTTCTATACCTAAGATTAATATACTTTAGGGACTTTAACATATATGTCTTTCCTCAATTAAAAAACATATAAACACATTCAAAGAAAGAGATATGTATTATACACATGAAAACAGTTGTCCAGGGTTGGGGCAGGGAAAGAATGGGAGGATAAAAGGAAATTATGAAAACAAACAAACAAGAAAGGAACCTTACAAGAATCAAAGATGACAACACATCATGAACGGTGATTGCATAATGATTCACTCAACTTTCTACTCTTGAGATCCCAAATTATGTGTATTGAAGAGATAATTTTTTAAAAAGATAAAATCAACTGTAAAATGTACATGTATCAAATATTTTACTTAACTCATTAATGAGGGAACCAGTAAGATGTTACAACCAGTTCAAGAGACAATTTAACGCACAGAGGTTTTCAGGGAATAAAGACTCTTGAAATGCATTTCCAGATAGACGCAGAATGGATCTACCCACCAAGTGGATCTATCTATTCATCGATGCAACAATCAATTGCGTTTCACTGGACACAATTAACTTGTATTTCTCTGGACAAGAATCATTTATATTATTAGTTTTCTAAAACTAACAGAATTATTAAAAAAAAAAAGACCAAAGACAATGAAAGGGAGAGTTTACTTAGACAGGTGAGCTAGAGAGGATAACTGCCATTGAGTCTTTCACACTCTTTCTTAATACATATGTATATATACACACATACATTCCTAAAAAGTATGTTTTTTATATATATGTACATATATACACATACATACATACACACACAAATATAACACTAGGAGGTCTGAGAAAGACACATATATGGGCCTGTTTTAGTCCTTGAAGTTTTCAACTGGTGATTTAGAAGGTTAAAATGTTCAAGTGCAAAGGGACCTTAAAGGTCATCTATTTTAAAAATGCCTTAAGTTACAGGAATGGCATGTTCTTGCAGCTTCTTGACTACCAGTCAGTGGAAGGGGTACATTTTAAAAGGCGACCTTGTCTTCCAAAGGCCGAGAAATCACTCCCTCCCACCTCCCAGTCACCTCTCTTCCTGCTGGTGTGGCTGGCCCTGATTCTAAAATCTGGTTTCATTGTATATTTTTATTTTTATTGATTGATTTTTTTAGTAATCTCTATACCCTACGTGGAGCTCGAACCCACAACCCCAAAACCTTGAGTCACACGTTCTTCCAACTGAGCCAGCTAGGTGCCCCTCAATGCGTATTTTTTTTTAATGTTACATAAGAGGCGCTCACGTGGATTTCTGATACAATATCAAGATGTCTTTTTCATGGTCATCCGTCTCAGGTTTCTGTCTCAGGCAGTGGGAGAAGATGCAGCCCGGTACTTGATCACGAGCCAGGAGGAAAGGCCGGGAGCTCTCAATTTCACAAAAGCAACAAAGCTTCATTTATAGCATGCCACTGCACATGGTAGAATTTCATGAGTCAGTCGATAAGGATAATTAAACAGTGTAGGTCAAGGGCTAGATACAACCATTCAACCCCCTTAAAATCCATTAGGCAAAAGCTTGAGAAACATCATTTGAAAGCTGCAATATTAAACCATCGGTGCATTTTTTAAAGTGCCTTATTGCTGCTAAACAATGTCAAAAAAGTAATAAAAATAAGAACCCAAATCCTCAGCCATATTACTGTATTTTGAAGTTAATTTTTTGATAAGGCAATAATCTTTTTTTCTCCCCCACTCTGTGAATCCCTCACTCTTGTGCCTCTCTCCTGCACTTTCCTCTCCTTGGACTAGCTTCTCTCCTCCTCAAAATCCTTCTTCCAGGAAGCATCCAATTTCCCCCCATCTTTTTAGAACCGCATCTTTTCAGCACTTTTCATACATAGTTTCTTCTAGCACTTTTTAAAATATCAGCTTTATTGAGCTACGATTCATGTATAATAAAATGTACTCCTATTGAACCTAAGTTTGCTGGGTTTTGACAAACGTATACACTGCTATCACCATCACCACAGTCAAGAAAGAATATTTCCATCACCTCTAAGAGTTCCCTCATGCCCTTTGCAGTTAATTTCCCCACTTCACCACCACTTTTGCCCCAGTTACTGCTGGTTGCTATGAATTAGTGTTGCCTGTTCCAAAGTTCCACGTAAATGGAATCATGCCATTTGAACTCTTTGGTGCCTAGACTACTGGGCTCTGCGTGATGTTCTTGAGATTTATCTGTTTTTGTGTATATCAGTATTTTGTTCCTTTTGGTTGCTATGTTGTATTCCATTGTACAGATAGACCCCAATTAGTTGATCCATTCACCTGCTGTTGAAAATTTGGGCTGTTTCCAATGTTTTGCTACTGTAAATAAAGCTGCTATGAACATTTGTGTGCAGTTTTTGTGTGGACATGTATTTTCATTTCTCTTTGGTATATACACACATGTACACACATGTATGTATAAATATATATATATATATATGCACACACACACACACACAAATATACATGATTATACGGTCGATGTATGTTTAACTTTATAAGAAAACTGCTGTTTACAGTGGTTGTACCATTGTGTATTCCCACCAGCTGGGTATGAGATTTTTAGTTCTTCCACATCCTCACCAACACTTGAGATGATCAGATTTAAACATTTTTTAAAAAATTTTTATTATATAGCATTTATTTTTAAAAGATCTTAATTTTCATAGAATACATTTTCACACTAGAAATGCCTACAGTGGGAACACAATAATTTATTACTTACAGTTTTATATTTGTGGACAAATTATTTTAGGACAAATGAAATAAACACAGTTGAGGATTGCGTTTCAGTTTGAATCTGTAATATTTTGATACAGCTGTAAGGGGACTTCTTCCCTACATGGAGCTTCGCCAGGCTCTTCTTCCTGGGATTTAGAAATTAGTAATGTGAAATATCAGTATTTCCTAATTTTAGTTTCCCTAAGACATGTAACCGTCAGTAACAGGTATCGACGGAATAGAGAGATAAGTTTTCAAAAATTAAATACTGACTGATTTTCTGCAAAGTCTTTACTTGTGAATTAACAGTCTTTCCCTTTCTCCATTATTCCCAGGACAAATAAAGAAGTTTGATCAAGTATTGATAGTAATAAAGCCGAATTTCCATCAAGAATTTGATAAACTAAAAGGCAAAGCTCATATATAATGTTTGGTTATACTGTGAGCTTTGTGAGAAGCTGGGATGCAAGCCCATAAACTCACCAGAATAAGGAACTCAGTCTCCAAATTTCTTGGAGACAATTCCTCTAGAACCTTTTCCTCAAAGACCAAATTCTAAGACATAACCAGGTGATTAGAAGAGGTCTGTCTTATCCGTGCGCTTATCTGCTGTTTCCTCCTTATTGTGAGTGGAACAGCATGACAGAGCAGAGGCAAAGAGGTGTATAATCCATTCTCAAAAGGTTTTAAGTACAAAAGGGCAGAACTTCCAGAGCATGGCAACAGCTTTGCGGCCACCCGCATCATGATAGTTGAAATAACACAGCCCAGCGAGGGTGAAAGCCAGAGTGCCAAACACCTGCCCTGACAGCTTTCTGCAAAGCGTCCCCTTAAACATAGTAACCATTTGTCCAAGGTCCAGACCGTGGAGAGGGAGGGCTTCAGCGGGCAGTCACCCATCTCAAAGCCAGGATTCAAATAAGCAGGTGGCATCAGGCCCAAGAGCAAAACACTGACCACCCTCTCACCAGTCCGGTGGAGAGAGGCAGCCTTAGAAGCAGAGCGCTGGTTTGGTGACGGTGCATGTGCTGTGTCCTACACCCTCCTGGGGTGGGTTGGTGGTGGAGAAATGCTGAGACATGAGCAGGTCTGGCCGCCGGGATGCATGGAAACTGAACGCGGTCACCTCACGCACTGCACAGGACACAAGGCCTCCAGAGACTCACCATCGCCCTTCTGAAGGCTCAAGGTCACCCCCAGATTGAAAAATGTTTGTTACTCTAGGGGATGTGGAGCGCTGTCTGACTGCGGTCTTCATTTACATTTGCATGCTGCCGATAGCATGTTCTCATACGAGTGTGTCGTCTTTTTCCAAGCTTTGGCACTGTTTCCATTTGCCATTTGCGGTCTTTTTCCTATTTCTCTAATGCTACGAGCTTGCTCCTCCTCACTGGCATTGTTTTGCTTTGCATTTGCTTTGAAGTTCTTTCCCCAGATTGTCACAGACTGACTCGTCTCATCAGTGAGATCTCATCTCAAGTAACACCTCCTCAGAGACGCCTTCACTCTTCATCGCCTTACCGTTGGGTTGTTTTTAGAACACTTTTATAACTATCTGCAATTATCTTATTTATATGTTTGTTTACTTTCTGTCATTTTTACATCTATCTCCACCAGGATGTAAATGCCACAAGAGTGAGTGGGTCTTTGCCTGGTTCACCGTCAACAAGGAAAATGAAACCATACTATCAAGGACTGGATACAACTGTTCAACCTCCTGACAATCCATTAGTTGAGAGCCCCGGAAGCATTATTTAAAAACTGCAATATTAGATTGTTGGTGCATATTTAAACTGCTTTATTGCTGCTGCTAGAACAGTGCCTGGGCCACTGTAAGTGCTCGATAGGTATTTGCTGAACAAACAGCAGCGTAGATTTCACAAAGTGCTCTCATAAGAGTCCCACTTCAATCGTCATTTATTCAACTCACATTTGCTGAAAACGATGGAAATATGCCAACCGTTATGCGGATATAAAGGAGAATAATTATTCCTACTCTCGAGTTGCTTATGATCTTTTTTTAAAAATGAATTCTTATTGCAATATTAATATATGTTAATGATAGGGGCACCTGGGTGGCTCAGTCAGTTAAGCATCTGCCTTCGGCTCAGGTCATGATCCCAGGGTCCTGGGATTGGGTCCCACATCGGGGTCCCTACTCAGCCTGTTTCTTCCTCTTCCTCTGCCTGCTGCTCCCCTTGCTTGTACTCACTCTCTCTGTCAAATAAATAAATAAATCTTTAAAAAGAATATATGTTAATGATAGAAAGTTAAATAGTACAGAAGAAAAAGTCACTGCTTCTCCAAGCTCAAGACTTCTTCTCAGTGATAACCATTATTAGTAGTTTCCTTTGTATCCTTCTAGAATGTAGATAATCATAAATGTGTACACACACATAGACATACACACACACACATACACACACACACACACACACACACACCCCAAAATGGCATCATAAGAAAACATAGTTTAAGTTGCTTATGATCTTATGGTAGAGACTAGGGTTGCCAGACTCAGCACATAAAAATATAGAGAGCCCAGTTAAATCTGAATTCCAGACAAACAACAAATAAAATTTTTTAGCATAAGTATGTCCCAAATATTGCATGGGATATGCTTCTACTGAAAATTATTTGTTGCTTAGCTGAAATTCAAATTTAACTTGGCACCCTGTGTTTTACCTGACAACCCTGGGTGGAGGCAGATGTTCCAATTGATAAATTACAATATGGTGCTATATTTGTAGTAACAGAAGTCAAGACACGGGTTGAGGGACCACAGAGGAGAGATTGACTCACTCCGTCAGGCAAAAACAAGAAAAGCAGGCATTTGCACAGGGACCCAATATATGATTAGGAGGTTGATAGTTGGAATTAGAGAAAAATGTCAGGAAAGAGCATATGCAAATGAAAGAGCTGTGGAGAGACTGGGCAGTTTTGGAAAATAGTATGACATTTAGTGTAAGAGAGGTTTTAGGGCCCAAGAAATTTGTGGGGATAGAATAGGTGGAATAGGAAGAAGAGAAAGGGCAGGTGGGATCAGATTATGAAAGATTCTCTATACAAGTTAAGAGAGGAGTTATTATTCTATAGACCAGCATTTGCCAGGTTCTTCCTACCTCTTCCTTTAAAAATGAAATTCTGAAACCCTTTCATAGAAATATATAACCTTGCAAATCCTTTCTGGATTTTTATAATCATTTTTATGCTATACCATAATTGAGTGAACTAAAGCAAAAATATATAACTATTACAGAGTTTATTTTAAATACACTCCTTGATGTCAGTAATATATGGAGACAAATCTTGACTATTCCCAAATTAACAATGAATGCATGCTGTTTAATTTACTTTTAGTTCTGTAATAGGTATGATTTGTCAACTAATAAATTAGGAGGTGACATATTATATACAGTGTTTAGCTTTGAGGCTAAGTATATACTAAAGTGTGAAAGTGAAATTTAATTTTGTCCTATGGCATCAGAAAGAGATCAAGTTCTTTTCATGACCTGATGTGCGGAATTCTTGTATTTTTGCGGCTTAAGATATCAACAGATTTGTGTTTATCTTTTAATGTTTTATTTCTTAATGACAGGACAGGAGACAAGGTTTCAGACTTCTCTTGGTAAATAACACATGGCAAGCATTCACAGTATGTGCACCCACTGAATTAAATTACATTCCAGCCAAAGGGAAAATAATTGCCACTATACTCCCTCTTTTTAACAGTTTTTATAATTACTTGATGTGCCTTCAAAGCTTTTGATAAGACTCATTCAATTAACAGATCTATTGAAGTTCTACATGAGGCAAATTAGTGTTATAGCTTTTTCACCCCACCACCTTGTTATATTGCAATGTTTATATTCTACAGGCTTTGTGTCTTTAACCAATGGTTCATACAGCTTAGTGAATTATAAGGCTAACAGCTTCGAAATCACCATTCATATCAGAAGACAGAGACTTTCTCCTGCACATGTTTTGTCCCAGTCTCAGCTCATCCTTCCCTCAAGACTAAGCACTATCTTGACTTTGTGATATTTGCTTCCTCATTTTTCCTTACAATTTTATAACCCAAGGTGCTAGACTTGAAACTGAATTCTATAGTTTTGCCTGTTTTTGTCTTAAGCCTTGCTCTTTGAGTCTTTTAATTAACAGGTTTCCTCTTCACCTCTCTTGTGTTTCTCTTTGCTTATTTGTTCTAGAAACATGGTGATCGCTCCTATAGCTGCCCACAGCCTGGATTTGCTGGTTATACTCCCTTTCAAACATGTTCCTCTGCCCTCTGTTATTCCTAAAATGTAGGTATTAGGATCTTGAGGCTTAGTCAGACTCAGATTTGTTTTAGTAAGATCATTTCATAGTTGGTGGTATATTCTTCATTGGGAGGCACATAATGTCCTATTGTCTTTTATGTCCTGAGCCACTATAGATGCTTCCTGTTCAGATGACTTCATCCTTAGGGGTAGGAAAAAGTAATATTCCTATCCTCACATTTCTTCTTCATTTATTTGTTGGAAATCATTTTACCTCATCTGTTATTTGATTACGCGGTATATAGTTCATATAGGAAAGATGGCGTAAAGAATTCTTCCCTTTCACTTACTAGTTTTCAGAATGAATAGCATCTCCAAGGTGACCAGCTAGCTCCGTGTGCGTGTGTGCATGCACGCACGTAAGTATGTGATAATGAACTCACGAATTTAAACATTATTGATGTGTTCAGACCTCCCATAGATACTACCCTTATTTATCCTGAAATTGTCTCATCTTTGGAACAACTCTTCAAGTTGGCTCCCAAGTCCTCAAAAGATATATTTTTGAAGTCTGTTAGCAACAAGAATCTGGATGTAAGAAAAGACCACAAAGGAAATAAGGATTTTGCACCAAAAGGATTTCATTTGGCTTACTTAAGAAATTTCGTTGCATTGTCTGTGCCTACTGTATTTCACTGGAAGTTGAATTTTCTTTAATATTGTTAGTCCCATGCAAGATTTGGCAAGATTTACCAAAGACAAGCACTATTAGAATGTGAATCATAGAAACTCTACCTGACTTTAAGAGAAATAAAAGGCTGACTGGCAGGTCCAAGCTATCTTTCTTGCTTGGAAATAACCATGACTGGCCTTGAAGAGGAACCGCCCTCTCCTCTAGCTGGTGCATAGCTGAGCGTTGGCAATAAATCAGTCTCCAGAGCACTGGCGCTGTCTGGGTCTGTTTGTCCTCAAGCCTCTTTGCCCTTAACTGCAGCTCCTCTTACTAGACTCTGTGTTTAACCCCTTTGAAACTGCTTAGTATAGGGAAATGTTTGATTTTTTTCAGTGACATATTCTAAACACACAGAAAAACAAAAAAGGGTAACATTACAAACATCTGTGACTATCTACAATTCACAGATTTTTTTATTTTGTCATATTTGCTTTAGACTGTTTTTAAAAAGAAGGAAAATATTAAGCATATGGTCCTCTTTGTTCTCTACACTAGCCCTGTTGACCTCTCTCATTGTAGAAGCAACCACCACTCCGATGTTGATGGATTCTCCCTGGCATATTTTTAGGCTTATGTTCTATATGTACGTATCTATGAAAAATACTTAGAACTGTATGTTTTCAAAGTGTATCTAAATGGGATCATGCTGTATGGCATCTCGTCCACTAACTTGCTTTTCTCACTGAACATTTTGATTTGGGAATCTGTCCATATTGATGTATCAAGTTTTTTGTCTTCAATGGTACATAGTAGTCCATCATTTGAATATACACGAATATATTTATGTATTCTCTTAGTAATGTACACTATGTTTCCCATTTTTCCCTATTGCAACACAATAACATCCTTGAATATGCATGTGAGAGAGGTTATCTCAGGATATACGTAGAAGCAGAACTTCTGGGGGCGCAGCGTATCATAAATCTTCAACTTCACTGGATACTGCCAAATTACTCTCTGATGTGGTTATATTAACTTATATGCTCATCAGCAGGGGTCGAAAGTTCCTATTTCCCCATAGTTAGTGTTATCGGACTTAAATTTTTGTCAATGTGATGGATATGAAATAGTACCTCATTGATGCTTTAACTGTTATTTGCCTGATTACTAATGAAGTTGAATATGTTTTCATATATTTGTTGACCATTCTTTTTTTTTTTTCTGTGAGTTGTAGGGCAGCACTCTTGAAAACGTCAGAGGGTGGTGACTCTGATGGGGACAGTCAGCAACAGGAAGTACTACACACTGACGGTCCTCAGTAGCCTTCTCCCCAGTTTTTACCTTAAATCTAGGTGCCTTCCCATTCTCCTGTGCATTTCTTGTGTCAGGCATCCAAGAGAATAATATAAGGCAGATCAACTAGACTAAAGAAGAAAAATAAAACAAACTCAAGGGTAGACATAAAAAAGAAAGAGAACAGAGACATTGGCATCTGCCTGGGCTTACACATTTAGACTTCGGGCTTGTCTTCGCACTCCGTAACTTTGATTTTCAGTGTCTCCACTTCTCTCTTTCATCTTTGAAAGTATGTCTTCATTGTCTGGTGCTTTGGGTAGATGAACAGATTATTCCCAGAGGTGGACAATGTTGTGGGGGAGAGTGGGGCTCTGGAATCAGCGACTAGTTTGATTGCTGGTTCTGTCACTTAGTAGCTTTATCAACTTGAAAAGTTTCTGAACCATCCTACATTTCATTTCTTCAAGCTAACAATAGTACCTACTTCATAGTGTTGTAGTAATGATTTATGGAGTTAATATATGTAAGTACTAAGAACAGTGCCCGGGGCACAGTAGGTCCTCAATGTCAGTTGTAATTAATCATCGCAAAAAACCACATAAGTAAAAATATACTACATAAACTCACTGTTCTTTCTTGGGTTGAGAACTTTGAAAGTTCATATGACATTCTTATAAGTAGATGTGATATTTTCCATGAATGATAGACATAGCAGTAACTTTAGAGTGATTTAAGTGAAAATGATTCAAGTGCTAACAGAATTTCGGCTTGGTGTTGGGGAAAAGATAATTGTGTTGTGAAAACTTTCATTCATTCATTCATTCATTCATTCATTCATCTATTCTTCATTCATCAAGCATTTATTATGACTTATGATGGACCAGGCAATGGGGAAATTAAAAAGTAAAACGATACTTAGTATCAGCCAGTAAGAAGTTGAACAGGGGAGGGACGCCTGGGTGGCTCAGTCGTTTAGGCATCTGACTCCTGATTTTGACTCAGGTCATGTTCTCAGGGTCCTGAGACTGAGCCCCACCTAGGGCTCTACCCTGGGCTTGGAGCCTGCTTGGGATTCTCTCTGTCCCTCTCCCTCTGCCCCTCTCTCCCTACTTGCACACACACACTCTCTCTCTCTAAAAATAAAGTTAAAAAAAAAAGAAGTTGAGTAGGGGAAATAGCCACATAAGTAAATCAATTAATTTAAAAAATTTTACAACAGGGGTACAGTGGGAGCATAAAGGAAGGAGTTGCTAATTCTACATGAACATGTTAGGAAAGCTTCTATAGAGAAGCAAGGAATGAGGAGGAGACTTCCCTAGTGCCTTTCAAATCCCACAGGTAGCTGCTGGTGGGCTGAGCCAGCAGGGAGCTCCATGGTTAAAGGTGCTATTGGAAGGAGAAGCCTGGGAACATAGTCAAGGTAGGAGGGTGTTTGAACCAGGTAGTCTGTGGCTTCATTGCCAGTCAGAGATGGCAAGGTAGTCATTGGGAGGATCCAAAGTCATGGCCAGGATTGTGAAAGCAGGGTTCAAGGCAGGGCCAAGGCCTATCTGGCAATAATCAGTGGAGTTGGGGTACAGCCCAAAGAAACAAGAGGCGGCTTATTGTCCAAGATCGGGCTGGTGATTTAGGGTCATTTAATCAATGAGCGTCTTTGGCTGTGCCACCTGCCAGCCTTGGGATAGTGTAAAGTTACTTCAAGGAGCCCTGCCAAGTTGAACAGATGTCACCTAATTTGCCATCTCGTAAGTCTAGTTCCCTGGTTATTTTTCTGTTTTATTCTAGTTCATGTGGGTATTCTCATCCTGAGCACAATTTTTGCTAGTATGTCCTAAAATTTAAAAATCTTAAGAGTCTCATTTCCGTTGGGCCATATTTAGACAGTAAAACACCCGAGTTGCCTGTATTATGTGAAATGTGTCCTGTGGAAATTGTGTTTCATGGTTTTGATATAAAATTGCACCATCTTATCCAAGGGCTTAAAGAGGGATTCTGGGGGAAGGTGACCAAACTGTGATGTTCCAATGTGGAGGGTGGCCCAAAAGGAGAGTCGCTTGATGTCCCAGCTACTGGATTAACGGGCCAGATTTAAATGCTAAAAGCATGTCCAGAACTGACATCTATCACCAAATGCATGCCTGCCGGAGCTGTGGCCACTTGGCAAATAACCCACATTGTGTGCCTTGCCTTCTTACTTGTGCTATTAATTTGCTTTCCATGGATCAATGACTGTAAAGCGTGGTGAGAGTTTTGGCCAGATCAGGAATGATTTCTCAGTCTGCACAGCAGTGGGCTGTTTGCTGGCAGTAGCCAGCAGGGCCATAGCACTCGTGTAACTTTGTTAAAGTTCACAACTGCAAGAAAGAATTAAACCCAGGCACGAAACTCAGAAGTCTTTGAAAGCTTCTCATAAGGTTACCTTCTACTTCAGGATTTGAGGCTAAATGCAAAGGTCGTTCTCTGAAAAATTAGAAACTTCCCAAACCAGCACTTTTAAAACAATACTACTAAATAAAACCACTAGACGGCTTTCTTACCATTAATTCAAAGAACACCTGTCTGTCTCCCTTTCTATCATCTTAATAAATTACTTTTACCCCTAGACAAAGATATCCTCTGTCACTCTGCCAAGTCCTTACATACACTCTGGATTCACATTAATAGACGAACACAGATGGATGTTAATTGCTGCCATGAGAAAGCTTAGCCTTCTTGGACATGAGGAAATGAGCTTCTTTGTAGTGTAGGTCTTTCCTGGAATCCACAGTCAGACATGGCAAAAGTTATCCTGAATCTAAGGTATTGAACAGGACAGGAAGACTCTTGCTCACACACCAAGAATAGTTTTAAAATTCTATATTTTCAGTTTTCTACTTTAGTGGAAAAGGTTAGGAGTGAAGAGAGAAGCCAGCTCAGGCTTTTTAAGTCTCTATGACCTGACAGGTGAAGGTGTGTGTGTGTGTGTGTGTGTGTGTGTGTGTGTGTGTGGTAGGGGACAATGGAAGGACATGGTATGGTACTTACTGTGTTTGAATAAGAATCCAAAGCAAAGAGAAAGATCTACCTGAATGCCATGAGCAGGAAGGTGAGGGGGTATTATGCTGTTCCCAGTTCCATGTTTTCCTTTGTCCTCTCTACAGCAACGCACAGGCGAGTCAACACACTTAAAGGGACAGTGTGGGGTGTGTTTCCTTTTATTTCCTCTGTTCATTTGGCTTTCTGTGGTCTGTTATCATCTGTTTCCAAGGTGAGAAGCTGAACTTCATCATTGTTCTTTCATCCACTCTCTTCCTAGCGAACCAAGCACTGGATCAAGCTTTGATGTCCTTGGAAGCCCGCTACATCTTGTCAGTCTTGGTTCACTGAGGCTGGGCAGTGGGGTATGAAGCAGGGGATGGGAGCTTGGGGGCCAGCACGTGGTAGAGGTGCATGGAAGAGGCATGCTGGAATACAGGGGATGGGGCAGACTATTTCTGTTTTCCAGAAGTGTTTGTAGCAGAGGTCCTCTAGTCTTTAGTCTGGTTATAGTCAGAGCCGGTACAGACTGGCTCCTAATTGTTGTCGAAGGTAAGTTCTGGGTAGAGGTTGCTGGGAATTATATGGAATTGTTATGTTAACTAGATCCGCCTGTAACAGTTAGGAGTGCTGTCTCAGCAGCTACAGAGGTGGAGAATCTCTGAACCCAAATTGTGTGCTCTATTAGATAAATGGTCTAGGAAGGCAGGGAAGGCAGATGGAATTTGGGGGGGGGGAGATCTTTGAGTAGCATTCTACAAAATAAAAATACAGAGAAGCTACTAGAGTTAGAGATTGTGTGGTTGGCTATTCTATGGAGAGACATGATTTCTTCGATGATCAAAGAGGCAGTAGCTGGTACATATGTTGGAGGAGGGCAGTGGTGGAGAGGGAACATACCTTTTTTTTAATTTTTAATTAGGATAGTCACAAATAGGGTAGTGTTTTTGCTTGGGGGAGGGGAGCAGTCTGAAATGAAGTCCATTGCCAGAATGTTCCCATTTAGATTTAGAGTTGGGGGCTCAGTCGGTTAAGCATCTGCCTTCAGCTCAGGTCATGATCCCAGGGTCCTGGGATCAAGCCCCACATTGAGCCCCACATCGGGCTCCCTGATTGTCAGGACGTCTGCTTCTCCCACTTCCCCTGCTTGTGCTATCTCTCTCTCTCTCTGTCAAATAAATAAATAAAATCTAAAAAAAAAAAAAGATTCAGAGTTGGAAAAGGATGTATTAGATCTTCACATCACCTTAGCCTATTCTGAACTCTTAAGGTCTCTGATGATTATGGTTATTGTTTTTTATTATTTTATTTATTTTTTATTTTTTAAAGTAATATCTACACCCAACATGGGGCTCAAACCTATGACCTGGAGATCAAAGGTTGCACATTCCACCAACTGAGCCAGTCAGGTGCCCCAATGGTTATAGTTTTAGATGGAGTCATCTAAGGTGGTTTGTGGGTGAGAGTCTTCCAGTCTCTGACGCAGAGCAGATAGTCCTAGAGACCTTTTGACGCCTTGACCTTGGGCCTCCTTAGCAGAGCTCTGGAGCTCTAATAAGACCTATAGCATCTTCTTGGTCAGCTGAAAATTGTAGCTGGATGACTAAAGAGTTCTTGCGCCAACAATGTCCCAGGGCCTGGTGGGCTCACAGTGTCATCTATTGTATGTATGTATGTATGTATGTATTTATTCACTTGTTAAAATTTTTTTTTAGTAATCTCTACACCCAGTGTTCAAACTCACAGCCCCAAGATCAAGAGTTGCATGCTTTTCCGACTGAGCCAGCCAGGTGCCCCATCATCTGGTTTAGATTGAGTTTTCTGCCTCATGGGGCCATAGCTGAGCAGGGAGAAGCCAAGGATTCAACCTCAGACCCTCCAGGACCTATTTAATGGTCTGGCCCCACAGCAGGCCTATTGTCATCAGCTGAAGTATACTCAGATCAGGGAGTTTCGTGGTGCCAGGATTGGTGAAAAGATGAGATTATCATCTCTGTCCTGTGGTTCTCAAGCCTAGAGAATCATCAGATCACCTGGGGGAGCTTGTAAAATTTATAGAATTGGAAGTCTCTGGAATTGTTTTACAAAAACAAAAAAATTAACCTTTCTCACGCGGTTCTTATTATCAGCCGGGTTTAGGAGCCATTGTATATGATAACTGTCAGATCCAGAATGTTGAACCGAATCCCGTAATTCAGCATATTAACGTTCTTGCAAACCAGGTCATCCACGGGCCTGGAAGGGCAGGGATCAAAGGGTAATTAAATTGAAGCTGCTGTCATATTTTATACACACTGATTTTCACGTTCATTTTGATACTTATGGAAGCCCTGTTTTCTAAAGTACACACTACTGATGAGAACTTGCCTTGGGATCCATCAGAGCACCCTTGTGATTGGCAGGTGGGTGGGAGGGCAGTCACCGAGCTTCCTGGTCTGAAGATATTTCCTAGTAGTCATCGTGACCTGATGTTCCAAGAATCTTCCCTGGTTTAGACATGGTGGGATGTACCTGCCACCTTTAATTTTGTAAGAATGTATTCTCATTTGCACCTGAGGTCACAATACAATAAGGTACAGGAAATCCCTAAGCAATTTTCTTCCCCTCTATTAACTGACCAGGTAGGATCAGCTAGGTAGGGAAATGAAAAAAGTGTATAGTGATCAAGGCAGAGGAAGTAATGGCAATGGTGGAGTCGGTGGTCATCTTGGTGACATTGGTGGTGGTCATGATGTAGGCCTGCTGGTTATAATTCAGGCAAATGCCTGAGATAGCAGCTATTGCCCAGGGCTGGCTTTTTTGATCCTTTTCGCATGATGAGTGGTGAGTCAGCTACTTTTAAAAGGCTAAGAACAGAGTGAACAATATAAATCAAAGTTTTATAAATTAAATATTTCCAGTTTGACTCACACTATCATTTCAGTGGCATTAAATCTTTATTTCTGAATGACCTTTCATTGTCAGTGATGGAATATTTTAGCCTTAAGTCACTCTGCCCTGTTTGCCTCCGTAATACACAGTTACTTTGCAAAGGAACTCCTAGATGAATACTGGAACTCATATTTAAAAATCATTTTGTAATGGCAATTGGCATATGTAACAATTTATTAACTATTTCTATTTTTCATCAGATAAAACTTTTTTTATACTGAGAGTTCTAAGAGAAATATACTATATAATCCATGCCTGAGGCTACATAGCTCATGAGGAATAAATTTAAATTTAAAACATTTAAATTTAATATTTTAAAATATTAAACGACAAATTACTTATATATTCCATTTTTTCTTGGCATGTTGACAGATTATTCAGTTAGGAAATGAAAATAAAGAACAAATGTGATAATGACATTCTAGATATTAACATGACAAAAATAACATTTTGTAGCAACTTGAAAATTTTTCTCTCTGAAGTTTAAAAGTGCTGAAGATGAGGTACTACAAAAAAACCAGAACACTTATGAAAGAGAATTTCATTAAAAGCCAATTAAAAATACATTTTACCACAAACTCTCCAATGTAAATTTCAACGAGAAAATGATTTAACAAATCTACAAATGACTAGTCCAATAATTTAAATTATTCTAATTTTCCTACGCTCCTTTTTAGGTTTTTTTGTTTTGTTTTGTTTTGTTTTGTTTTGTTTTGTTTTGTTTTGTTTTGTTTGTCATTATCATCATCATCCTGCTATTTTTTGCTGAGCAATACTATGTGCTTGGCACTACACCGGACATTTTACATATGGGATTCCTTTTAATGCTCACAACAGCCTATGTGACGTCTGTAATTGTCTCCATTTTGCAGACAAAGAAACTGAGGCTCAGAGGCTTTTAAGCAACTGATTCAAGGACAGTAGTCAGTGAGTGGTGGAGATAGGGATGAATCCAAGATCTGACTAAGAACGACTAAGACCAAGATTAAATTCTTAACTACCATGAGATTCTTGTCCACAAATATGCATATCTTTTACAGAGAATCTGGGTTCTAATTTTTTTTCACTTAACATTATATCACAAGCATTTTTCGTGTTTGCTACCCAATCCTCACCAACCCAACATTCTGCGGACGTTGGCCGCGATCCTCCACTGGGATGCACTGCCCTCTAGTGGAATTCTGTTCATAAAGATCTTTTCACCCTTTCCCCAGCCCCCAGGGTGAAAAGGGGTTTTCTATTGCATAAATCTCTATAGTTGCTCTTTTAATTAGGAGAAAATATTAAAAGATGTTTTTTCTATTTTCTTTAATATGATTATTTCAGATGGATGGGGGTGGGAAAATAAAGTGAACCCCAGAGAAGTTTAGAAATGCATTCTAAGGAATGAGATAAGAATTCATTGCTCTTGACATTGAAATCAACATGGCTGCTCTGTTCCCTGAAGTAACGGTATTTCAAGCATCTTCCTTCAAATTACATTAAAGGCTTGAGGAGATGTCAAATTGTGTTAGGACTAGCACTGAAAGACAAAGGTGACTCTCCTGGGATCCATAAAAGAACTTGAAAATATATTTAAAGCATAGGAAATTAGATCAGAATGTGTTATCCTCTGAGCTCACATTAATTTTTCAGTTTTAAATATTTTTCTAATGAATATCTTTCACTTTGATATTGTTAAAAATCATCATAGTGTTAAAATGCATAATGGGGTGGCTTTGGTTTATTTAGGAAGGACTTGGGTTAATAGTGTTTTGGAGAAAAAACAGGGATAGTTTTTTTATTTTGTTTTTTGGTTTTTTAAGTGAATTAGGCCATTATTTCTGCTATTGTTCATCAAAAAAGCAGCCCTGAGCTAAATTGCTGATGCTATCGCCTGGGAAAGGGCTGACTGGTGAGTTGTAATTGCTCTGTGTGCAGCCAGCAGGGCATACTGTGGAGAGGAGGGGGGAAACTGCCAGTTTCATCTTTATTAGAGAGCTGGCTCTTTAAAATTAGATGTCTTTTCATGCTTAGTGAATGACCAATAGGAAAAACGAAGAGCAGCAAAGCCAGGCTTATGTAGGATGTACGATACTTAATAAAAGACAAGAGTTGTCCTAGGGTTCTTAAGGAAATTATATCTCCTCATGCCCAACATTAAAATTGTTGATTTCCTTTGAGCTTCGATTTAAAGAGGAGGGAGAGGATGGTCAAAACCTAACAAAAACATTTTTTAAGACCAATAGTCTAACAAGTAGTGATGTGGGAAACAAAGGCAGAGGAAAAATTTTGAAATTTCCTTACCACCTACAGCCCGTTGACAAGTCCTTGAAACAGGCAGAGTGACATTCCTCTAGGAACTCAACTGCCTGGATGTTAATACTTTGCTAAGGGCAAAAGGCAGTCCTAGCCTGAGCACCCCCTCCCCCAAGATCCTGTAAGTCTACTTTAATGTATAAATTGCCTTTGGAAACTTCCTTTATCTCTAAACCCCCCCACCCCCAAATACCCATTGGCAATCATCCCCCAAGCATATGGCCCACCGATATACATCTGAAGGGTCTCATGACTAAGGTTTTATTAGATGGTAATAAATGACCTTTTCCCACCAATAGCTAGCCCCCTCAAGGTCCTGGAAACCTTGCTTCCAAAATTCCTTAGAGATTTACGCTATCCTAACCTCCTCCCAACTTGAGGGTATATAATGGGCCACTCCTCATGACCCCGGAGCGGCTCTTTCTGCCCACGGGTCCTGTCCCCGTGCTTTAATAAACCACCATTTTGCACCAAAGACATCTCAAGAATTCTTTCTTGGTCGTCGGCTCTGGACTCCACCCCACCGGAACCTAAACATATCCCACAACCTCATCAAGTAGTACCACAAATAAAGTACTCAGACGAAAGGTAGTAAGTCCATGACAAAAATGCCCTTTAAGTGTAGAGGTGTAAAGAC
The DNA here is from genome assembly GCF_017311325.1 of Ursus maritimus. NCBI lineage: Eukaryota > Metazoa > Chordata > Mammalia > Carnivora > Ursidae > Ursus > Ursus maritimus. The sequence continues at coordinate 31,093,166 of NW_024424453.1, forward strand.
AGGTAAAATCATGGAATATATATTTAACAAATTTATTCACTGTGAGTTTTTTCTTTATGTCCAGCTTTTTTGAGGTATATTTGACATACAACATTGTGTAAGTTTAAGGTGATGATTTGATACATATTCTTTTTTTTTAAGATTTATTTGTTTTAGAGAAAAAGAGCATGTGGGCATGTACATGCATGTGTGCAGGGGAAGGGGCAGCAGGAAAGAAGCAGACGCCCTGCTGAGTGTGGACCCTGCCACAGGGCTGGATCTTAGGGCCCTTAGTTCATGACCTGAGCTGAAATCAAGAGTTGGATGGGTAACTGACTGAGCCACCCAGGCGCCCCAATTTGATACATATTCTAAATGAATAGCTCTGTGATGTCAGCTAACACCTCCATCACCTTGTGTAAATACCATTTCTTTTGTGGTAAAAAAATTTAATATCTATTCTCTTAACTTCTAGTACATAATACAGTATTGAATCACCGTACTGTACATTAGCTTCCCAAAACTTGTTCATCTTATAACCAAGAGTGTGTATCCTTTGACCAACACCTGCCTACTTCCCCTATCGCCCCACCCCTGGTAAACACCCCATACTCTTTTTTTTTTTTTTTTAGGAGTTCAGCTTCGTTAGACCCCACAAATAAGTGATATAAGACAGTACTAGTCTTTTTCCGACTTATTTCATTTAGCATAATGCCTTCAAGGTCTATCAATATTGTCACAAATGGCATAATTTCCTTCTTTTTCATGGCTGTATAATATTCGGTTGTATAGTACACCATATTTCTTTATTCATTCATTTGTTTATGGATATTTAGGTTGTTTCTATATCTTGTCTATGGTGAATAATACTTCAGTGAATATGGGAGTGCAGCTATCTCTTTGAGATCCTGATTTCATTTCTATTGGGTATATACTCAGAAGTGGGATTGCTGGATCACATGGTAGCTTTTTGTTTTGTTTTGTTTTTGTTTTTGTTTTGTTTTTGTGGAAACTCCACACTGTTTTCCATAGCGGCTTTACCGTGACCAATTTACATTCCCGCCAAAGTGAACAAGGGTTTCCTTTCCTACATATCCTCACCGATACTTTTCATCTCTTGGCTTTTTTAGGATAGCCATTTTAATAGGTATGACGTGGTAGCTCATTGTGGTTTTGATTTGCATTTCCCTGATGGCTGGTGATGTTGAGTACCTTTTCATGTATGTTGGTCATCTGTATGTTTTGGAAAATGTCCATTTAGTTCCTCTGACCATTTTGTAAATGGACTGTTTGTTTTTGCTGTTGAATCTTATGAGTTCTTTATATATTTTGATATTTTTTTATATTTATCCCTTACAGATACATGATTTGTAAGTATTTTCTCCAGTTCTTTAGGTTGCCTGTTCATTTTGCTAATTTTTCTTCTGGTGTGCAGGAGCTTTTTAGTTTGACGTAGTCCCACTTGCTCCTTTTTGCTTTTGTTGCTTGTAATTTTGCCATATCCAAAAAACCATTGCAAAGATCAATGCAGTTGAGTTTTTCCTCTATGTTTTCTTCTAGGAGTTTTCTGGTTTCAGATCTATGTTGAAGTCTTTAATCCATTTCAAGTTAGTTTTGTGAGTGGTGTACGATAGGTGTGCAATTTCATTCCTCATGTGCTTATCCTGTTTTTTCCATTATTATTTATTGACAAAACAATCCTTTCCCTATTGAGTCTTTTGGCTCCTTTGTCAAATATTAGTTAACCATATATGCATGGGTTAATTTCTGGGTTCTCTATTCTGTTCCATTGGTATGTTATCTATTTTATGCCAGTACCATACTGTTTTTGTTACTATAGCTTTGCAGTATAGTTTGAAATCAGAAAGTTTATGCCACCAGCTTTGTTCTTCTTTCTCAGAATTGCTTTGGCTATTTGGAGTCTTTTGGGGTTCCATACGAATTTTAGAATTTTTTTCTATTTCTGTGAAAAATGTCATTGGAATTTTGATAAGAATTGCATCGAATCTATAGCTGACTTCAGGTAGTATGGATATTTTAAAAAAATTAATTCTTCTGGTCCAAAAACAGGGGGTCCTTCCATTTATTTGTGTTCACTGAGAGCTGATATTCAATGTATCACCTTTGGAATCAAGATTTGCCTAAGTAATGAACTTCGCTCTTTGTAGACCATAAATAGTACGTAACATCAAATATCAAAGTAAATGTTTCAGTTGGAAGACTTCAGGATTTTGATGTCTTCTATAGGTCCCTCTACCTTCTGTCTAATTACTCTAAATACTTGTAGAGTGTTACTACTGTAGGTCAGGATTTCTCAACCTGTGTTGAGGCTAATCCTGTGCGTGTGTACATTGTAGGATGTTCAGCAGCATCCCTGGCCTCTAACCGCTACATGCCAGTAGCAACCCCTGCCCCCACCACCTCATTAGGACAATAAAAAATATCTCTGGACATTGTCAATATCATCAAAACACTTGTGGCATGGCTGCTTATTAATGAGGTGGGATAATAGTATAATATGGCAGATTGCATTTTCCAGAGATCCTTACCCCGATGTAGTATATATAGTCCACCCCGCTTGGTCTTGTAATATGACCTGATATGCTTCCATTGAGAGGTGTATGGGTAGGATATGGGGTCTGTTATATTCTCCCTTGAACCTGGGTGGAACTTTGTAACTGCCTCACCCAGTACAAGGTAGCAGATGTGACATTGTGTCATTGAGGCTAGGTTATAAAGGGCAACACAACTTCCCCATGGCTATCTCTCTGGAGGTCTGACCTTGGAAACTATCTACTATGTGTGAGGAAGCCCAGGTCACATGGAGAGGCTATGAGTGGGTATTACAGCTGAAAATTTCCATCACAGCCAGCACCCACTTCCAGACTCATGTGAGTTAAAGAGCCCCCCCAGATGACTTCAACCCCCAGCCTTCAAGTCTTTGGCTGAGGCCCCAGACAATGTAGAGATGAGCTCTCCCTGTTTGAATTCCAGATCCACAGAAACCATAAGAGACAGTAAATTCTTATTTTAAACCAGTATGTTTTGAGATAATTTCTTATATAGCAATAGATAATTAAAACATACAGGTTAAACAGACTCTTAACTATAGAGAATGAACTAATGGTTATCAGAGGGGAGGTGGTTGGGGGGATGGGTAAAATAGGCAAAGGAGATTAATAGTATGCTTATCTTGATGAGCACTGAGTAATATATAGAATTGTTGAGTAACTATATTGTACACCTGAAACTAATGTAATGCTATATGTTAACTATACTGGAATTAAAATAAAAAACTTAAAACATGTAAGTTAAATCAGTTCTCTCCTATATATATGAAGTCTAATATTACCTTATCAGGATTAGGATTAGCCCATAATACTGATGTTACGTTGTCCATCCCCACAACACAGAGGCATTCCAAAAAGAAAGAAATCTCAATCTTCCTGAGTTCCATTAAAAACAAAGCAAAACATTCAAAACAACCACATCTATACCATAACTACCAGATTCTTCCCTATACCACCGTCTTTATCACTAGTTCACAGAACCATCACGATATTGACTTATAATACGGCAAGCACTGTCAAACTGAATCAATTAACATTTTAGGGGAATTTTCATTCCTTCAGGCAAACCACAGTCAGCTGCTAGAAACACATGAACTAAAGGCCATGAGTTTAGTTTTATTTTTTAAGCCACATGGGCATACCCACCTGCTACAAACAAGAGACCTATAAAGGTCAGACTGTAATATAAAAGTCATCTTCAGTGTAATTGCAAACTCTGAACAGTGATGTCCCCTGGAATTAAGTGACTTTAAAATTCTAGAGCAAGATTAATTATTTAGCTTTTTACAGGATTTTATCAGTTAAAGAAGACCTTTGGTTATAAGTAACAGAAAATTCAACCAACGGCTGGTTAACCACATGTTTATTTTTCCCATGTAATACAAAATTTGGAGGTTGGGGCCCTTGACATTGGTTCAGAGCCTTGACCATATCAGGACCAGCATTACTGATTCTTTTGCCTTTTCCTCTTGCCTCTTGGATCATGGTCATATTATAAATACTATAGCTCTGGGGATCCCATCTGCGATCGAGGCTGGAAGGTCAAAGAGGAAGAGGTAGTGCCAGCAGATTTCTCCTTACATCTTGTTGGGCAAAAAATCCCATGGCCACTCCTAGTGCAAGGGAGACTGGGAAAATAAATACTTAGCTCTCACAGCCTCTGTGCAAGAGGTAGGCAAGGGAGAAGTTTGTTGGGTGAGCCTGCAGTGTCTGAAATTACTTCAGAAATAACAAGTTATCTTGGTCAAATATTCATAAAAACATTGGCCAATAGAATGTGTGTGTGTGTGTGTGTGTGTGTGTGTGTGTGTGTGTAGCCTTCTATATACTCATAAACTCTTCCATCTGATTATAACATATGTATATATGTATATGTGTGTGTGTGTGTGTATATATATATATATATATATCTCAGTTTTCAAAATTGGCTGGATTTTTCATTGGTCTATCAATATGTACAGTATGATCCCATTTTTGTGAAAAATAAATATGAACCAATAGGCATTAAAAACAACGTGGAAGACTAGATACATACTAAACTATTGGCAGAATTATGCATCTATACCCTTTTTATATTTTCTCACATTTCTACAATAAAATGTATGAACTGTGAGTAAGAAGAAAGAGTAATACATATAGAAAATTAGCATTTAAAATTTTCACTTTAAAAAATTAACACCGATGAGAGACTCTCTGTTAACATTAGTATATAGTCTTTCACATGGATATATACACACATTTGAACATTTAATATGTGTAAAAATCCTAATATATGTTGGTATTATCTCATTTAATCCAGTCATGTTATACAATTAGTACAAAGAATCTTCATTTCTCATGTGTTTCTTTTCTTTTTTTTTTTTTTAAAGATTTATTTATTTGACCGAGAGAGAGAGAGAGAGAGATAGCAAGAGAGGGAACACAAGCAGGGGGAGTGGGAGAGGAAGAAGCAGGCTCCCAGTGGAGGAGCCTGATGTGGGGCTCGATCCCAGAACGTTGGGATCACGCCCTGAGCCAAAGGCAGACGCTTTACGACTGAGCCACCCAGGCGCCCCTCATGTGTTTATTTTCTAATGCCCAAAGTTACAGTGTTAAACATGAAAGCAATAATTATAAAATAAAATCACTAATGAACAGACCACTGATAACTTACTGCCTGGTCAAGTATTGCTGTGAACTCAAAAACTAGCATGTGTGCGTGTTTAACACATCAATATCTTTGTGTTTCTCGTTTACTACTTTTGACTTATTGAGAATGTGATCTTAGGTAAGTTATTTACCTCTCTGTGCCTCCATTTTATCATCTGAAAAATGGGGTTATAAAGGTATCTACTTTGTGGCATTCATGGGCAATTTAAATGAATTAATATCTGGTACATTTTAAGCCCTATACAAGTGGTAGCTTTTATTTCTTTTTCTTTTTCAAGTTTTTATTTAAATTCCAGTTAGTTAACATACAGTGTAATATTAGTTTCAGGGGTAGAATTTAGTGATTCATCACTTACGTACAACACCCAGTGCTCATCACAAATGCCCTCCTTAATACCCATTCCCCATTTGACCGAGCCCCCCCCAACCCCCTCCAGTAACCCTCAGTTTGTTCTCTATGATTAAGAGTCTGTTTCCTGGTTTGCCTCTCTTTTTTCCCCCTATGTTCATTAGTTTTATTTCTTAAATTCCACATATGACTGAAATCACACGGTATTTGTCTTTCTCTGACTGACTTATTTCACTTAATGTTATACTCTCTAGCTCCATCCATATTGTTGCAAATGGCAAGCTTTCATTCCCTTTTATGGCTGAATAATATTCCTCTGTGTGTGTTTGTGAGGATCACTTTTTTTAAAGATTTTATTAATTTGTTTTAGAGAGAGCACAAGCAGGGACAGGGCGGGGGTGGGGGGAGAGAATCTCAAGCAGACTCCATGCTAAGCACAGAGCCCCATGTGGGGCTTGATCTCATAACCCCAAGATCATGATCTGAGCCAAAACCAAGAGTTCAACCCTTAACCAACCGAGCCTCACAGGTGTCCCTATACCACTTTTTCTTTATCCATTCATCAGTTGATGGACATTTGGACTCTTTCCATAATTGGCTATTGTTGATAATGCTGCTATAAACATTGGGGTGCATGTATCCTTTGGGCAAATACCTAGTAGTACAATTGGGGGATTTAGGGTAATTCTATTTTTAAGGAACCTCCATACTGTTTTCCACAGTGGCTGTACCAGTTTGCATTCCCACCAACAGTGTAAGAGGGTTCCCCTTTCTCCGCATCCTTGCCAACACCTGTTGTTTCCTGTGTTGTTGATTTTAGCCATTCTGACAGGTGTGAGGTGGTGTCTCATCGTGGTTTGATTTGCATTTCCCTGATGATGAGTGATGTTGAGCATCTTTTGATGTGTCTGTTAGCCATCCGGATGTCTTCTTTGGAAAAATGTCTATTCATGTCTTCTGCCCATTTCTTAACTGAGTTATTTGTTTCTTTGGATGTTCAGTTTATAAACTCTTTATATGTCTTATTGGATATTAACCCTTTATCAGATATGTCATTTGCAAATATCTTCTCCCATTCTGTAGGCTGCCTTTTACTTTTGTTGATTGTTTCCTCCACTGTGCAGGAACTTTTTATCTTGATGTGGTCCTAATAGTTTAATTTTTTTCTTTCCCTTGCCTTAGGAGACATATCTAGTAAGAAGTTGCTACCACTGATGTCAAAGAGGTTACTGCCTGTCTTCTCCTCTAAGATTTTGGTGGTTTCCTTTCTCACATTTAGGTCTTTCATCCATTTTGAGTTTGGTATAAGAAGGTGGTCCAGTTTCATTCTTCTTCATGTTGCTGTCCAGTTTTCCCAATGCCATTTGTTGAAGAGACTTTTTTCCATTGGATATTCTTTTCCCCGTTGTCAAAGACTAACTGACCGTATAGTTGTGGGTCCATTTCTGGGTATTCTATTTTGTTCCATTGATCCATGTGTCTGTTTTTGTGCCAGTACCATACTAATGACTTCAGCTTTGTAATATAGCTTGAAGTCTGAAATTGTGATGCTTCCAGCTTTGCTTTTCTTTTTCAAGATTTCTTTGGCTGTTTGGGGTCTTTTGTGGTTCCATAAAAATTTTAGGATTGTTTATTCTAATTCTGTGAAAAATGCTGATGGTATTTTGTTAGGGATTGCACTAAATGTGTAGATTGCTTTGGGTAGTACAGACATTTTAACAATACTTGTTCTGCCAATCCATGAGTATGGAATGTTTTAATTTGTTTGTATCATCTTCAATTTCTTTCATCAGTGTTTTATAGTTTTCAGAATACAGATCTTTTACCTCTTTGGTTAGGTTTATTCCTAGATATATTATGGTTTTTGGTACAATTGTAAATGGGATTGATTCCTTGATTTCTCTTTTTGCTGCCTCATTATCGGAGTAGAGAAATGCAACAGATTTTTATATGTTGATTTTGTATCCTGTGACTTTACTGAATTTGTGTATCAGTTCTAGCAATTTCTTTTTTTTGATGGAGTCTTTCGGGTTTTCTATATTGAGTATCATGTTGTCTGCAAAACAGTGAAAGTTTGACTTCTTCCTCTCTGATTTGGATGCATTTTATTTTTTTGTGTGTCTGATTGCTGAGGCTAGGACTTCCAGTACTGTTAAATAACAGTGGTGAGGGACACCTGGGTGACTCGGTTGGTTAAGCCTCCGCCTTCGTCTCAGGCCATGAACCCAGGGTCCTGGAATCAATCCCCACGTTGGGCTCCCTGCTCAGTGGGGAGTTTGCTTCTCCCTCTGCGTCTGCCCCTTCCACCCGCTTGTGTTCTCTCTCTCCCTCTTAAATAAATACATAAATTCTTAAAAAAAAATAACAGTGGTGAGAGTGGACATCCCTGTCTTTTTCCCGACCATAGAGTAAAAACTCTCAGGTTTTCCCCATGGAGGATGCTATTAGCTATAGCTGTCTTGTCTATGGCCTTTATGATGTTGAGGTATGTTCCCTCTATTCCTACTTTGTTGAGGACTCTTATCATGAATTGATGTTGTACTTTATCAAATGCTTCTTCTGCATCTATTGAGAAGATCAAATATTTCCAGCCTTTCTTTTGGTAATTTGATGTATCACTTTGATTGATTTGTGAATATTGAACCACCCTTAAAGCTCAGGAATAAATTCCTCTTGATAGTGGTGAATGATTCTTTTAATGAACTATTGGATACGATGTGCTAGTATTTTGTTGAGAATTTTTGCATTCATGTTCAACAGGGATATTGGCCTGTAGTTCTCTTTTTTAGTGGAGTCTTTGTCTGGTTTTGGAATCAGGGTAATGCTGGCCTCATAGAATAAATTTGGAAGTTTTCCTTCCATTTCTATTTTTTGGAACAGTTTGAGTAGAATAGGCGTTAACTCTTCTTTAAATGTGTGGTGGAATTCCCCTTTGAAGCCATATGGCCCTGGACTTTTGTTTGTTGGGAGATTTTTGATTACAGATTTAGTTTCTTTGCTGGTTATCAGTCTGTTTAAGTTTTCTATTTCTTCCTGTTTCAGTTTTGGTAGTTCATATGTTTCTAGGAATTAATCAATTTCTTCCAGATTGTTTGATTTGTTGGCATATAATTTTTCATAGTAGTCTTTTATAATTGTTTGTAGTTCTGTGATATTGGTTGTTATTTCTCCTTTCTCATTTGTGATTTTATTTATTTGGGTCCTTTCTCATTTTGATAAGTCTGGCTAGGGGTTTATCAATTTTGTTAATTTTTTCAAAGAATGAACCCCTGGTTTCATTGATCTGTTCTACTGTTTTCTTAGTTTCTATATTATTTATTTTTGCTCTAATCTTTATTATTTCCCTTCTTCTCCTGGATTTAAGCTTCATTTGTTGTTCTTTTTCCAGCTCCTTTAGGTCGAAGGTTAGATTATTTGGTATTTTTCTTGCTTTGTGAGGTAGGCCTGTATTGCAATATACTTCCCTCTTAGAACCACCTTTGCCCCGTCCCAAAGGTTTTGGACTGTCATGTTTTCATTTTCATTTGTTTCCATGTATTTTTTAAATTCTTCTTTAACTTCCTGGTTGACCCATTCATTTCTTAGCAGCACGTTGTTTAACTTCCATGTATTTGTGGTCTTTCCAAATTTTTTCTTGTGGTTGACTTCAAGTCTCATAGCATTGTGGTCAGAAAATATGCATGATATGATCTCAATCCTTTTGTACTTGTTGAGGCCTGATCTGTGACCTAGTGTGTGATTATTCTGGAGAATGTGCCATGCGCATGTACACTTGAAAAGAATGTATATTCTGCTTCTTTGGGATGAAATGTTCTGAGTATATCTCTTAAGTCCATCTGGTCCAGTGTGTCAATCACAGCCATTGTTTCCTTATTGATTTTATGCTTAGATGATCTGTCCATTGCTGTAAGTGGAGTGTGAAAGTCCCCTACTATTATTGTATTATTATCAAAGAGTTCCTTTATGTTTGTTATTGTTGTATATATTTGGATGCTTCCAAGTTGGGGCATAAATATTTACAATTGTTAGATCTTCTTGTTGGATAGTCCCCTTTATTATGATATAGTGCCCTTCTTCATCTCTTATTACAGTCTTTGGTTTAAAATCTAGTTTGTCTTTCTTTTGATGTCCATTTGCATGATAGATGTTTCTCTATCCCCTCACTTTCAATTTGCAGGTGTCTTTAGGGCTAACCTGAGTCACCTGTAGGCAGCATATAGATGGGTCTTGGTTTTTTGTTTTGTTTTTTTTTTTAAGATTTTATTTATTTATTTGACAGAGAGAGACAGCGAGAGAGGGAACACAAGCAAGGGGAGTGTGAGAGGGAGAAGCAGGCTTCCCACCAAGCAGGGAGCCCGATGCGGGGCTCGATCCCAGGACCCTGGGATCATGACCTGAGCTGAAGGCAGATGCTTAATGGCTGAGCCACCCAGGCACCCCTTGTTTTTTTAATCCATTCTGACACCCTATGCCTTTTGATTGGAGTGTTTAGACCATTTACATTCAGAGTAATTATTGATAGATATGTATTTAGTGCCATTTTATTACTTGTTTTGTTATTGTTTCCAGAGATTTTCTCTGGTCCTTTCTGGTCTTTGCTCTTTCCTTACCACTCAAAGGGTCCCCTTTAATATTTCTTGTAGGGCTCACGTACTCCTTTAGTTTTTGGTTGTCTAGGAAACTCTTTATCTCTCCCTTTATTCTGAATGACAGCCTCGCTGATAGAGTATTCTTGGCTACAGTTTTTTCCCATTCAGCATGTTGAATATATCATGCCACTCATTTCGGGCTTGCCACATTTCTGTGGAGAAATCTGTAGCTAGCCTTATGGGTTAGTTAGGGACTTGTTTTGTCTCTCTGCTTTTAGGATTTGTTTTTTATCACTGTCTTTTGCAAATTTAACTACAATATGTCTTGGTGTTGGCCTGCTTTTGTTGATTTTGATGGGAGTTCCCTGTGCCTCCTGGATATAAATATCTGTTTCTTTCCCCAGATTAGGGAAGTTTTCAGCTATTATTTCCTCCAATAAACCTTTTCTTCCAGTCAAGCCCATGGACCCCTAAAACTCCAGTCTTTGAGCACCACTGGTTGCAAAAATTCGTGAAAATCAGCCCCACTCATTTTCCCAGCCAGTGGCTCTGGGGAGGTGTTCTCCTTGTGCATGTCCCTGTGCACTCCACTCTCTCTTGCCTCTCACCATAACCAGGCTTCCTCCCCACTGCAGCACCCAGGATCCATTTCTCCCCCAAACCATGTCTCTGTATTTCCTACCTTCCTTGATTTAGTGTTTTTTTCTCCCTCTAGCTGTGCAGTTTGTTCTGTCAGTCCTCAGGTCGATTTATTGGGTATTCGGAATGATTTGATTTTATTTAGCTGTGTTTAAGAGATGAGGCAAGCCTAGGGTCCTCCTACTATGCCACCATCTTAGCTCCCTCCAGTGGTAGCTTTTAAAGTTATTATTACATGCTCAAGTATAAAAGTCACATGGATTTTGGATATATGAGCTCAGGGGCTGAGTAAGGGTTTGAGAGGAAAAAAATTAACTTTATCAGCATACTGATATTTAAAGCCACAGAACTGGAAAAAGTCACCTAAAGAGGGAAGTTAGATGGAGATCAAGTAGCTAGGAAAACAGAGGATGCTCTAAGCATGCTATTGAATCAATCCCAACTGGTAGGCACCATATTTGCTGAATCATTTACTTAACTCTATAGAAAAACTCTGCTCATGATGCCTATTTAACATGAGAATATCTTTTCTACAAAGGTTCAAAGGGAAAAAATCCCACCTTAAAGTTGGTCTAGGGAAAATGTTGGGGTTTTTTTCCCCCTATACTAATTAGTCTATTTTTCTTTACCGGACAATGGGAACTATGTAAATAACAAATTTACTTTTGGGGATTAGTTGCTGCAATTTCAAAGCTAAACTGAAAATTCATTTCAAGTTCAATTTACTAATTCCAAGTACTATTTTTTTGCTCCTTTTAATAACTATTGCCCTGTGGCTCAGTCGGTTAAGCATCCGCCTTTAGCTCAGGTCATGATACCAGGGTCATCGGATGGAACCCCATGTCAGGCTTTCCGCTCAGCAGGGAGCCTGCTTCTCGCTCTCCCTCTGCTGCTCCACCTGCTTATGCTCTCTCTGTCAAATAAATAAATAACATCTTTAAAAAAAAAAACCCTCTTTATCGTTTCCATTTTCATCGTCTGATTAATTTTGTAAAGTCAGTTCAAATTCTTTGTCAGAATTGGTGGGGGAGTGGAAGTGGAGAAAAAGGGGCAGAGGAATGGCACTTGGAGATGGATTCTGTTTGCCCTCATCCTCCATCACTCACCATCCCTCTCGGTTCTCCGAATAGTTTTGTCTTTGTTCCTAACCTGTCCAATTTCTCTCCACCAGGAGGCCTTCACATTTACTCTCTCCTCTGCTTAGAAGACTCTTTCCCCTACTCTTCTTGTAGCCAAAACCTGTTCATCTTTCTAGTCCCAGATTAAGTGCCAACACCTCAGGAAGTTGTTTCCTGAATGCACCCCCCCATTATATAGTCTCACATACCTTGTACTTTTTCTTCATAGCACTAATTAGCTTTAAAATTATTGATTTTTTTTGGACAACTATCATCTTTTAAAAACTTTCTTTAGCCTTCACATTCCCATTTGTTCAAGAACAAATGTTCACCTAAGGTTACATATTTGAAGGTACCTGGAGGCTAGTTCTTTCTACTCTGTCTACCAATCCTTTATACAGACATGAAATAACTACAGGTCAGGCAGCTTAGGTGTTTTTAAATAAGATACAGAGAAGCAATAGCAGAATGAAATGATTACCAATTTAAACATTTTCTGCCATGTCTTTCACTCTGAAATGCTCATTCCATATTCAAAGTTCTCCAAATATGTACAAAATACCTTTTATAGCTTCTTCTAATCCTGGATTGGATTGAGGTTTGCACATTGCATTTGAATTTTGTGTCTCTTTAGAGTCTTTTACTCGAGAAAAGTCTCTCCATTTTTTTTTAGGGTATTGATTTTTTTGAAGAATCCAGGCTAATGTTCCATTATCTGGTTTTGTCAGATTGTTTCCTAATGGTATTGTTTAAATTATTCCTCTATCTCTTTTATTTTTTATAAGCTGGAAGTTAGGTCCAGAGAAGGGCTATTGAATAAAAATATAGCATAAGCCACTTATATAATTGAAAATTATCTGGTAGCCACATTTTAAAAAGTAAAAAAAGAAAAAAAGGAAAGTTTAACTTAAATATTTATTTAACACAATATACCTAAAATATTATTTTAACATATATATAGTCAATATTAAAAATATATCAATGAGACTTTCTTCAACTTTTTTTGCACTAAGTTCTTTAAATACTGCATTTTTTTGTTTTGTTTTGTTTGTTTATTTGCTTGTTTGTGGGTAAAGCAATAGAAGCTTATTAAGTAAAGATACAGAAAACTCTCTCAAGAGTGGGAGGGTTCCTGTATAGGGTTGTGAATGAGGGCCTTTAGGGCCGGTTTTATAGAAAGCTAACCGGGGAACCTAAATCCTTTTAACATTTCTACTGATACCACGGTGGAGCAAGGACTAGTGATAACACCTTCAATGGCTTACTTCCTTTCTAGGGTCTGGTTATTCTTTTTTGGTCACAGGTGATTATCATTAAAAAAAAAAAAAAAAAGACACCCACCCCACATGCCTAGTACAGGGTGATCCGGTTTGTTTCTTTATCTCTGGTTTCCCCACACCTCCATATTTTTGGGATTTCTGTGAGCCTGATCACATAGCCCCCTACCTATCTCCCCCTACCTAGCCCTGCCTGTCCCTTACTCATTCGTCCTCCCAGAATAGTAACCCTAACTGCGATTAGGGAATGGGATGATGATGGCTCTGGCTGCTTCCTGCTGAAATGGTGCCGCGGGCTGTGTGGCAGTTAGAATCTACCCAGGGGTCCATCCAGGGGCTTGTGATATGACTCCAGGGGGTCATGCTGGGCAGCAAATGGTACATGCATCAGCACATGCAAAAGGGTGAACATAAAACAAGTATTAGGCCCAAAATTATGATCACATCCCTTAGATAAGATCCCCAATTACCGATTTTGTCAAATGGATCAGCGGATGTCTTGATCTGATTTATTTGATCACAAATGTCTCCTATTCATTGGGACACCTTGTAGGAGTTAACTGTAATGTTAAAACAACACATGATTAGAAATTTTTCACACCCCAAATGGTGTAGCAATAGTAGGCAGTCTCGAGAAGTCCTTCTCCGACTTCATTTAATTCTTGGCTGTGTGCATGCAGTGCCTGGGAAATATCATTTAGAGTCCTGCTAAGCAAGCATACTGTTTTGCTTATTTTATATTGCAGTCCTAACATAAGTCCTAGAAGTCCCATAGTGAATTTTGGGGCTCTTTTTACCAGGAGGGCTGTTGTATGCTTGGTTAAGGCCTTTGTTTGCGATTGTATGTCAGTAGAGGTGGCTTCTAGGATAAATGACTATGAAGGATGAAACCATCAAGAAGCCCTTTTCATGGGGCTCCTCGGTGGCTCAGTTGGCTAAGCGTCTGCCTTCAGCTTGGGTCAAGATCCCAGGGTCCCGGGATCGAGCCCCACATCGGGCTCCCTGCTTGGCGGAGAGCCTGCTTCTCCCTCTCCCTCTGTGTGCCGCTCTGCCTACTGTGCTCTTTTTTCTATCTCTCTGTCAAATAAATAAATAAAATTAAAAAAAAAAAAAAGAAGAAGCCATTTTTGTTTGAGGTCCAGCCTTAGCAATATCTTAACTACAAGAAATCACTGGCAAATGAGAGAAGACTTGTCTCAGGAGATAAGGGTATCCCCAAGCACATCATGCAATCTAGTCATAAAGAAAGTGGGGCCACCCATTATCTCCATGGGGTACACTCTGGTTTTTAAAGATCGACTTTGTCATCCCAGCCACATGGTAAAGGTGATAGCTGAGTTACACAATTGTTGGGGAATCTATCCCATTTCCCAGTTATTCAAGTAATCATATGCCCATCGGGTCCTATTATCCCCACAGAATAACAAGCAAGGAGATTGTCTATACATGAGCTATTGTGGCAATTTCTCCGAAGTTTACGTCAAGTTGTCTAAGGCAAACAACATTCAAAGACAATCAGAACTAAAATTTAGCATCCACAAAGGTGTGTTATTGAAACATAATTTTTCTCTATAATAACCCTCATTCCCAGAGATAGCCAAATAAAACTAATTTGTTTGAAAAACAAGTCCACTTTTGACAAACGGCATGATTATTTACATAAGCTCAGCAAGAATGGTTGACCATATAGATCTTTTAGAATCTGCTTTGCTGGAACTTTTTTTTTTTTTTTAAAGATTTTATTTATTTATTTGACAGAGAGAGACAGCCAGCGAGAGAGGGAACACAGGCAGGGGGAGTGGGAGAGGAAGAAGCAGGCTCCCAGCAGAGCAGGGAGCCGGATGCAGGGCTCAATCCTGGGACTCTGGGATCACGCCCTGAGCCGAAGGCAGACACTTAACGACTGAGCCACTCAGGTGCCCCTGCTAGAACTTTTATAATGACTAGGTTGAACTTTTAGCAGCCTCTCCAGGCCAGAAGCCAAGCCAAGTACTTTCCATCAGACAAGCCTGCAGTACCTGTAGATTTGGGCGGATTCCTCTTCACAAGGTTCCCAAAGTATCCTGAGGTTTCTGCAACTGCCAGGAAATGACATTCTTTACTCACCTGGTGAGGCTGTTGGGAACCCTGTAACCAAGGTACAGGCCAACAGTTCCAAAGGGCTTAATGGTTCCATGTTTCATAAAGTCAGCCTTAGTTCTTTAAAGCTGTTGGTCATATCTGAGTCTATGCATGTCTGTCTCAAACATGACATTCCAGTCAAAGCCTTGGGAAAACAACCAATGTTTTCAATGGTGTTCTGTTACAAGGACAACAGATTCTTTTTGAGCTTATGCAAATGACTATGATTGCCATGGAAGAAATACTTACTAGGAGACCTTTTGAATTTTAGAGGGTTTAGGCAGAGAGAAAAGTTAAATGCTTTAATTTGTTCACACATGAATACTTTAATCACATTTTTGTAAGTCATAGGTATCTTAAGAGAAAGTTTCCTTAATCTGGGAGAGTAAACATTAGAGAACCAGCAGTATTTCAAACAAGAGACACAAAAAAAAGTATAATCAGTTTTTCCCAATTCACTTAGTCTCATGTTACTGTTCTTGTTTAAAATGCAGCTTTAGTTAGTTTTGGAAGTTTTACCCATTTTAGTTTTGATCTTAAAGATATTGAATACCTGTATGTGTCCTAAAAGTCCTTTTTATGAACCTCCTTGAAGATGAAACTCATTTTGCAAGAGCACAAGAACAATTATAAATGACAAAAACTCAGAAATGGACATTGTTAATGATCTGTGAGTTCATTATGATGCAATCGACAAGGAAACTCAGTTATTTCTGTGTCACATAATACTTCAATAGCCAGAATATGGAGTGATGATGACCTTATGCCAGAATGTAACATACCAAACAAACAAGCCTAATTAGTCAACAAGACTTTGATAAAGGCAAAACATAGAAACTGATTTTCTGGGCAGACAAAAAAGAAAAAACCTTTGTTTACATTTTCTTATTAAGAGTAGACCAATGATTCAAAAAAATTTTGTCTTTCGAATAGAGGGAGAATTCCAATCTCATATACCACTGTACTTTTGAAATCTCTTTATTTTCTTCCTAGTCCATCCTGACCACACCTAAAATTCCTTTCCAAAGATTTCCCTTCACAAACCTTCTACAATTTTCTTTTGCATTCAGATTTTGTCCCAAGCCATTTCTCTGCAAACAACCAGTCTCCTTCAGGATGGAATTGCTTTCTTTTACCTTCAACAAAAATGCATTCCCATTTCTTATATCTTTCTTATACGTACAGAGTTGCTTTTCTTCTTTCCCTCAGTCTTAATTATGTTTAGCAGGATTTTGCACTCTTAGAAACCTTAGTTTTCAGTGAAAACTAGGTAGTAACCTAATTGTGAACTGTTACACCAAAACTTTTTTAGATGGCAAATTTGTGAATCGGTTAAGCGCAAAGCATGTTTACCAACAGACTCGATATTCTTAGTTTTTTGCAATAAGAACTCAAAAGCACAAGCCTATGTCCAGCAATCAATGCTTTAGCACTTTTCCCATTTGGAAAAGACCTAGATGTCCAATGAATTTAACCCCAAAGACTTTGAAAGCTATTTTAACAATTTCCTATAAAAACTTTGATGAGATAGACAACCATCATTTTCGTTATCTTTTTGCTAACAAATTGCAACAAAGATAATACGAGCTTATTTGACCTGCAGCAAACCTTGGCGGAATAAAAGTTACACATCTAATGCTGGTAACTTTAAAGACATATCTGTCTTAATTAAACCAATAAACTTGGGGTGCCTGGGTGGCTCAGTCGGTTAAGCACCTGCCTTCGGCTCAGGTCATGATCTCAGGGTCCCGGGATGGAGCCCTGCATTGGGCTCCCTGCTCAGCGGGGAGTCTGCTTCTCCCTCTCCCTCTGCTGCTTCCCCTGCTTGTGCTTTCTCTCTCTGTCAAATAAATAAATCTTTTTTTTTTTTTTAAGATTTTATTTATTTATGTGACAGAGAGACAGCCAGCGAGAGAGGGAACACAGCAGGGGGAGTGGGAGAGGAAGAAGCAGGCTCCCAGCGGAGGAGCCTGATGTGGGACTCGATCCCGGAACGCCAGGATCACGCCTGAGCCAAAGGCAGACGCTTAACGACTGCGCTACCTAGGCGCCCCCAAATAAATAAATCTTTAAAAAAAAAAAAAACCAATAAACTTAACTTAGTTTAAATACCAAATTTTGTTCCACCTGGGTCCACTTTTAAAAGTCAATCAGTTTGTTCCCCATTGTCAATTTTTACCTGAGACACTGGTGGGGAAATCTGAAGTGAGCGGTGTATGCAGGTGGTAGCCAAGGTACAGAAACAGGAGGGGGTGGGGCAGACAGAAGAGGCAAAGCGCTGTCAGAAGACAGAGAAAAAGAGTTCCAGTGCCAAAGCGCATCCACTTGGTCAGATGAGTAAGCGCCATGTTTTTCCACCAACAAGTGGGATTAGGCAGTCCATGTCAGGCTGGAGAAGACAGGGAATCTCCCTGAAACAAGGGGAGTTTCGGCAGCTGCTTGGGAGTATTCCTTAAAGTCCCGTCCTGAGGTAGACTAACCACAGTTGGCTCTAGTTATAGCCATTAAGCTGGGAAATGAGTGAGGGAGAAGCCCCCACATCTGTTAGGAGGAACACACAGAGAGAGAGAGAGAGAGAGAGAGAGAGAGAGTGAGAGTCAGCATCCCCTTTGCTGGAGATGGCCTGTGTTTCTTCCAGCAACCTGGGTTTATTTGGAGGAGGCCTGTTTAGACAATTATTCAATATGTCAGGAGGGAGTTTATTGGCCTGGTTACCACCAAACACGTTCTGCAAGAGGCCCTGAGGTCTGGGTCCTGACTGAAAGCCCTGAAAGCCTGGATGGGCCTAGGGTACCTCTGTCTCTTCACCCTGTTTCCTGCAGAGGAGACCTGAGAGATACCACTGTGGCCATGAAGTGAGTGTTACAGGAGTTCAGGCCTTTCCTAAATTTGCAATCCAAATTGTTTCCAGTGGGTTAAAAGGCACCCCAAGGGAGAGTCCTTGGGAAATGAAGAAGAGACCATGCCCTGGCTTGCGAAGGTCACGCCTTATTTTACCTTGCCTTGAAGAACCTGCCCTGTTCAACCCATGGAAAACACTAGAAAATTTTACGAGGGAAATTACGCAATTTTGCAGTACCCAATCCAGAGGAGTCCCCTCGGAGAATGCTTTGTTTCCCATCTCACGATCCTGGTAGGAGTTACCCCATCCCTGTTATAAAGAGGTGGCTATGAAGGTGTCCCTACATATCAGCTCTCCACTGTGAACCAAGGCGTCCCATGGTTTCTTACCCAAGGTGAAATTGTGGCCTAACATCTTTGGTTGAGGGGGGATCAGGCTGGTGGGAGTAGCCACTCTTACCCATCCGTCACCTGATCCTCCTTTTTTTCCTCTGGATCTCCCCCCATCCCCCCAAAGTCTGGCCCAGTCATAAAAGCTTAGTGAGGCTAACAGTTTAAACTTTGATTCAGTTATGTTCCCTTGCCTTACCTCTGGGTGCTTTTTCTGTCTGTATAACTGAGGTCCCATTTGCAAGCATGGCCCTGTTGAGGGGTGCAGACCCTGAGATCTAGCATCATCATAATTTCATAGTTCTGTTGTTGGAACAAGAAAACTTCAACTGTATTACCCATTAAAGTCCCAGCCGCTAATGCAACCGATCGAGGAATTGGCTAGGGGTCTGTAATTCCCTCCTTAGTACCCCAAGTATTCCAGTAAATGCCCGGGAAACATTGGGTTCCCTCTAACTTATGTGAAGAGATAGCTCTAATCTTGCCTGCCAATAACTTCAGTTTTGATCCCTGGCGGTGAATAAACCTACTGCACCTTACAGAAAAACATACGTCTTAGCAGGCAGCAAAAATGAGGAAAAGATTCTCCTCCCAAACTAAACTCTCACGAAAGACATCGTAAAATGAAAACACCTCGTGTCTACATAGGCAACACGCTGAAATGAATCCCTGATCAAAAGGGCACACTGACCTTAGGAGATCGGAAGGGCCCTGCTATGTAGCAAAGTCCCTAAGGTGGGCGAAAGCCGTTTAAGAAAAGCCAATGAACAGAAGGCAGAACTGGGTAGGGTTAGGCCATGCTACCCTTCTTTTGAGGACAGGAGATTGGCCAAACCTTTGTCCAGAAGCCTGTCACCTGAGACTTAAGACCGGTGGCCACGCTATTCACCTTTAACTGGTCGACGGGTGCCCGGTTTTGTGGTTTGTGAGAAGAGGTCACTTAAGGGAGAGACATCTCCCAGAAAGAAAAGAAAAGAGTCCACTTTTACTAACCTTTCTGTGGAAGCGATCCCGGGTTTTGGCACCAAAATGAAGTGGGAGAGCTAGCTTGTTGTCTCACGGAGTCGAAAAATGAATCTCGCAGACAACGGAGAGTGAGTAAATCAACAGTTTATTAAGTGAAGACACAGAAAAAGCTCTCAAGAGTGAGAGGGGTCCTGACAGGTTTGCCCTAAATCCTGTGTTTTTATATACTTACAGCATATCTCAATTTTGAGTAGCCACGTTTCAAGGGCGCAATATTCACACGCGGCCAGCGGCTATCGTATTGGACAGTGAGGTCGAGAGGCTTGATTAGATTCAGTTAAACAGCCTTGGTGAGAACGCTTCGTGGATGATACTGTGTACTGTCCATTGCATTATATCAGGAGCCTTCCTAGTATCTTTGTCCTGCTATTAGTGATATTAAATTTGATCACTTAGGTAAAGGGTTTGCTGCCAGAATTTTCCACCATAAAAGATTCATTCCCCCCCCCCAATGTAGAAAGTAATCTGTAGCTATTCCTTGGGCACCATGAGTCTGTCTTGCTACCCCACACCCTTTTGCCCAACGATTACAGAATCCATTGACAGTCCTTGTGGGAACCAATTATTATACTGCAGGTACAAAATGGTAATTTCTTGTAATTCCCTTTGCATCTGTTCGCTGGCAATCTTCTACAAAAAAAAAAAAAAAAAAGAAAATGTTTACAAAAACAGTGAAAATGTTCCCCGGAAGGTGTTGTTTACATTAGGAATTTTCTTTTACCCCTTTTCCTTAGGATGCAAGGAGTACAGAGAGTCCATATGGACACCTCGTAGCACTGGAAGTGCACTGGTGAGGTGAGTAGCCATGAGAGGTAAGGAAGGTTAGAAATCTGGAAGATGAATGGATTGGTTAAGCTAAGACTACTGTGGCAAGTAGATAGCAACATTGCACTGGCTTAACACACAGGAGTTTACTTTTGGTTCTGTAAAAGTCCTGTGTGGGTGTTCCTATTTAACAGGTGGTCTTTCTCCAGGCTGTGATTCGGGGACACAGGCTCCTATCATCTGGTGGCTCTGGCATTACCTAAGGCCTTGAAGTCCTTGCTCTAGGCTGAAGGAAAAGAGAGAACAGAGAAGGTCATTCACTTCTTAACTGCCTTGACCTGGAAGTGAACTACATAATTTCCTCTTATACATGCTAGTGAGAGCTAGTCAACTAGCCCCTCTTATGTGCAAGGGGTGGGGCATTCCTCTAGTACAGCTACTTTCCTGAAATGTCTATTTTCTTTTTCTCTCTCTCTTTTTTTTTAAAGATTTCATTTATTTATTTGACAGAGAGAGAGAGAGACAGCCAGCAAGAAAGGGAACACAAGCAGGGGGAGTGGGAGAGGAAGAAGCAGGCTCATAGCAGAGGAGCCCAATGCGGGGCTCGATCCCAGAACGCCATCGCTGCCACAGTGCAGCTGAGAGGCCACTGACTAGAGGATAGAAGTGTATCTGCTGGCTCTTTCTCTTTTTTACTCCACCAGTAGCAAGCAAATTTTATTTTTTTATTTATTTTTGAAAGGACTAGGTGAGATTCCTTTAAGAAAACCTCCTGGGTAGCCACGATTCCTATTTAAAAAGTAAGAAAGAAAAAAAAAAAGAAAGAAAGAAAAGGAAAGAAAACCACTGAAGTGAGTGTAGAAGGCATTGAAAAATATTTCATGAATTATTACAAAATGTACTGGTGGGGAAAAATAGATGTGGGGAAAATGCAAGAGTGATCTAAATTGAGAGAGATTTATCCCATTTCTACACCATAAGCTTTCTGTTGAAGAGATGTTTAAAGTACTTACATACATGATATTTAGTATCTGAGATATGGACATAATCCTAAAATATTATCTGCTAAATAACTGTGTGTGTAGTAATTCTTTTTTTTTTTTAAGATTTTATTTATTTGTTTGAGAGAGAGCACAGGTGTGCAGGGGGAGGGGTAGAGGCAGAGAGAGAGAATCTCAAGCAAACTTCCCACTGAGCACAGAGCCTCATGTGAGGCTGGATCTCACAACCCTGAGATCATGACCTGAGCTGAAATCAAGAGTTGGATGCTCAACTGACTGAGCCACCCAGGCGCCCCATGTGTGTAGCAATTCTTATATATATTTTAGACATTCCTAGTCATAGAACTCATGACCTTGGCCCTAGTGGTCACAACCCTTTATAAGGTGGCCTTATAAAGACCACATCTATTGATTCAAATATCTGTTGAATGTCTACTGTGTATCAGATACTATTGTAGTTGTTGAAGGTGTCTTGGTGAATAAGAATTACACAATCACTGACTTCACGGGGTTGATGGTCAGGTGGGAAAACAGACCTTAAACAAATAGTTACCCCCCTTTCCCAGATGAAACGATTTCAGTGATAATAAATGCTATGAAGAAAAAGTGCGGTGTCCATGAGATTATATAATGGTAGTGGTGATGGTAGGGAACTTCCAGAAGTATTGGCACTTAATCTGAGACTTAAAAGAAGAGCAAGTTTTGCTACATAGAGTGGGGGAAAGGGTGCTCTAAGTAGAGAAAAGAGTAAACCTGAAGGCCCAGTAGTAGAGAGAAGTATGACGCATTAGGAGCAAAGGGAGGCTATTGTGGGGGACTGAGAGAGACAGTGAGTGATGCCAGTAATGGTGGGGGTTATGGATAGGAGTCAGATCATTCAGGGTTTTGTAGGCCAAGCTAAGGATTTTTAAAAGTTTAGCCTAAAAACAAGGGGGAGAATCTGGAACTATGGAAGCATCCTTACGATTACACGGTTATAATCCTTATGATTATAGTTGTGATTTAAAAAGATTACTCAAGCAGTAGCCATGTTAGACATGAAAACATTACAATGATTAAAACAGTACTCGCAGGTGAATTAAATGGCAACTCAATGTACAGAAAAGAAAGTTCGGCAGAAGACCCACCCAAATATATATAGGAAATTTGTATGTGGTAAATATGACATTTCAAAATAAGTGGGGAGAAAATGGATTGCTTATTAACATTTTGGGATTCCTGAGTATTCTTCTTGAGAAAGAATAAAGTTGGACCTGTACTTCAGAAATTTAAGTACACAAAATGAAATCACAAAAGACCCAGAAGAAATCATGGGAAAAGTACAAAAAATAATATTGTGGGTGGGGAATGCCTTTTCTGAGTAGGTTTTAAAATCTAGGTATCACAATAATGATGGCTTGGCCTAGGCCCTGGAGAGATGGCAGTGGGTGGCTTCAAGGCATATTTTAGAGGTGGAATCATCAGGATGATGATACTGAATGGGGGTGGATGAAAGAGGGAGAGAGTGGAAAGATGTCTAGGATGACTTAATGCCTTCTAAATTTGTAGTTTGAGGAATCCAGTGGGTGGTAATGTTGCCTCCTGAGATAGGGAATAAGGGAGGAGGGATTGTTGCAAGGATGATAAAAAAAATTCAGTTTTGTGTTAAAATATTTTGTGCTTCAAAGGACACCACCAAGAAAGTGAAAAGACAACACAGAGAAAAACTATTTGCAAACCTGATAAGGGACTTATATCCAGAATACATAAAGGACTCTTAAAACTTAATAATAAAAGGACAAATAACCCAATGAAAAAATGGGCAAAAGATTTGATAGACCTTTTTTAAAGAAGGTACATGAATGGCCAATAATCACACAAAAAGATGATTAACAACATCATTAGTCATTAGGAAAATGCAGATAAAAACCACAATGAGATATTTCACACCCGATAGGATGGCTATAATAAAAAAGATAGAAACTAACAATAATAAGTGACCATATGGAGAAAATGGAACCCTCCTATATTGCTGGTAGGAATTTAAAATGGTGCAGTAACTTGGGAAAACAGTTTGGCAGTTTATCAGTCTGTTAAATGTAGAGTTACCATATGATTCCATAATTTCATTCCTATATGCTTACTTTAGAGAATTAACACCTGGCCACACGAAGCCTTCTACAGGAATGTTCATGGCAGCATTGTTCATAATAACCAAAAAGTAGAAACAACGTACCAAATGTCCACCAAATAATGAATGGATGAACAAAATGTGGAGTCTTTATACAATAGAATATTTGGCAATAAAAAGAAATTTAAGTATTGATACAAGTTACAACAGAGATAATCCTCAAAAACATGTGAGGTGAAAACAGTCAGTCACAAAGACTACATATTGTATACCATATATATGAAATATTCAGAAAAGGCAAGTCTATAGAAACAGAATATGGATTAGTAATTACCTAGGGCTGGGACGGGGAGGGGAAAGGGAGAGAATAGGAGTGACTGCTTATGATTACAAATTTTTTTTTTTTTGGGGTAATGAAAATGTTCCAAAATTATAGAGATGACTGAACCACTCTGTAAATATATAAAAAGCCATTGATTTGTATGTTTTAAACAGGTGTACTTTATAGTATGTAAATTATATCTCAATTAAGCTCTTAAAAAATTCAACTTGGGATATATTAGCTTTCCTAAACAAACCTGTGAATTCTCTTAGAGAACTCTGTTCTGGGGATGTCGGAAGCCTCGGAGTTTAGGGAACGATAGAAGACCAGGATGGGAAATAGAACATTTTATTTTCTTCCTCCAGGTGTTTAGCATGAGGCCACGCCCTTTCCTCGTTTCCTAGCAACCAACTCCCTTGCTACTTGCTCTCTTCCTCAAGCCTTACTTGGTCGTCACTTCCGCTCTGCGACAGGAAGTGAGGTCAGAGCCGGCAGCTTTCCCGGGAGTTCGGCGTTTACGGTGTCCGCGTTAGCTGGAGGAGTATTATTTCGCTGCTACTGGCAGCCTCCCGCTCTATCCCGAGTCCCACCTGCCCGCCTGGTGGTGAGGCTCTGGGAGAGTCTAGAGGTCTTCGAGGGTCCAGAGATCCGCCCGAGAGGAAGGTGAGGCCCGGGAACGCATGGCTCCCAGGGCAGAGTAGGGGACTGGCGGGGGCAACTCTCGGGGTATCTGTGGCATCCCTTCAGTTTGGCTTCGTTTATCTACTGCGACGCCGAGAGCTTCTCAGTTCTCCCCTGCGGACCACCTTGGTTTCTGGAAATTGGGACTTTTCGGCCTCCCTCCCCCAGCGTCCCGCCTCCTGCCTTTGAAGGAAGACCTCTCATACAGAAGGCTCGCCCGCCTGCTGACTCCCAGTCCCGCGCAGACCCCGAAGTGATCCGTCATGACCTCAGTGTGAGCTAGGGACCGACTTGTGACACTTTCCAGAGTCCTAGGGTAAATGTTTATATGTGCGCATGGTCGTGTGTTATGAGTGTCTTTTATTTCCTGCAGATTATGAGCTAGGAGAACCCTGGGCTGTGTTTGGCAAGTGTGTGTTGTGGTTTACTTTTCTTTAACATTTCTGCCAGGGTTTCTTCATTGTTCTTGCACATCAAACAACTTTATGCCGTCTGTTAGGTGGTGGGAATTAGCACACTGGAATTAGGCTGAAGGGCGCAGGAGTTACTGATTTATTTTTGAATCTTAAGCATGATCTTTGAGGAGTTCAGTGACCTATTTGATTTAGGCGATTTTTAGTCAGTTTTAAGTTCTTATTTTAAATTATTATTACTTTTTATTTTTATTTATTTTATTTTTGAGTCTTTAATGTGCTTGTGTCTTACATCCAAGACCACAGGTTCTTCTTGGACAAAGACTGTATCATGTAGTTCTGTTGTGACCCCCATAGCCCCAAGCACAATGCTGAACACATAGTAAAGGCTCATTAATTTTTAAACTTAAATGGCAGAAAATACACATTCTGACATATTGAAGGGGTCTATTTAAAGATAGTTCAGCTCCTGGAAAGGACAACATAAAATAACACGATCTTTTTAGATAAATGTGTTTAAAATTTAGAGGCTGCCTAGAAGACTAGATACAGTGCTTTCAGTGGAAGAGATATATGGTGCATCAATCTTTTAGGAAGAGAACACATAAATGATGGTATTTTATTGCTTGTATCTTTTCTTCTCCTTTTTTTTTTTTTTAAAAGTAGGTATTGAATCCTGACTTATTGACCCCGAGGTGCTTCCTGCCATTATGGGGAATCAGCTTGCTGGCATTGCTCCTTCCCAGATACTTTCTGTGGAGAGTTATTTCTCAGACATCCATGACTTTGAGTATGATAAGAGCCTGGGAAGTACTCGGTTTTTTAAAGTTGCTCGAGCGAAGCACCGAGAAGGCCTGGTGGTTGTGAAGGTCTTTGCAATTCAGGATCCCACATTGCCTTTAACCAGCTATAAACAAGAGCTGGAGGAACTGAAAATCAGGCTTCATTCTGCACAGAACTGTCTACCTTTTCAGAAAGCAGTAGAAAAAGCGTCTGAGAAAGCAGCCATGCTCTTTAGGCAGTATGTGCGAGACAACCTCTATGATCGCATCAGTACCCGTCCATTCTTAAATAACATTGAGAAGCGTTGGATTGCTTTCCAGATCCTGACAGCTGTGGACCAAGCGCACAAATCTGGAGTCCGTCATGGGGACATCAAGACTGAGAATGTAATGGTCACCAGTTGGAATTGGGTCCTTCTGACTGATTTTGCCAGTTTTAAGCCCACTTATCTTCCAGAGGACAACCCAGCAGATTTCAACTATTTCTTTGACACTTCGAGGAGGAGAACTTGCTATATTGCTCCTGAACGTTTTGTTGATGGTGGATTGTTTGCCACTGAGTTAGAATATATGAGGGATCCTTCAACTCCACTTGTAGACTTAAATAGTAATCAGAGAACAAGAGGAGAGTTGAAGAGGGCAATGGATATCTTTTCAGCAGGTATTCAAATTGGTCAAATTTTCCAAGGGGGGATGTGGATATATTTTAACTCTGGAACGTTGAAATGTAGCTTTTAGAAAATCCCATATGTTGAAAAATTATTTTCTTGCTGTCTCATACACTATTCAGATAGATATAGCAGTCTTTCTTTGGACATGTGTAAGTGCCTAGGAAATGCAGAGTAGTTCATTTATTCAAATATTTAAGAAATATTTGAACTCTTTTGTATGTATCAGGCACTGTTTTTTTTTTTTTTTTGTTTGTTTGTTTGTTTTTAAGTAAACTCTTGAAACTTACCCCCAGTGTGGTGCTCAAACTCATGACTCACGATCAGGAGTCGCGTGCTCTACCCATTGAGCTGGCCAGGTACCCCAAGGCACTGTCTTAAGTGCTAGAGATGGATGGACAATTATGTCCCTCTCTTCAAGGTGTTTACATTTAATGGGGAGGTAGACATGATATTGAAAAAGGACATTTCAATGCAGAGT
Organism: Ursus maritimus; assembly: GCF_017311325.1. Classification (NCBI taxonomy): domain Eukaryota; kingdom Metazoa; phylum Chordata; class Mammalia; order Carnivora; family Ursidae; genus Ursus; species Ursus maritimus. Next base: position 31,119,937 of record NW_024424453.1, read on the forward strand.
GATTTGCTGTGGTGGTGATAAGCACAGGGTGCTGTTATAGGAGCATAGAAGTATTTATTAGTCTCCATGGTATGGGTGGAGAAGCAGTATTAGGAAAGCCCTCTTTATTGGAAAGATGATATAAGTTTTTTAAAGATTTATTTATGTGAGGCTGTGCTCACTTGTGCGAGCACTAGTCGGGGGAGGGGCAGAGGGAGAGAATCTTCAAGCAGACTCCCTGCTGGGCGGGGAGCTTGACATAGGGCTGGATCTCAAGACCGATGAGATTATGACTTGAACTGAAACCAAGAGTCAAATGCTTAACCGACTGAACCACCCAGGCGCCCCTGGAAGGATGTTTTTTTTTTTGTTTTTTTTAAGATTTCATTTATTTATTTGACAGAGAGAGACAGCCAGCAAGAGAGGGAACACAGGCAGGGGGAGTGGGAGAGGAAGAACCAGGCTCCCAGCAGAGGAGCCTGATGTGGGGCTCGATCCCAGAACCCTGGGATCACGCCCTGAGCCGAAGGCAGACCCCCAAAGACTGAGGCACCCAGGCGCCCCTGGAAGGATGATTTTTAAACAGAAGTGAAAGATGATTGGGAGCTGGCAATGGCAAGGATAGCTTGTTTCAGGCAGAGGGTGTTGCTTATACAAAGACCTGAAGACCAGAGCATGAGGCACTGATTTATTAGGACACTTTAAGTAGATTACTCTATCTGGAACATAGAGTGTAGAGTGTGAGGTAAGCAAGTCCCAGATCAGACAGGGTCTGGCATGCCCATGCTACCCTACAGGGGCATTATGTATTTTAGATTAACGCTATGGCATGGAGAGTGGATTGCAGGGGAGCTACCTTGGAGACGGGAAAACCAGTTACAAGTAAACTGCCGTAGTCCAGATAAGACGTGACCCTGACAAGCTTAAAGTTGTGACAGAATTGGAGAGGGAGTGGAAAAAAGAATACTTTAGAGATAATTAGTAGGTAGAATTGTTAGGACTTGGTGATTGATTGGTAGGTGAGGTCAAGGACACTGCTTTCACTCCGGCTTGGGAAATTGGGTGGATTTGCAAGATGGTCACTGACATAGGAGAAATAGGAGGAAGAACGGGTGAAGGGTGGGAAGATGATGAAGTCTCTATTAAGATATGTTGAGTTGAAGGTGTCCAGGGGATATCCAGGAGGAGATGTATAGGCAGTTGGTTATAAAGGTTTGGTGCATAGAGATTTGGGATGGAGGTGGAGATTTGGTAGTTACCAGGAAATAGGTAGTAATTGTAGCCAAGGGAATGGGTTTGTAACCAGGGAGAGTTTGTAGAAAAATGATTCTTAAGCTTTTTTGGATCCCCTTAAAGATTTTGATGAAATCGGTGGCCTTCTTCTCTAGAAGAAAGTACCATGTATTAATATACATTATTTCACATGCACAGACCACTTGAAGTCAGGCCACGGATTCTAGATTCTCTGTTAACTTTTGGGAAGAGAAATGGGCTGAAAATAGTATCCTGAGGCATACCGTGTGAACTCTGCATGAGTGCCATTTTTCATGAATTTTGCAAAGGTTGGGTTTAATCTTTTTCCCACCTGTAGGTATGCTGCAAAGAAAACGTAAATTGAGCTGTATTTTAGATTACTTAGGAAAAGTAACATAATGAAGAAGTGTATTTCACTGAGGGTATGAACAAGAATTGTTACACAGTTTTATAAACCTCTTTTGATCCGTTCAGCTCAGTAATCTGTGTCTGAGGTTAATACTGAGGGGTGTTTTTTGATAAGCTAGGTTTAGCCTCCAGGCTGTGAATGTGACAAGATTAGAAATGTAATTCATCAGAGTTCTGACTTTTTTGATCAGTGAATTTATCTAAATTTTTGGCAAACCATTTTTACTTTTAAAATATGATTTTGTAAATAGGTTTCCTTTAGCTTAGAAATGTGATCACTTTAATTTCGGGATCATTTATAGGCTTTTTTTTTTAACTGAGGTATAATTGGCATATAACATACTACATCCCTGTGACTTATTTATTTTGTAACTGGAAGTTTGTTAGAGTTTTAAAATTTCAAGGGTCGATGAAAAGTTTATATTTATCCTTTCTGTGTGCATTATAGTTCCATGAACTTACTCAGCATTTGTTTTTCCAGACTAGAGTCCTCCACTGTATTGGCTGAAGATAGGCCCTTTCATTTTTTTTGAAAGAAGTGGGTGGGCTCTGTCCACCTCGTACTGCTCCTAAGATTTGATGTAGGCTCTCTGGGTTTTGAATGTTACTTTTCTCCATCTTGATGCATATCCATGGTTCCTGGCTGCTAGTTTTGGAGAAGGGTATATATATTCTCTGTCTCTGGTCATATAAGTAGGCAGAACCCTTTTCCTGAAGATCTTTCATTCATTTGCTTGACAAATATTTGAGTATTATCTGTCTATTATGTATGAGACACTGTGTTGTGTACATGTTGGGAGTACGGCTCTGAACAAGACTGACAAAGTTTTTGCCCTTAAGGAGCTTATGTTCTAGTATAGTGGAGAATAAACAAGTAAAGAAGTTAATTTTCGTTAGTGGTAAGTGCTGTGACAGAGTTATGACTTTTAAGTGTTATGACAAAGGTTGGTAGGAGACTACTTTAGATAAAATGGTTAGAGAAGTCTATGAGAAGGTAACATTTGAGCTAAGGATTTAGTGTTGATGAAGACACCTTGAACAATTTGTTCCATCGGGAAATACCACCTAATAACACCTTTTCCAGAACAACATTCTAAAAGTCGCAAGAAAAAAGTCCTATATTCACCTCTGTATTAGTTTGCTAGGACTGCCATGACAAAATATCCCAAACTTGGTAGCTTAAAAATTTATTTTCCCTCTGTTCTAGAGGCTGGAAGTCCAAGATCAAGGTGCCAGCAGGAGCGATTTCTCCTGAAGCCACTCTCTTTGGGTTGCAGATGGCCGCCTACTCACTGTGTACTCACATGGCCTCTTCTGTGGTGCCCCTTCTTAGAAGGACTCCAGTCATAATGGACTTATGACCTCATTTAACCTTAATTACCTTTTTAAAGGCCCTAGCACCTTCATTTAGTCAGGTTACAGGTACTGGGTTGTTAGGGCTTAAATATATGAATTTTGGGGAGGGGGGGAGACACAATTCAGTCCATAACAACCTCCATTTAGTTGTAAATAGTCAAATGTAGCCTATGTTTCTTTATGACTTTTTACTTGGAAATTATTTCAAACTTATAAACTTTAAAAATTTGGAGAAGGGAATCCCCAGATTCACTTGGTTAACATTTTGCTCCTTGTTTTATCACCTGTACATTATTTTTTCACCCCACCCCACCCCCCATGATTTTTCCTGATTAAGTTATGTACATCCTGGCCGTTTACTTCTAAATACTTCAGTATATATTTCCTAAGATCCTCGTCTCTTACATAACACTTATGTAATTGTATGTTGCAGTTTTCAACTGCTGCAAATTTAACATTGATAACATAATTTACAATTTTAATGCTAATTTTGTTTTCGACCCAATAATGTCCCTTATAGCATTTTAACTGTTCCAGGACAGGACCCAGTCTAGGGTTTGGTATTGCATTTAGTTGTCATGTCTCTAACTTCCTTTGATGTGGAACATCTTCATAGCTTTTTTGTGTCATCATGACATTGACATTTTTTGAAGAATACTTCTCCCCTTAAATTTTTAAAAATTATTTTTATACTTTTTATTTTAAATGATAGAAGTTACAAAAATAGTGAAGAATGCTCCTCCCAGCTTCCCCACTAGTGGTATCTTATATGATCAGTACCACCTCAAAATCTGGCATTGACATTGGAGCATTACTGATAACTAGATACAGACCTTGAATAACTAGTTTTCACTGGCTTTTACCTGCATTGTGTGTGTGTGTGTGTGTGTCTGTCTGTCTGTGTCTGCGCGTGCGCGCACTCACGCATGTGCTCATGCACCTCACTCCACCCCTTTGTTTTTTCATAGGATGTACCTCATTTAGGGTTTGTCTGATTTTTCCGTTTGATTAGATTCAGGTTATTCATTCTCAGTATACTGTATATGTGATGATGCATCTTCACAGTATCACATCTAGAGACGAATGGTGTTTGTTGGTGATGTTAATTTTGATCACCTGGTCAAGGTCTTGCCTGATTCTCCCCTCCGTAGTTACCTTTTGTTTTTTTTAATCCCTTGCAACTAAGTAGCTTGTGGGAAGAAACTTTAAGACCATGCAAATCCACTGCCAGTCCTCACAACTTCCTTCTTGATTTGGCATCCATTGCTGATTCTTGCCTGACCCAGTCTTTACTTTGATGATTGCAAATGATGATTTTCCAACTCTGGTGCTTCCTCCACATTCACCAGTAGGCCATCAGCATTCTGGCATACTTAAGTGTCCTCTCTTTCCCCTCATTTTTTTTTTTTTTATTATTGGTATGGACTTATTAATTCCTGCACCCAGTTTGCCAGTATTTTTTGGAGGATTTTTGTGTTTATATTTATCAGGAATATTGGTCTGTAGTTTTCTTTTCTTGTGATATCTTCGTCTGGTTTGGTACCAGGGTAATTTTGAATGAGTTGGGAAGTGTTCCCTCTTCTCCTGTTTCTTTGGAACAATTTGAGAAGGATGGTTAAGTATTTTAACATTAGATAGACTGTGAAGCCTCTGTTAAGGCCTCTTGTCTTAGGCTTTTCTTCTGTGGAATGTTTATTATTAATTCAGTTTCTTTACTTATGAGGTCTATTCAGATTTTCTGTTTCTTTGTAAGTCAGCTTTAATCTGTATCTTTCCAGGAATTCTGTCCAGTTCGTTTAGGTTATCTAATTTGTTGGCATACAGTTGTTCAAAATATAGTTCTTTTCATTTCTGTAAGGTTGGTAGTGTGTCTCCTTCTTCATACCTTATTTTAGTAGTTTGAGACATCTGTCTTCTTAGTAGGAGTCTGTCAATTTTGTTGAGCTTCTCAAAGCACCAGCCTTTGATTTTGTCGATGTTCTCTGTTGTGTTTTATTCTCTGTTTCACAAATTTCCATGCCAGTCTTTTTATTCCTTTCCTTCTGTTTGTTTTGGTTTTAGTTTACTTTTCTTGTTCTTAGGGTTAAGGTTAGGTTGTTGTCCTGCACTCTTTTAAAATAGAGGTGTTCATAGTCCTACATTTCCTCTAAACACTGTTCAGTTGCATCCCATATGTTTTATATGTTGTGTTTTCATTTTCATTCATCGCAAAGTATTTTTCTACTTTCCCTTTGATACATTGGTTATGTAGGAGTGTGTTTTAATTTCTGCATATTTGTGAATTTTTCAAGCTTTCTTCTTTTATTGATTTCTTATTCCATTGTGGTTTGGAGGACATGATTTGCATGATTTCAGTCCTTTTAAACTTACTGAGGCTTGTTTCGTGGCCTACCATACGGTCTAACCTGGAGAGTGTTCCATGTGTACCTGAGAAGAATTTGTATTCGGCTGTTGTTGGGTGGAGTGTTCTTTTGATGTCTGTGTTAGATCCAGTTGGTTTGTTGTGTTGGTCCGGTCTTCTATTTTCCTTCTTGCTTATGGTGTTTTTAATAGCTCTTTTAAGTCTTTTATTCTAAAACTTCACACAAATAGGTAGAGATTAATTTAAGAACTTTACTGAGTGTTTATTATGTGTCAGGAACTGTTTTAGTTCCTGGAAATTTTTTAGTGAGCAAAATAGATGAAAATCCCTTCCTCAAGGAGTTTGCATTCTAGTGGGTATACAAGATGGTAAAGAGAATAAGTACGTAATATTTGGCAGTTGGTGGCTGTGGGGAAAAACAGCAGGGAAAGGAGAAGGGAACATGCCAGGCAAGAAGTATGGGGTAGTTGTGGTGGTGGGGCTTGCAATTTTAAACTGGGTACTTAACTTACTGCTAATAATATAAATGACATTTGATGAAGTATCTGAAGAAGGTGGAGGTATAAGTTAGGTGGACATTGGGGGAGTAGCATTCTAGGTAGAGAGACCAGCAGATGCAGAGGCTGTGAGCTAAGGTTATTTAAGGATCTCTTTAAGTCTTGTGAAATGCAGGGGTGCCTGGGTGGTTCAGTTGGTTGAGTGACTCTCGATTTCTGCTCAGGTCATAATCTCAGAGTCGTGAGATTGAGCTCCGCATGGGGCTCCACATCGAGTGTGGAGACTGCTTAAGATTCTCTCTCTCCCTCTGCCACCCACCCCCCATCCCACATGCATGTACATTTTCTTTCTTTTCCTCTCTTTTAGAAAGAAAAAAAAAGACTTGTGAAATGCAGGTCATATAATGATTCAGTGAAACTGCTTTGTCCTTTTCGGAATGTAGATAGATTTTTTTATTCCTTGTTTGAAGATTATGTAAGTGTGCAGTGATTGGGCTATCTTTCCTTCCCTCTCTAGTCTTATACCTATACTTCGTAGCACTCCTCACATGTTTGTTCACTGGTTTATTTTATGTCTGTTTTCCTAGAATGAAAGCTTCATGAGGGCAAGGATTTTATCTATTATATGCATGGCTAGTGTCTAGTGTATAGTAGATACTTAATAACTCTTTGTTTGACGGTGAATAAATGAGTTGTCAGGTATGACTTCTCAGTTCCCTATGAACTTAATGTCTAAAATAAGTCCATACTTAAAAAAAAATCATTATTTCTTGTGACTTGTAAACTATCTCTAAATGTATGTATATATTATACACAAACATTTTCATTTTAAATTAGAGAACTAGGAAGTAATTTCACTTGTTTTTTTTTTTTTTTTTTTAAGATGGAGAAATATTCAGTGGGCTTCTTTTGACTTTGCACTTTTAGAAACTGGTGATAAGGCAATGGACATTTTCCCAGTCTTGCTTGATCGTAGTTGTATGTTGCATTATAATTTTCAATTCAGTTTACTTCAGGTTTTTCGTTTTGAGTTTTGCGAATTCTCTGAATTGTTGATCTGTATTAAAGATATCTTGCATTGCATTTTTAATGGAATTATATCTGTTATTTTCCAGGTTGTGTTATAGCTGAGCTTTTTACAGAAGGTGTACCACTGTTTGATCTCTCTCAACTTCTGGCTTATAGAAATGGACAGTTTTTCCCGGAACAAGTGCTAAATAAAATTGAAGATCGCAGTATCAGAGAATTGGTAACTATGCTACAAGTATTTTCCATTAGGTGTTAATAGAATTGTGTTCTCACTTTGCATTAGAAAGCTCTCTGGAATTTTATGAATTTAGAACAAAGGAATAAAACCCCATAGACAATTATGAACAACCTATTTTTATTTACTTTGTTAGGGAGAAGTATATAATACTTTATCTCTTTTCAGGCACAGAGCTCATTTGACTAAATTTTATGTGTGTATAAAACATGCATGATGTTATACACACAGACACATACACACACATGTCTTCAGCTCTGCTTGGATAGACTTGGGAGGAAGTAAAGAGGTGCCTAGGGGTTAGAGATGTTGTCCAGGATAGAGCTTGCTAGTAAGAAATGAAGAGGACATATATCTAAAATGAAAGAGACAGGAAACATCAACTTGAATATAATGCAGTAATATAGGGCCATGTCATAGAGAAACACCTTGCTTGGTATGTCTCTCTTGAGGCTGTTCTGGAAGGGAAGGCTATAGAGTCACTAATTACTATAGCAGAGCAGATAGGAGGAAGTCCGTGGGAGATCCCATAAGCCATATATCCACCTTACTGTTTGAGGGGATCTTTATTAAGTCCATCCATACAGTAACTGATTGACCCCCAGTCATGGAAAGTTATATTAAAATATTCTGTAGTAAGGTAGGGAAATACAGAATACATTTTGATTTCTCTTAGAAATGCCAAGTATTAAAAAATAAGATGTTTTAGAGGAAGCCAGTTTAGCTCATGTTCAGTGAACAGTGTACTGGATTAGGAGTTGGTATACCTGGTTGTTCTGTCTTTGGGTATGTCACTCATTTGTCATGTTGCATTGGCTAAGTGACTTCATGAATTTGGGCCTGCATTTTCTTAACTATGAAAGGAGTGAATCTGATGAATCTTTAAGGCTTAATCTGAATGTAAAAGGAATTCTATTTAAGCCACTTTTCCTGATATTTATAGTGCATTTGATTCCCTGCAAGTTCAATGCTAGGTGCCTATTTAGAATATAAACAGAAAGCGCAAATAACTAGATATATTTTTATGATATTTTAAGTATTTAAATAATGACTGATTCACTCTGAAGATCTAGGAAAATTAAACTGTGCTCTGTATACTGAAAGAAAATTATTTCCCTAAGATGCCAGAAAACATATGATAAATTCAAATCAGTCAGGTATATCACTTCTAGGGTTTGTAGGATTTAACATCTCTTACACTACTTGAGAAGTTTAAACCACTGATTCCCTTTTTGACTAGATCCTAGAACTACACTTAAACTATGTGTTCCCTTGGACTCGTGGTATTAAGACTCTAAATCAGAACTCTGATATATAAATAGATTTTAGTGGTTCTGTGATTCTTTTAGAATTGTGTGTAATTTTATATGTAAACATTTTGTGTATACATTTTTTTCTGGAGAAAACCCCATTGTTTCCTCAGATTCTCAGTGGTATTACCCCACTCAAAAATGTTTAAGAATCCTTGAGTTGTGGGCAGCAATGTATTACTCCCCTGTTTTAATAAGTGGGGAATGCTGAACAGGGTATATCCCCTCTTTATGTGTTTGGGTCATCTGTAATACATTACTATATAATTTTCTGTTGCTTTGTAGGATAGTAGTAGAGTCTTATATTGTGGTCAGGTTCTGAAAGTAGTTTGAAAGGCGAAGATTGAGAAGAGTCAGAGTTACCTGAAAAATTCTTTATGTCATGTTTAAGTTGCCCTTGTAGCTTTCATCTGATTTAATCTGCTGTTCTCAAATCTATTTTTTACTCCCTTTCTCCCCTTGATGTAGGTAACTCAGATGATTCACCGTGAGCCAGATAAACGTTTAGGGGCAGAAGATTACCTAAAGCAGCAGCGTGGCAATGCTTTTCCTGAAATATTTTACACATTCCTTCAGCCCTACATGGCCCAGTTTGCCAAGGAAACATTTCTTTCTGCAGATGAGCGCATTCTGGTTATACGGAAGGATTTGGGCAACATTATTCACAATCTCTGTGGACATGATCTGCCAGAAAAAGCAGAAGGAGAGCCTAAGGAAAATGGGCTGGTTATCTTGGTGTCTGTTATAACGTCCTGTCTGCAGACCCTTAAATACTGTGATTCCAAACTTGCTGCTTTGGAACTTATTCTCCATTTGGCCCCAAGATTAAGTGTAGAAATTCTTTTGGATCGTATTACTCCATATCTTTTGCATTTCAGCAATGACTCTGTTCCTAGAGTGAGGGCTGAAGCCTTGAGGACATTGACCAAAGTTCTTGCTCTTGTCAAAGAGGTTCCTCGCAATGATGTCAATATCTATCCGGAATATATTCTTCCAGGCATAGCCCACTTAGCCCAAGATGATGCTACTATTGTTAGACTAGCCTATGCTGGTAAGAGTTTATTGTCCAAGTAATAGCTGCTCATATTTTTGAAGTTAGTGACTATAATACATCTTGTTTCTCTGATTTCTTTGGGAATTCCAAGAATGAATTATAGTCCTGAACTTGTGTACATTTTAATAATTTTTGTAGGTAATCTGTTCCTGGGACTCAACTTTTGGTTGTACTGATTTTTGAAGTGATCAGAATTATCAAGTGAAAGTATGTAATACAGAATCCCGTGATTTTACTGGGTATACTACATTTAATTTGGAGTGAGACTAATGTTTACAAGTATGTTCTGATTTAGTGTCTTTAGGTCTTTATGAACTTTTTCTGATCAGATATGCTAGTTTGAGTATCAGTTGTAGGATACAAGTCTATTGCCATTCAAAAAGATGAATTTTGCTGGATAATTTGGTGTCGAAAGAACCTAGCCAATACCAGATTTTAAGGTCCTTTTAGTTACTGTAGTGCTTAAGATGTATGGCTTCTTTGTGATGAAGCATAACATATCCACCTGTTCTATTTGTAATTCTTACTCATAAAATTAAGGTACAGATTCATGTTGTTAGCTCCCCAAATTGATTCTGCATACTTTTTGCATGGAAAATGTCACTGAAACATTAGTATAATTCATAATCTATTTTTAATCTGGAAATCAGAGATTCTGTTTTGGTCTTTGTAAATAGTACATAAAGTGTGGTGATGATATTGTCACTGTTTTGAAAGGTACTTGCTAGGTTTATTAAATTTACTATTTGCCTGTCATTATTTTAATGGAGCATATGAAAAATGGTCGTTGGACTTGGGCCTTATCTCTAGGTACAACCACAAAGTATGGTTGTTGGGTTGTTTCTCTCTCTCTCTCTCTCTATATATATATATTTATTTATTTATAGTTATCCATTGCCTATTATTTATGGTTTCTGGTTTCCGTAACTGTATAGGTATACTTGTCAGGACTAGAAAATTCAGGATTTCTTTAAGACAAGTACATTTGAGTTTATAATTTATAACAAAGCATATTTATAATTCACTTGGCAAACAAGTAATTAAACCAGAAAAAAATAAATAAAAGCTTATAGGTTTTAAAAACAAGCTGTATCTTTCTTTAGAGTTTTGTGACCTATTGTTGGTCTTAGTTTGTTCTCAGTTGTGTTAAATGGGTAAGGTTCTGATGTGTAGGTGCTGTATTAACATAGTGACAGTCAATTACTAATAGTGATAGCATAAAAATAATAGCTACTATTTATTGAAAAACCCGTGTCAGAAAATGTGCTCAAGGTTGCAAGGATTAGTTGCAAGAGATACATAAGTTTTAAGATAGATTTCAGATTCTAAGATATATGGAGTCTAAGATTCTAAGATCTATGTATCTTTTGCAACTAATCCTTGCAACAACCTTGAGCAATAGATGTTATATTACCTTCATTTTACAAGTGAGGAAATTGGCAATGGGAGAGGCTAAACAATATGACCTAAATGTATCTGGTCTCATTCTTTCTCAATTCTCAGAGCTGCTGGTCTCTGTACCTTGACTCTGAAGCAACTCTGCTTTTCTTTGGTCTCCTGGGTCTTCGTGGTGAGAGTCGGTGATAACCCAGGGTCAGTGATGGTACCTTGCGCTGGCTTAGTGCATGATAAAGCTGCCTTTTTTTCAGTAGAGCTAGAAGTCTATTTGAATTTTTATGGTTAAGTATAATTAAACCACACATGTCAGTAATTACAAAAGTTTAAAATCAATTTTTAAATGTCTTTTACAGTATTGTTTTTAAACGTAGAGGTGGTATAGATTTGTATCTTGAGTAAACTTTCAAGTGTGTTGTGGTTTATGAACTTAAATGGGGAAATAGGCATAGTTCTCAGATTTTAGAAGTGCCCAGGAAAGTAAAAGACTTTTCCTATTAAAGATACATCCATTAAAGTGGGGACATTCATCTGGAATTTGACTTATTATCAGAGGATGGCCAAAACTCTCCCATCTTTAGGGTGAGCAGGCATTACAGGGTACTCATGTCTTAGGTTCTTAGAGGTAAATTTTTGTTCTTCAGAGCAATGTTGAACCTGTTGGGGGTTGGGAATGGGTGGGACTCCATGATAAAGGTAATCACTGCATTTGATAGAATCAGCAATCTCAACTCTTGTGAGATGCACCTCAATTGTAGTGGTATTAAAAATAAAGGAAAAAGTGAGTCTTACAATTGATATTAGTTAATTAAGCTTTAATGTTCAGTGCTATTTACTGCTAAGGAAAAGAGTACTTTTCCTGGTACAGTCATGTTAAGCACAGAAATGGGAGGGAAAGAAGGATAGAGACACAGGCATAAATAAAAAATGGAAGGGAGAAGAAAGTGTCAGCAGATCTGATAGCAAATGTGACAGCAGAAATTAGAAGTAGATATTTTCACAGTGGTAAGGAATATCAGACAGTCTTTGGAGATTGTAGAGAAAGGAGAACGTACAACTGCAGAAACGTGGCAAACAATCTCATACTTTGGTTCATTAAGAACTTCAGAGTATCACAAGAAAAGCAGTCTAATATTAAATGGTTGATTCAGTTTGGTAATACCTCTTTGAGGTAGATGTGATTTATGTATGTGTGAAACATATGTTAAGTAGCCAGCTAGTAAGTGTCAGGGGCAGAGATTTAAGCTGGGGTCTGTGTGATTCTGAAGCCCAGCTTAGCCTGTTATTTTAATGTGAATGTTTGTCAGTCTAATGTATATCTCTCACCTGTTAAGATACTGTTTATAGGTCTCTGTAGAAGTATTAAGCTTTACCCTCAGTAGATTTGAATGCTATATTTTGGGCTGTTTTTGTATTTTTTCCCCAGTTTTATTGAGATACAATTGACTTACATCACTATATAAGTTTAAGGTATAAAGTGTAATGGTTTGACTTACACATATTCTGAAATGATTATCACAAGTTTAGTTGGCTTCCATCCTCATAGGTACAATAAAAAGAAGCAAAAACAGAAAAAAGTTTTTTCTTTGTGATGAGAACTCTTAGAATTTGCTCTCTTAACTTTCATATATATCTTACAGCAGAGTTAGCTGTAGTGTTTATGCTGTACATTTTTGTATTTTTAAAAGAAGTTTATGTTTCATTATTAAAAACTGTTAGCTGTAGGGGCTTTTGGGTGGCTCAGTCAGTTAAGTGTCTGCCTTTGGCTCCGGTCATGATCTTGTAGTCCTGGGATTAAGCCCACATTGGGCTTCGTGCTCCGTGGGGAGTCTGCTTTTACCTCTGCCCATCACCCCACTCGTGCTCTTTCTCGCTTGCTTTCACTCTCTCTCAAATAAATAAATAAATAAAATCTTTAAAAAACTGTTAGTCGTAGATGATGAGATTAGTTACCAAAAATCTGATTAGGTTAAATGGTAATTTTCGTCCTTAGTTTTATGATTATTATTTATATGTATAAAGACAGGAAGGAAAAGGTATAAACATTACAAGGATTTAAGATTATAATCATAAATTTTCCCCTTTTTTTTTTTTTTATAGAAAACATAGCTCTGCTGGCTGAAACAGCTTTGAGATTCCTGGAATTGGTACAGTTAAAAAATCTCAATATGGAAAATGACCCAAATAGTGAAGAAATAGATGAAGTTTCGCATCCCAATGGAAATTACGACACAGGTAGTATGATTTTCTCTTCAGATTTTTTATTTGGAATGAATTACTAATGTGGACTTGAAACTCATTATAGTTTTTGTGTAAGATGAAAGAATACTAGAATACTATATATATATCTATATATATCTTTTTTTTTTTTTTTAAGATTTTATTTATTTATTTGACAGAGATAGAGACAGCCAGTGAGAGAGGGAACACAAGCAGGGGGAGTGAGGAGGAAGAAGCAGGCTCATAGTGGAAGAGCCTGATGTGGGGCTCGATCCCATTACGCCGGGATCACGCCCTGAGCCGAAGGCAGACGCTTAACCGCGGTGCCACCCAGGCGCCCCTATCTATATATATCTATCTATATATATAGGAAAGGTCCCTGGTATTTCATTGTTCTCTCTACTCTGGTACACTGTTTTCTAACCAGAAAATGATCAGCTTGTTGCCACAGATTCTAAGCTCAATTGTTTTTCAGCCACAATTGATTTGTTAACAGTAAAGCTAGCTGAATTGTATAATTCTTACAAGAGGAAAGAAGAAAACATTGACAACATCATAGCTAAAGAATCTAAGCCTTTTCTCCTTATGTGAATATACTTTTGAGTGTCCTCAATCATATACTGTGTTTATGTCGTACTCTCAATGATTTATGGATCAAACCCCACACCTTTTACTTTAAATGAACAGGTGAGCAGACGGTAAACTCTTTGAGGTCAAAGTTCCTGTCTTATGTTTCTTTACATACAAACAACTCTTAGCAGGCTTTTAATTAATGTTTATTGAGTTAAAGATTTAGAAGTAAAATAATACACTTAGATCTGTTCTAGGATATTTCTAGTTCAGGAAAACTAGAGAAATCTAGTTTTCAGATTTTTATGCTATACACAACGATAATGGCTCTATCACGTGTTAGGATGGCATCATTTTTAGACAGCATATATTCTCTGCAGTTGAAGATAGTGGAATAATTTTGAACTTATAGAAGAATGTATCAGAAATGAAATCCTCGCTTTTTTCATGGAATTACTTAGAAAATAATACTGTCCTACATTCTATAACCATGTAATTGGATGTTTATAGATAATGAAGTTAGGTGTTAAATCTTTTTTGGAATTAATCTAAAGTTTATCTTAATGTGAGCATAGTATGTTGCACATCAGACCACCTTTTCTCTTGACAGTGGCTGCACCAGGAGTGGCATCTTCCCCCATTCATTTAGCCAGCAGATAATTGATAAACATAAGCTCTGCATTAGGCAATTATGTGCCTGCTCTAAGCACTAGAAATATAGTGGTGAATAAGACAGAAAAGATCCCCTGTTGAGCTTACATTTTAGAAGGGAAAGGAAAAAGGGAGGGTGGGTAGGAGATAAAGTCAGAGAAGAAGGTGGTGGCCTGATTATGTAAAGCCTTGACAGGATTTGCAGTGTATTTTCTGCTTTCTAAAAATTTAGTAAACTGACCTTAAAAATGCTTTCTAAAAGTATTAAATTGTGTCATCAGTTTATATCCCTAACCAGTCTAGTATTTTGAAGTCCTTGATCAAGTTGGTTTTATTGATGTCTGTATGATCTTTTTGGTGCTTTCCCATAGTTTTTCTCCTTGAGCCTCAAAAATAGATCTGCTTAATTAATGAGATGGTAACCATGCTTGTGGCATCTGCTAATCAGGATGTTGTTCTTCAGTTTATATTTTGGTTTCCCATCTATCCTTCAGAGGTTTGAACAGTGGAAAAATTTAGTGATTATAGACTTTTTATGGTGGCTTCTCTAATTGTTCTTTTTCTCCAAGGAGTAAGAAAGAAGACTAGGTCTATATCTTGGGGGAAAAAAACTGATCCTATCTTTACTATTTTTTTTTTTTTTTTTTTTTTTTTTTTAGAGCTGCAAGCCTTACATGAAATGGTCCAACAGAAAGTTGTCACTTTGCTAAGTGACCCTGAAAATATTGTGAAACAAACCTTAATGGAAAATGGAATAACACGGCTGTGTGTATTCTTTGGACGTCAGAAAGCCAATGATGTTTTATTGTCCCACATGATCACTTTCCTAAATGATAAGAATGATTGGCATCTGCGTGGAGCTTTTTTTGATAGTATTGTTGGTATGTTTTTCCATTTGTTTTAAAATATATCTTTAAGATTTTGAATTATTCTCTCAAACAGTACTTCCGTGAGGTCTGAAAGATAGGTGACAAGACTACCAATTTCATTAATAGTGAAATGAGCTCCTAGTGTTTCTCTCTGTCTTTATGCTGCTTTTTTTTTTTTCTTTTTTAAAGATTTTATTTATTTGACAGAGAGAAAGACAGCCAGCGAGAGAGGGAACACAAGCAGGGGGAGTGGGAGAGGAAGAAGCAGGCTCCCAGCAGAAGAGCCTGATGTGGGGCTCAATGCCAGGACTCTAGGGTCACGCCCTGAGCCAAAGGCAGACGCTTAACGACTGAGCACCCAGGCGCCCCTTTATGCTGCTTTTGGATGATGAAAGTATCTTAGCTAATCAAGGGATTGGTTAATTAAATTATGATACATTCATATGAAGGAATATCATGTGGTCATTAAAAACAGTGTTTTAAAAGAATATTTAATGACCTGGGAAAGTACCATTAAATACTATTAAAGTAACCAAAGTATTCGTTGTATAAGGTAACGTAACAAATATGTTTAAAAAGAAGTCTGGAATATACTAAGATTTGTATAGTGATTATCTCTGGGGCTGGGATTATAGGTAATTATTTTCTTTATGTTTTGTCAAATTTTTTATAGTAAACATGCATCAGAAAGTAACTTTTACGATCAGAAAATAATAAGCTACAAGTATGAATGAAAATCAATTTAGTTAGGAAGAAAAGTAAAGCTTGCAGACTATGCTTTGTGTAAACTGAAAATTTGTGAAAAATTAAGTAGTTTTTTTTCTACTTTTTTCAAAATGTTAGTTTTTTGTTCATTTGTTTTTCAGATTCCTGTATAAGTGAAATCATATGTTATTTTTCTTTCTCTGACTTATTTCACTTAGCATAATACCCTCTAGATCCATCCATGGTGTTACAAGTGGCAAGATTTCATTCTTTTTTGTGGCTGAGTAATATTCCACAGTGTACAAGGATTCCTTTTTCTTCATATCCTCGCCAACACTTTATGTTTCTTGTCTTTTTGATTTTAGCCATTTTGACAGGTATAACATGATATCTCATTGTGGTTTTGATTTAATTTCCCTGATGATTAGTGATGTTGAGCATTTTTTCATGTATGTGTTGGCCATCTGCATGTCTTCTTTGGTAAAATTTCTATTTAGGTCCTCTGCCCAGTTTTTAATCAGATTATTTATTTGGATGTTGAGTTGTATAAGTTCTTTATACATGGTGGACATTAACTCCTTATGAGATACATCATTTGCAAGTACCTTTTCCCATTCAGTAAATTAACTTTAGTTTTGTTGATGGTTTCCTTCACTGTGCAAAAGCTTGATTTTGGTGTAGTCCCAATTGTTTATTTTTGCTTTTGTTTCTTTTACTTGAGGTAACTTATCTAGAATATGTTTCTATGGCCCGTGTCTAAGAAATTACTGCCCATGTTTTCTTCTAGGAATTTTATGGTTTCATATTTTACATTTAGGTCTTTAATCCATTTTGAGTTTATTTTGGTGTATGGTTTAAGAAAGTGGTTCAGTTTCATTCTTTTGCATGTAGCTGTCCAGGTTTCTCAGCACCATTTATTGAAGACACTGACTTTTCCCATTGTATATTCTTGCCTCCTTTGTCACAGATTAATTGACCATATAGGTGTGGATTTATTTCTGGGCCCTTTATCCTGTTCCATTGATCTGTGTGTCTGTTTTTGTGCCAGTACCATACCGTTTCGATTACTACAACTTTGCAGTATATCTTGAAATCTGGGAGTGTGATAGTTCCAGCTTTGTTCTTCTTTCTCAAGATTGCTTTGGCTATTTAAGGTCTTTTGTGATTCTATACAAATTTTAATGTTATTTCCTCTGGGTCTGTGTAAAATGTTGGCATTTTGATAGGGATTGCATTGGATTTGTAGATTGCTTTGGGTAGTATGGACATTTTCACAATATTTTTCCATCCCATGACCATACAGTATCTTTCCATTTGTTTGTATGATCTTCAGTTTCTTTCATCAGTGTTTTATAGTTTTCAAAATCCAGTTTTTCACCTCCATGGTTAAATTTATTCCTAAATTCTTTTATTAATTCTTTTCGGTGCAATTGCAGATGGAACTGTTTTCTTAATTTCTCTTTCTGCTGCTTTGTTATTAGTGTATAGATTTGCAAGATTTCTGTGTATTTTGTATCCTGCAATTTTACTGAATTTATTTATTTTAATAGTGTTTTGGTGAAGTCTTTAGAGCTTACTATATATAGAATCGTGTTATCTGTAAATAGTGACAGTTTTACTTATTCCTTACCAATTTGGATGCCTTTTATTTCTTTTTCATGTCCAGTTGCTGCAGCTTAGACTTCCATTAATGTGTTGAATAAAAGTGGTGAGAGAGAGTGGACATCCTTGTCTTTTTCCTGTTCTTAGAGGAAAAGCTCTCAGTTTTTCACCATTGAGTATGATGTGGGTTTTTTATGTATGGCCTCTATTATGTTGAGGTATGTTTCCTTTAAACCCACTGTGTTGAGAGTTTTTATCATGAACAGATGTTAAATTTTGTCAAAATGCTTTTTCTGCATCTGTTGAGATGACCATATAATTTTACTCTTTGGTTTACTAATGTGATATATTGATTTGCAAATACTGAATCATCCTTGCATCTCGAATAAATCCCACTTGATTGTGTGTGGTGAATGGTTGTTTTTTTTAATGTATTGTTGAATGCTCATTGAATGGGTTGCTCACATTTTGTTGATGATTTTTGCATGTGTGTTTATCATAGATATTGGCCTACAGTTTTCTTTCTTTCTTTCTTTCTTTCTTTCTTTCTTTCTTTCTTTCTTTCTTTCTTTCTTAAATTGTGTCTTTGTCTGGTTTTGGTATCAGGGTAATGCTGGCCCCATAGATTGTATTTGGAAGCTTTCCTTCCTCTTCTGTTTTTTGGAATAATTTGAGAATAGGTATTAAATCTTCTTTGAATGTTTGGTAAAATTCACCTGTGAATCCATCTGGTTCTGGACTTTTGTTCTTTTGGAGGGGTTTTTTGTTTTGTTTTGTTTTTTTGTTTTGTTTTTGTTTTTAAAGATTTTATTTATTTGAAAGAGGCAGAGATAGCATGAGTTGGGAGAGGCGGAGAGGGGAAGGGAGAGGGACAAGCAGACTCCATGCTGAGCAGGGAGCCCAACTTGGCGCTCCAAAAACACATCTGAGCCGAAACCAAGAGTCAGCCACTTAACAGACTGAGCCACCCAGGTGCCCCTCTTTTGGAGTTTTTTGATTACTGATTCAGTTTCATTACTAGTAATTGGTCTGTTCAGATTTTTTATTTCTTCTTGGTTTACTTTTAGAAGATTGTATGTTTCTAGGAATTTTATCCATTTCTTCTAGTTTGTCCAGTTTGTTGGCGTATAATTATTTGTAGTTCTCTTTTATAATCCTTTGTATTTCTGTGGTGTCAGTTGTTACTTCTCCTTTGTTTCTGATTGTTATGAAATAGTATATGCCAAAGCCATGGTATTATGGTTACCAAGTAACCTTTTTTTACGTCATTTTGCCCATGATTGTAACAGCTTATCTGTTAGCTTAAATGACTGAAAAACTATTCTACACATTGGAAAGCTTCGCTGGTACCTGAACTTTCTCATGTAGTTGCAGAAAGCTGTAGGGCTTAGATTTTGGTTCCCAATAATCTACGAAAATAACTGCTAAACGGTTTGCCTTTGTTTTTTTCCCAAAAAATAAAAAGAGAAAACAAACTCATATAGCAACAGTATCGGTATTTTTGCAAATGCTGCCTTATAATGTTTTTGGAGAAAATGGTACTTTTCCCCTTTTGAAAAGTTTTGAAATTGTATGCTGTTCTTGCTTTGTTACTATTGGAGATTATTATTATCTCTCCTCTTTTCAGACATCTTTATAGTTAAAAAATTAAAATTTTTTGATGTATAATTGATATATATTAGTTTCAGGTGTACAACAGTGATTCAACATTTATATATATATTATGAAATGCTCACCAAGGTGAGTGTATTTACTATCTGTCACCAAACAAAGTTATTGCAATATTATTGTTTATATTCTATATTGTATTTTATTTTACATTCCATGACTTATTTATTTTATAGTGAAGTTTGTACCTCTTAATCCCCTTCACCTGTTTTATCCGTCTCCACCCTTCTTCCCTCCGGCAACCACCAGTTTGTTCTTTGTATTTATGAGTCTGTTTCTGTTTTGTTTGATTTTTCATTTTGTTTTTTAGATTCCATATATAAGTGAAATTACATGGTATTTATCTTTCTCTGTCTGACTTGTTTAACTTAGCATAATACCCTTTAGGTCTACCCATGTTGTTGCAAATGGCAAGATTTCACTCTTGTGACTAATACTCCATTGTATATATGTACCACATCTTCTTCATCCTTTCATCTGTTGATGGACACTTAGGTCCCTTCCATATCTTGGTGATTGTAAATAATGCTGTAATGAAAATGGGAGCACAGATGTCTCTTTGAGACCCTGAATTCATTCATTTGGATGTATACCTAGAAGTGGAATTGCTGGGTAATACGGTATTCCTATTTTTAAATTTTTGGGGAACTTCCGTGCTGTTCACCATAGTGGCTGTATCAATTTACATGCCCACCAGTAGTGTACAAGAATTCTCTTTTCTCTACATTCAGGTACTTTGCCCATTTTGTAATTGGATTGTTTGTCTTTCTGGTGTTTAGTCGTACAAGTTTTTCATATATTTTGGATATTAACCCCTTATTGGATATATCATTTGCAAGTACTTTTTCCCATTCAGTAGGTTGCCTTTTAGTTTTGTTGATGGTTTTTTCCACTGTTTGTGTTAGTTTATTGATCTATCTCAGTTTTGCATCTCAGACTCCTCTAACTCTGTTCTTATACTTTGCTTCTCACATCTTCGTCTTTCTTGCTTTCTTCTTTCAAATCTTATTTTTATTTCTTTTTTGTGGAAAAGGTGGTGCTTAGAAATTCCACCATCTATTGATCAATTCATGTGTATTTTGAATCATGCCTTTATGCTATTTTTTTTGAACAACCAACACCTTTTTAAATTTTTATTTATTTTTGTATAATATTTTTTATTATATTATGCTATTTTTTAATTTTAAAATAATTTTTATTGTTTTTATTTTGTTTATAAAAGTAATACATGCTTGCTGTAGAAACTGGAAAATAAACCAAGAAGAAAATAAATCACCTCTAATCTTACAATCCTTTATGACCTCTATTAATGTTTTGGTGTTTTATTTCTGAAGGTCACTCTTCTTTCCATCCCATTTTGTCATCTTGTCATATATGTTATGAGGCACTGTTGTGTACATGGTAAGAGTAGACACTCTGGAGCCAGACTGTTGGGTTCACGTTCTGGCTTTGTCATTTACTAGTTGTGGTTTTTGGGGAAATCATGTAATCTCTTTTTTTCCTTAGTTTCTGTATTTGTAAAATGGGAATAATACTAGTACCTATCTAGGGGCTCCAGGTTGGCTCAGTTGGTTAAGCATCTGCATTCAGCTTGAGTCACGATCCTCAGTCCTGGGATCGAGCCCCGCTTCACTGCCTGCTCAGCGGGGAGCCTCCCCCCCCCCCACTTTTGCGTGCACAGGCGGGCACTCTCTTTCTCTCTCTCAAATAAATAAAATCTTTAAAAAAATAGTAGTACCTATCTGTTGTGTTGTGAAGATAAAATGAATTAACATATGTAATAGTGCTGGGCACATAAGTATTGTGTATGTATTATATTACTTTTTGATCTTATTTTATTGTGTTTTAATTCTTTTTCTGGTAACATATTCTAAGCATTTTCTCGTGTCATTAAAATTTTTTTGAAACCAGGGCGCCTGGGTGACTTCGTTGTTTAAGTGTCTGCCTTCAGCTCAGGTCATGATCCCTGGGTCCTGGGATCAAGCCCCACATCAGGCTTCTTGCTCAGGAGTGAGCCTGCCTCTCCCTTTCCCTCTGCTTATTGCTCCCCCTACTTGTGCTCTCTCTCTCTCAGATAAATAAATAAAATCTTAAAAATTTTTTTTTTCAAACCATAATTTAATAGAGTAAGATATTCCATTATATGGTTTTACCAAAATTTATCACTTTTGGATATTTAAATTATTTTCATTTTTTTCTTTCATATTAGAGATAATATTTTACATAAATATTTGCTTCTAATTATTTTCTCAGGATAGAAGTCTGAAATTTTAATTATTGGGTTAAAGAATATGAATATATTTTTAAAACTCCTGATACATTTTATAAGCTTTTCAAAAAACACTGTATCATTTTCCATTCTGATCAGCATTGTTTGACCATACTGCCTACCCTTTAGCATGGAACAGGCTTCAAATAATCTTTGCCTGTTGGTATGGTAAAATGATAACTTGTTTTGATGTATATTTCTCTGCTTATTTGTGGAGGTGAAAAACTTTCTCATGTTGATTACTCATTTGTACTTCTTATTCTGTGAATTTTTTATTATTTGGCCCATTTTTTTCGATGGCTATATGCCTTTTTGATGTTTTTGAGCCTTTTATAAATGTACGTTAGCAGCAATGTCCACAATAGTCAAAATGTGGAAGGAACCGAGATGCCCTTCAACAGACGAATGGATAAAGAAGATGCCCATATATACAATGGGATATTACTCAGCCATCAGAAAGGGTGATTACCCAACATTTGCATCAACGTGGATGAAACTGGAGGAGATTATGCTAAGTGAAATAAGTCAAGCAGAGAAAGAATGATCATATGGTTTCACTTGTAGAACATAAGGAATAGCACGGAGGACATTAGGAGAAGGAAGGGATGAGTGAAGGGGGAGAAATCAGGGGGCGACGAACCATGAGAGACAATGGACTCCAGGAAACAAACTGAGGGTTTTAGAGAGGAGAAGGGTGGAGGGATGGGTTAGCCCAGTGATGGGTATTAAGAAGGGCACGTATTGCATGGAGCACTGGGTGTTCTACACAAATAATGAAACATGGATGACTACATCAAAAACTAATGATGTACTCTGTGGTGACTAACGTAACAAAATAAATAAAAACATTAATTTTTAATCATAGGCAAATACTTCTCTCAAGTAACTTGTTAGGTTAATAATCTGTTGGGTGCACATCTTTTTTTTTTAAATTTATTTATTGATTGATTGATTGACAGAGACAGCCAGCGAGAGAGGGAACACAGGTAGGGGGAGCGGGAGAGGAAGAAGCAGGCTCATAGCGGAGGAGCCTGATGTGGGGCTTGATCCCAGAACGCCAGGATCACGCCCTGAGCCGAAGGCAGATGCTTAACGACTGAGCCACCCAGGCGCCCCTCACATCATACTCTTCTAATTATTTATTTATTTATTTATTTTACAGAGATAGAGACAGCCAGCGAGAGAGGGAACACAAGCAGGGGGAGTGGGAGAGGAAGAAGCAGGCTCCCAGTGGAGGAGCCTGATGTGGGGCTCGATCCCATAACACCAGGATCACGCCCTGAGCTGAAGGCAGTCGCTTAACGGCTGTGCCACCCAGGCGCCCCCAGCCACATCTTTTTTTTTATAATGCTTTATTTTTCATACTTAACTGTTTTTTTTTTTTTTTTTAAAGATTTTATTTATTTGACAGAGAGAGACAGCCAGCGAGAGAGGGAACACAAGCAGGGGGAGTGGAGAGGAAGAAGCAGGCTCCTAGCGGAGGAGACTGATGTGGGGCTCGATCCCAGAACGCTGGGATCACGCCCTGAGCCGAAGGCAGACGCTTAACGACTGCGCCACCCAGGCGCCCCCATACTTAACTGTTTAATTGAACTTTATTTTGGTCTGTGATGTAAGATGAAATCTGATTTTCCTCAGAAAAATAATCAGTTTTCCTGACACTATTAAAACATTTCATTTCTTTCCATTGATTAATGAAGCTTATGTTACATGTTGCATGCTTATGTCTTTCAGTTTTAGTTTTCTCAGTATCTGTTCTATTCCCTCTATTCTAACCCTATTATTATATCATATTTATTATATCATAATTTTTCTAGATTTATAAGCAACTTTAGTATCTGGTAGGTTAAGTTCCCCAGATGTCAGTCTTATTTTCCAAAGTGTTTTGAGCTATTTTGGCTCATTATACATTTCACCTTGTAAAGTTCCTAAATAAAATCCACTGGAATTTTAGGTAGTATTTTTCCTTTTATTAAAGAAAAAATTTTTATAATTGCATTTCAATTGTAGGAGAAATACGCTTTTTTAAATTATTCAAAATCTGTAAAGTAAAATGCCAATAGTTGGATTTTCAGAAGTACTACTCTGGATTTTGTTTTTAGTTTGATATCTTCAGGTGTTTATTGCCATATCTCTAATATTTTTCTACTACTTTTAAGAATTTTTGACTTTAGACTTTATCTCTAGACTTTTTTCTATGCCATATGAGGATTTAACTCGTACCGTGTCCTGATCCCTCTTCTTCGTTTTTGAGATGTAGATCACTATTTTCAGTGCTTTAGTTTTTAGTGTGTTGTTTCTATAACTTTAAAAAATTAAACCTACTTCTTATTGATCTACCTGATTTGGACTACAAGGAGATGAGTGCCCCTTTCCTTCTGTTTCTCCTTTTCTTTGTTACTTGGTTATTTCAGCCAGTTATTAATTGACAGTCAACTAACAAGTGCATTGCATGGTTGATAATATTTATATTTTGTTCTGTAGTCATAATAAAGTCTTGTGCTTGTATAGACTGATTCTGAAATTTCAAAGCAAAATTAACATGATTATGAATGTGTAAATTTTATTGACTTTAGAACTAAGTAGTGTACTGTATTTGTTTCCCCACAGTTCTAATGCCATGACTCCTTTATCACTTGATGAAAATGTTTATGGTGGCATCAGTGGATTCTCCTTTCTGTCTTCTGCAGATTATTAAGGACATTGCACATTTTAATTTACTTTTTATTTATACCATTATTTTCTTGAACAATTTTTTGTTTGTTCTGGGGTTTCAGATTCCTTTGTTTTCCTTTCGAAAGAAATAAATCTTCTTTACCTTGTCTGTAATATCAAGCTTCTTTCTTACCAGTTTTACCTATTGCTTGTAATCTCCATTTTTCTTTTTGTTAACATTTTTGAAATATATTGGCTTTTTGTTCTAATTTGACTGATTGATTTCTGAATCTTTGCTAGCTATTATCAGTTTATCCCCTTGAATTCCTGGGGTATATCTGTCATTTTTGTATATTCTACATTCTTTTTTATTTTGCCGAAGAACATCCTCAAGAAACTTTCTTAGGTAGGGTTGCATAGGAAGTTAACCCAGATAGTCTTTGTGTGTTGCAAAATGACTTTTTTTTGTTCTCTTATTTTGTTGGCAGTTTAAGTATAAAATTTATTTCATAACTTTGGAGGTCTTGCTCTGTTGTGTTCTAGCCTCCATTGTTGCTAAAGATTATTTTGTGAAGATCGTTTTCATTGTTCCTCTTTCCTTTTTGGGGACATATTTTTCTTTTTCTAAGTTCATAAGATCTTTTTTTCCCCTTGGTTTTCCAGAATATCTTGGTGATTTGCTTTGGTGAGGATCTTTTTCATTTATTATGCTGAGTAGGAAATGCAATGTCCTATTCTAGATTGTTGCTCACTATATTTGGGTTTTGATTAATTTTATTGTTTAACTTAATAGCATTTGTACTTTCAGGTATAGAATAATCATGTAATGTTGCTTCTCTTTTAGGTGTTGCTGCGTATGTTGGTTGGCAAAGCTCCTCAATTCTCAAACCCCTGCTGCAACAAGGTCTTAGTGATGCTGAGGAATTTGTTATTGTTAAAGCTCTTAATGCCCTTACCTGTATGTGCCAGTTAGGGCTGCTACAAAAACCCCATGTCTATGAATTTGCCAGTGATATTGGTAAGTTTCTGTTTCTCAAAATTAGAAGGAGAAAATTAAGGGTGTCTTAAGAGAAATAACAGATGATAGAGCATTGTAAAAGTTCTAGGCAATATAGAGTCAGATTTTCAACTTTATTGTCCCTTGTGTGTGTGTGTGTCTGTATGTGTGCACACGTGTGTGCGTGTTCATGCATGCTTGCATGTGTGTAAGAGACAGGCAGGCAAGCAAACAGGATCGTTTGGTCCTCTAGCCCAGCTTGGGATATATCTCTTTGTTTTTATCTGTAGTTAAGTCTTTAACTTGAAAAGTAGATTTTTTTGTTTTGTTTTGTTTTTAACATGATGAAGATAAAGTCTTTAACTGCTCTGAAGAGTCAACTTATTTTTTGAACACTTGACTACCAGTTAAGAAGCTGAAATTGGGGGCGCCTGGGTGGCGCAGTCGTTAAGCATCTGCCTTCGGCTCAGGGCGTGATCCCAGCGTTCTGGGATCGAGCCCCACATCAGGCGCCTCCGCTGGGAGCCTGCTTCTTCCTCTCCCACTCCCCCTGCTTGTGTTCCCTCTCTCGCTGGCTGTCTCTGTCAAATAAATAAATAAAATCTTTAAAAAAAAAAAAAAGAAGCTGAAATTGAATGTGCAGGATTGTCTATTGTCATTGCACTGATTGCCACTTAAGAATTCATAGTGTTGAAGTTACTACTGTTAACAATTTTATTAACCAGTGAAAAGAATTCATGTTTGACCTTTATAGCACTTAACTTATTTCCTTCAACTGAAAATTCAGAATAAGGACAAACAAATAAATACGACACTTTCTAAAATTAAGAATATTTGGAACTTTTAGTCTTATGTCTTCATTTTAAGAAAATAAGCAATATAAGATACTAAGTTGACTCTGTCCTGAGAGGACATGAAATCTTAGAAAATTGCCTTTTTTGGATAAAATGCTTAATTTCTGCTCAATGCTTTGCCAAGGAAAATTAATAGAAAACGAAAATTGGTTAGATTTGGTTATAGGTTATTCTTGAGGCAGTCCTCAGAGAAATAAGACAAAGGAGTTATTATTTATTTTGATTGTTGAGAAAGTAGGTAGTTGCTTGTAGAGAAGTATAAAATTTCTGGAAGTTTTTAAGGCATGAATGTAGCTTTTTAAAAAATATTTGTGGAAAATTTAAGTATATAGAGGTTTCTGATTTTACACTCTAATATCTATGATTGTTCTTTTAGTTTATGATTATGTTCAAAATAATTACAAATTTAAGAAATTGTTGAGTATTAGTACTACAATCATGATGAGAATCTCGATTACATTGTTTTGATTTTTCATATAAGCTATGGAGTGCTGTGTAGCGTAAGGGCAGATAACAGAAAGCAGTGTTTCCGTAATAATATTAAGGAGAAAATGTATTCTCTTAACGTGCATATCTTGCTATATGGAATATTTTCTGCTCATTTTCGTTTTCTGAATTCTCACATCAGTGCTTTATTTTTTCTCCATGAAAGTGGCATTACCTTTATGGGTCAAGATTTTCTTGCCTTTGGCTCTGATCCTCCTTATTTTAATGAATATTCTCTGTATATAAATATGAACTTGTATGTTCTAATTTCATATAATACATTCCTTTTTTTTTTTTTTTAAAGACTCTATTTACTTAGAGCATGAGTTGCGGGAGGGGTAGAGGGAGAGCAGGGAGCTGAGCAGGGAACCCGATGCAGGTTTCCATCCCCCGACCCTGGGATCATGACCTGAGTGGAAGGCAGCCACTTAACCAGCTGAGCCACCCAGGCACCCCTCATATAAAACATTTCTTCTGTTGCCTAATTACTTGGAAACTATTTTCGAGACTTAATGTAGCTTATAATTAGCGTTTTATTTACCTAAATAATGGATGTCTATCAGTTTTTAAGCAAAAATCATCATAAAGATAGTTTCTTATCCCTCTTCTCAAATTTTACAGAGATTTTTCTCTGTTCTGCTGTTTCTTGTCATTGATCATAGGCCGAACATATGGGACACTCTATCTTTAGTTTAGCATCAAAATAAATGATTATCTTTAGGTATAGAATAAACTCAATATGGTACAACTTCTTGGATAGGGAACTCCCTTAGAACTGGAACTGAATTTGGTACTATCTGTGGGGGGAACAAAGCTTTGCTGAAAAAAATCAAGTGAACAGTCATTGGTTGGCATTTTGAACTATTTCAAAGAAAAAACAGTTTTTAGTAACTTAGAAACGCCTTTAAAACATAATAAACCATATACATCTCTGTTCTGTTTTTATGTGTGGTCTGTTGTAGTGATTACTAAAGGGATTAATGGTGGTGATAGTGGAGGATCCCGCCATAGCACAAGGGATTAATGGTGATTTCCTTGACTGTTTTGAAAAAATCTACACTCTTCCCACTTAGGTATTATGCATACTCCCCTTCCCTCATGCTTGTCCCCATATAATTGGAATGTATTGGATAGAGAAGAGATCAAGTACCCGTTTTATAGGAAATCCTCTTGAGTGTTTGAGGTTCTTTTTTTTATATCAGCTACTTACTGATACAATGTTGCTGTACGACAGTCAACCATAAAATCTCAGTAAATGCTTTAGTAACGTTCTCATCATGAATGTGTGGGCTGTATGGGTGGCTCTGCTTTAGGCTTTGTATCTCCAGATTGTGGTTACAGTGATCCATCTGTCTCATTCTGGTGCCCATGTTAGATGGGCAGCAGTTTCCTGGGTTATGTTCTAGGTGATGGCAGAAGCATGAGACAGCAAGCCTAGCTATGTAGCACATATCAGGCCTCTGTTAGTGTTACATCTGCTAATATCCCATTGGCCAGAGCAGGTTGATATGACTGAGCTAAAAGTAAGAGGCAGAAAAGTACCCTTTGTATACTGTGAGCTCATGGCAAAGAGTGTGGTTGTGTAAAATAATGTAAAGAATTGAGACCAATAATTCAGGCTCATACAGTGCCTAACTCCTTTCTGCCAAGTCATTTTGGGTGTAGCTACTTTCTGGAGGTTTTTCAATATTTTTCCAGTCCTCATTTTGCCTGTTGCCAAAGGGAAACTACCAACCCTCCTTTGTTGTTGTATCAGAGGCTGCATGGTGCTTATGAAATAATCAAAACCTCCTTCATGTGTAATTAATTGGAAATGGGAGAACTTTGGACACAGATACTTTGAACAAATTTTTTTACCTTCTCCTTTTTATATAAGTGATGTTAGCATATGACAGTGTTTTTATTTCTCTATTATCCTAAATTTCTTGTAAAAATAACATCCTCTAAATGCTGATGTTTTAGCATACTCAGAACAAATTATATATATGTATTTTTTTTCTTTTAGAAGTTTTATTCTAAATCGGGGGTTTAAAAGTTTGAATTTTATTCTAAATCTTACTTTGATTAGTTGAAGTCATTGATTTTTAGGTGTAATACACAAGATAGTTAAAAGGGGTGAAAAGACATTCATTTACTTTTCTGGTTTAATATTATGTTTTATTTCTTAAAAATTTTTATTATTTGTTAAAGATTTTATTTGAGAGCAGGGCGAGAGAGAGTACAAGCTGGGGTGAGGGGCAAAGAGAGAGGGACAAGCAGACTCCCCGCTGAGCAGGGAGCCCGATGCTGGACTCGATCCCAAGACCCTGAGATCATGACCTGAGCTGAAGGCAGACGCTTAACTGACTGAGCCACCTAGGCGTCCGTAATCTTATATTTTAAACTCTTTAAGAATGGGCATCGTATTTTCTGCCTTTAGTTTGTATTCATAATGCCTTGTGAATGAATTTATGAATGATGTATTAGATTTGATCAAACCTTTTCATTAAAAAAAGTCAGGTATAGCTCTTTTTATTCTTTTATGGTATTATTGCTGATGTTTATGGTAGAGAATATTATTTGTTATGTTGAGTTTATGTCAGGATAATTGAGTATGTGAAGACAGCTGATAGTAACATTGTGATATAATCCCTTTATCGGTTGTGTTATAAAGTGCAAATTTGTTTATCCCAATAGTTTGAAACTACTTATGAACATGGTTTAAATCCATACCTTTTTCTTTTCCTGTTTAGCCCCATTTCTGTGTCATCCCAATCTATGGATACGCTATGGTGCTGTAGGATTTATCACAGTAGTAGCTCATCAAATAAGTACAGCTGATGTATACTGCAAACTGATGCCTTACCTTGACCCATATATTACTCAACCAATAATACAGGTATGCTTGTTCCAACTGGGAGTCAGTCCTCTCCGAATTGTATGCCTTAAAAAAAGGTTTAGAAAGTCCTATTTTTATTTAAATTTTTAAAGATTTAAATTGGGCTACAGCATTTTCACATTCCTTTAAGCTAGTTAATGGAACAAACAGTGCTGAAGGTGAGAAAAGTTCAAGAGACTGTTGTGTTATACATCATGTTATGCATAATATAGCACTCAATAGTTCATGCTTTATTTTCTTATGTGCAGTGTTGTAAAACGTGCTATTAAAGTGAAATATAGTGGAAATGTATACTGACGGGCCCCTACTTTTATTGTAAAAAGTATAACTGATTTTAGCCCAAGTCAGCATTTATAATAAATTGGAAAAAGCCTTTTACAGATGTTTGTTTTTTTGGACCACTAACTGGTTCTGGTTTCTTTTCTGTTCTTTTTCATTTTTTTTAACCTAATCTTTTAAAATCTGATTTAATCTTTTTTTAATCTAATGACTTGTGGCCCCTTCCTCTCTTCCCAGTATAGCATAAACTTCAGGTTTTTGGTTTGTATAAAGCAGTCATTTACCCAACTTGTCAGTGCTTACATCTTTTATCTTCCTAGAAAGCTGAGTATCAAAAATATCTAAATTGAGTGAACTGTTGAGAGATGATTCTGGCTGCTAAAATATTCTGAAATAGCCTCTTTTTTTTTTTTTTTTTTTTTTTTTTTTTTTTACTAAAACTCTTAATTCCCTTTTGCAAATTCACATGCTTCTAGCTTCTGCTACTTTTATATTCCAATGTACCTTCCCTTTGGTTGGAGAAAATGACCTTGGATATATTCTGGAAATGAGGAGGCTTTGGCTGTGCCTTCCATCCTTTTCCCCATAGATTCATCCTTTTCTGGGGATCATCATTCTTATTTCATAGTTTGTAGAACTTTTAATTTTTTATCTCAGCAATTTATATATATATATACATATATATATATATGTATATATATATATGAAAGGTGGATAATATTATTGGAAAGTATGCCTTTTTCATTCATTCACTAATTATTTTAAAAAGCTTATTTATTTTAGTAGTATCTCAGCACCCAACATGGGGCTCAAACTCAGGACCCCAAGATCAAGTGTCACATGCTCTTCCAACTGAGCCAGCCAGGAGCCCCAACCTTTTTAATTTTTTAATTTTTAATTTTTTTATATTTTTACTTTTTTAAAGATTTTATTTATTCATTTGACAGGGAGAGGGAGAGAGAGCATACAAGCAGGGGGAGCAGCAGGCAGGGAGAGAGGGAGAAGCAGGCTTCTCACTGAGCAGGGAGCCCGATGTGGGGCTCAATCCCAGGACCCTGGGATCATGACCTGAGCTGAAGGCAGACTCTTAACTGACTGAGCCACCCAGGTGCCCCAGTTTCCTTTAAAGTTTAATAAGTGTTCTTGGAAATCTGGTCTAGGGATTCTTACTACTTTTGGCTATTTATTCCATTTAGAAGTTTGTTTATTAAACTCTTTTATAACACAATGTAGAGGAAGTATCCCTGGTAATTAAAAATTGCATGCATTTGTAATAACTTAGTGGTGGTTTACTGTAATAAATCTAACATTAAAAAAATCTGACATTAGGTGGTTTTTTTAGAGCTCTACACCACTCTTTGTTTTCTCAGGAATACATATATATATTTTATATACATATATAATATGCATATATTCCCCCCCTCAGGAATATATATATATTTCTCAGGAATATAAATACACACACACACACACACACACACACACACACACACACACACACATATACACACACACACATATCTATTTTTTGGGGGGTTTCCATTGCTTTATTTTTTGAAAGGCCAGGATTGGGAGTTGAAAGGCTAATTATCCATATGCTTCATAAATCTTGCCTTTCTTCAGTTTGGATTAGACAAAAGATACCCTTTTATGCTGGTTTCCGCAGGCTGGCTTACCAGGTAGTTAAATATGTCTAAAGAAAACGCTCTTTGTTGTGGTTCGTATGCTCATCCTTTTTATTACATATCCATTGACAAGGGGGGTGTTCTTGGGGATAATAAAAGGAAGGACTCCATGAACTCTGTGGAGAGAGTAATGTTTTAGAAGGGGTTGAAGCTACTGGGAAACGTGATGACTGCTGGGCAGCCCTGTGACTGTTGAGCGGCTTTTCTCGGTCAGTACCTGCTGGCTGTTAGACCTGTGCGCCACAGGTACTTTTTTGATCTAGGAGGTCATCTGACATTTTGGCATCCAGAAAAAGTCTCTGTCATTTTCTAAATTTTTCTAGCCTGGGTATATACTGTTATTCTTCCAGTACGGAAGACACAGATTTGTACTCACGTGCTAACAATGTAAAGAAAAACCTTAGCTCTTAAGGGTCACTAGTATTCTTTTTTCTTCTAAGCAAAAATTGCAGATGTTGTTATCTCCCATTTTCTTAGAAAATAAATACCTATATTAACTTTGTACAGGTTGTATTTACTGAATATGAAAATAACTGTACTACATGTTGTATCTTTGGCTGATTCTTTTTATTTTCCTAATATAGATTGAAAGGAAACTTGTTCTACTCAGTGTTTTAAAAGAGCCAGTAAGTCGTTCTATATTTGATTATGCTTTGAGGTCTAAAGATATCACTAGCTTGTTCAGACATCTTCACGTGCGCCAGAAGAAACGGAATGGGTCTCTTCCTGACTGCCCTCCACCGGAGGACCCCGCCATAGCACAGCTTCTGAAGAAATTGCTCTCACAGGTTGTATCACCTTTCTGAAATCTTATGTTTAAGCACAAATTTCATAAAAACATTCAAGCATCCATTTAGTTATTAAAAATACTTTTGGTTGATTGGGTTGCATCATAACAAATGAGTAAATAAACCTGGCAAATATCGTATACATTTGCCTTGGCATCTAGGAGCTACTAGGATGATGAGAAGACATTGGTTTGAGTTAAGTAAGGAATCATGGTAGACCTATTACGCTGCTTTTGTGATTATTGCCTGTATAAATAAGGGAGAGAATAGATATAACCTTAAATTTGAGTAATATTCTTGATTCAGTTCCATATTTCACATACAAAAAAAGAAGAAGAAAAAAAATTCAGTTAGAAGAAACATTGCAGAACACAGATGCAGGACAGAAAGATCCTGGTTTATTTCAGTCCAGATTTAGAGAGTTCTCACTATATGCAAACAGCTGAAATAACTGGGACTTGTAATACATCTTAGATTGAATAAACCAGTCACTACTGTATATTAAAAGCCTATGAATTTGGATCAATTAACAACTTGTTAGAACTAGGAAGTAATCTTCTTATTATACTTGAACTTAGTAAGGCCTCTTTAGAAATGGTCCAGATTCAGTGTCCTGTTTTAAAAGGGATATATGGAACTGAAAGAAGTCAAGATAGAAATGAAAATGGTTAGAAATAAAGAATACCGTTTCTGAATAAATGCTCCATGAGCCAGAAAGCAAATGAGAGATAACTTAAATGACTGTCTTTAAGTCTATAGGACATTTTGGTTAAGAGAATACTTGTCAATCATGTCTTATCTAACAAGAAGATGAGAAAATGCTTCAACTGGCAGAGAGAATTTGATAAGTTTGATGATATACTTTCTTGTACTAGTCACTGAATATCCAGTGCTGTTTCATGCTCCTGTGTTGGTTTGGGTGATTGAATATTGGACCAGGCTCCCTGGTCAATAACCATTTTGGTTCTTCTGGGTCTCTCTTTGCCTGGAGGCTGGAGCTGCCTCTGAATGTCCCTTCTAGGCCAGTGGTTCTATTTCCTATATTTTAGAAGACTTAATTTGATGTGACTTGAATTACCAAAGAGCTTTTTCTTTGGGTTTTCTTTTAACCTTGGCTCGTACATGAGAACGTATTTTATATTTTAGAAAGCAATTTATGGAAAATTGGATATTGAATCACATTTTCCTGTTGTTTCTCTTGAGTAGGTAATCCTTATCAAAAAGATTTCAACATGCAATAAAAACCACCCCAATTTAGATGTTTCTTTGGGCTTAGGTGGTGTGATTCTTTGTATTTCTCTCTCCTACAAATTCTATATATTAAATTAAAAGCTTCTGTACTAAAATTTCATTGTAAGTCATTAGTTACTTAGGACCACTCTAGCCCCCAGTTCTTGCTTTTCACCTTGCTGTGTGTTTAGGTTTTGCCATTGCCATGGGTAAAAGGAGGGAAGGGGAAGGAGCAGTTTCCACAGCCTTTTTACTTTCTGCTTCCTACTGTTCTAAACGCTTCTACCATTGCTGCTTCCACAGCCAGCCCTCATTATTGGGTACCATGATGAAATCAGTAAAACGCACTGACTTGTATTCCTCTGAAATGTTAGTGCTTGATGTATTCATTTATCTGTCATTCGCACCCTCATTTGTATGGGGAAAGAGGACCATGTTTTCTCTGGTTTTATGTTGTTTCTGTTAACAGCAGTTTTAGGAGACTCCTAAGGGTTAGCAGTACTCTGTTTCAAGGGACAGGTGCTACTAGTAGGGAGAGCAGGCCAGAATCTCTGAGGTCCTCAGAAGTAACAGCAGAAGATTACCAGCTTCCATTTTTTGAGGACTTACAATGAGACTACCACTGTAGTTGGTGCTTCCCATATTTTGTGACAATCTTTATGTAATAAGCTTGAACAACAGGTGTTATCCCCATTTTATAGTTAAGAAAACTGTGACTCAATGTTAAGTTGCCTATCAGTAAGCTTCAAAGCTGACATTGGAACTAAACCCATCTAATTCCTTTATTCCACTTTTTTTTTTTTTTTAAGTTTATTTGTCAGAGGGAGAGAGAGCGCGTGCGTGCTCACAAGCAGGGGGAGTGGCAGGCAGAGGGAAAAGTGGGCTCCCCGCCAAGCAGGGAGCCCGATGCAGGCCTTGATCCCAGGACCCGGTGTCGTGACCTGAGCTGAAGGCAGATGCTTAACAGACTAAGCCACCCAGGTGTCTCGTCACCATGCCATCTTGCCTCAAAATAAAGGACATGGAGCTAAGGCTGCGAGGCTTGCTTACGTTTTTTATGGTCTTAGAGTCCTTATGCAGTTCATCCCCTCCAGCCCCTTGCATGCCTTTTGTCTGCCTTCACTTCATTTTGGTCCCTGCACTACCTGAGTTTCTTGGGATTACTCGCAGAGGCTTGGAGTCAGGGGAGACTTTGGAGGTAGGAATTGAGTCCCTGTTCCTAATGTCAGGGATACAGAGGGAAGGATGCTTTTAAGCCTCTGCAAATGGGAATTCTGAATACTCCTGCAACATATTTTTTAATTGGGGTTTTACAATGCTCTTTTGTATAGGACTGCACTTGAGATACATCATGGGTGAAATAGGCTTCACTAGACCAGCCTAGTATTGTTTCTATGGGAGATTACGTTCAGGGTTCTGGATAATAGACTTTTAAAGTACACTTTGGAACATATGGAAGTTAGAATCTGCCTGAACTCCAGATTTTCAGTAGAACTCACCATCTGGAGGTGTTACATGGCAGGGCTATTTTAGAATCACATCTACAAGAGCTCTCTGTTTTATTTGTATTCATTTGATCATGTGCTAATACAGATTAATAATATTCTGATTTCACTCCTTTAAAAATGACAAATATTAAAATTTTTTTTTTATTTTAATTTTTTTAAAGATTATTTATTTGACCAAAAGAGAGAGAGCGAGCGAGCGAACACCAAGCAGGGGGAGCAACGGGCAGAGGGAGAGGGAGAAGCAGGCTCCCCACCGGGCAGGGAGCCTGACGCAGGGCTTGATCCCAGGACTCCAGGATCACGACCCGAGCTGAAGGCAGCTGCTTAACTGAGTGAGCCATCCAGGAGCCCCATAATTTTTTAATTTTTTAGTGATTTTTATTTTAATACTTTTTGATTGGTAGTATAGACTCAAGGTGTAAAATTGAAAAGATATAGGAAAATCTATAGTAGAATAGGTTTTCTTATAATCCCTCATCCCCAGCCACCCAGTTTCTTTCTCTGTTGATTGTGAATTTTAGGTTGTTAAAGTGCTGAATTCCCTCATATGGTGTCAGATTGTTGTGTTGTACAATTAAGTTACTTGGAATGAGTTTGATCCTTTTAAGCCTTGCCTTTTTTTTTTTTTAATTTTAAATCCAGTATAGTTAATATATAGTGTTATCTTAGTTTCAGGTGTACAGTATAGTGATTCAACAATTCTATACATTATCCCCTGCTCATCAAGATAAGTGTACTCTTAATTTTCTTCACCTATTTCACCCATCCTTCCCATCCCCCACCTCCCCTCTGGTAACCATCAGTTCTCTGTAGTTAAGAGTCTGTTTTTTGATTTGTCTCTCTTTTTTTCTATGTTCGTTTGTTTTGTTTCTTAAATTCTGTGTATGAGTGAAATCATAAGGAATTTGTCTTTCTCTGGCTTTTTTCGCTTAGCATTACATTCTTTAGATCTATCCGTGTTGTTGCAAATGATGAGATTTCATTCTTTTTAATGGCTGAGTAATATTTCATTGTGTATATATATACCATATCTTCTTTATCCATTCATCTCTCAGTGGACTCTTGAGCTGCTTCTAAATATTGGCTATTGTAAATAATGCTGCAATAAACATAAGGGTGCATATATCTTTTCGAATTTGTGTTTTTATATTCTTTTGGTAAATACACTGTAGTGGAATTACTGGATCATATGGGTAGTTCTAGTTTTAATTTTTTAAATTTTATTTTACATTTTTTTCCCTTTTTATTTTTTTGAAATTTTTTTTATTAACATATAATGTATTATTTGTTTCAGGGGTATAGGTCTGTGATTCATCAATCTTACACAATACATAGTGCTATCGACAACACATACCCTCCCCAATGTCCATCACCCAGCCATTGCAGCCCTCCCACCCTCTTCCACTCCAGCAACCCTCAGTTTGTTTCCTGAGATTAGGAGTCTCTTATGGTTTGTCTCCCTCATTGGTTTCATCTTGTTTCATTTTTTTCCTCTCTTCCCCTATGATCCTCTGCCTTGTTTCTCAAATCCCACTGTCAGCGAGATCATACGATAATTATCTTTCTCTGATGGGCTTATTTCGCTTTGCATAATACCCTCTAGTTCCATCCACCTCGTTGCAAATGGTAAGACTTCATTTTTTTTTTTTTGATGGCAATATTCTATTGTGTGTGTGGTGTATACCACGTCTTCTTTATCCATTCATCTGTCGATGGACATCTGGGCCCTTTCGATAGTTTGGCTGTTGTGGACATTGCTGCTATAAACATTGGGGCGCAGGTGCCCCTTTGGATTACTGCATTTGTATCTTTGGGGTAAATACCCAGTAGTGCAATTGATGGGTTGTAGGGTAGCTCTATTTTCAACTTTTTGAGGAACGTCCATAGTGTTTTCCAAAGTGGCTGCACCAGCTTGCATTCCCACCAACAGTGTAGGAGGATTCCCCTTTCTCCGCATCCTCGCCAACATCTGTCGTTTCCTGACTTGTTAATTTTAGCCATTCTGACTGGTGTAGGGTGGTATCTCATTGTGGTTTTGATTTGTATTTCCATGATACCAAATGATGTTGAGCACTTTTTCATGTGTCTGTTGGCCATATCGAAGTCTTCCTTGCAGAAATGTCTGTTCATGTCTTCTGCCCATTTCTTGATTGGATTATTTATTCCTTGGGTGTCGAGTTTGATAAGTTCTTTATAGATTTTGGATACTAGCCCTTTATCTGATATGTCATTTGCAAGTATCTTCTCCCATTCTTTCAGTTATCTTTTGGTTTTGTTGACTGTTTCCTTTTTGTGCAAAAGATTTTTATCTTGATGAAGTCCCAGTAGTTATTTTTGCCCTTGCTTCCCTTGCTTTTGGCGATGTGTCTAGGAAGAAGTTGCTGAGGCTGCGGTCGAAGAAGTTGCAGCCTGTGTTCTCCTCAAGGATTTTGATGGATTCCTGTCTCACATTGAGGTCTTTCATCCATTTTGAGTCTATTTTTGTATATGGTATAAGAAAATGGTCCAGTTTCATTCTTTGCATGTGGCTGTCCAGTTTTCCCAAAACCATTTATTGAAGAGACTGTCTTTTTTCCATTGGATATTCTTTCCTGCTTTGTTGAAGATTAGTTGATCATAAGAGTTGAGAGTCCATTTCTGAGTTCTCTATTCTGTCCCATTGATCTATGTCTGTTTTTGTGCCGGTACCATACTGTCTTGATGATTACAGCTTTAATAGAGCTTGAAGTCTAGAACTGTGATGCCACCAGCTTTGGTTTTCTTTCTTTCTTTTTTTTTTTTTTTTTTTATAATTTTTATTTTGTTATATTAGTCACCGTACAGTACATCCCCAGTTTTTGCTGTGATGTTCCATGATTCATTATTTGCATATAACACCCAGTGCACCATGCTTTTCTTTTTCAACATTCTTCTGGCTATTCGGGGTCTTGTTCTGGCTCCATACAAATTTTAGGATTATTTGTTCCATTTCTGTGAAAAAAGTTGGTGGTATTTTGATAGGGATTGCATTGAATGTGTAGATTGCTATAGATAGCATAGACATTTTCATAATCTTTGTTCTTCCAATCCATGAACATGGGATGTTTTTCCATTTCTTTGTGTCTTCCTCAGTTTCTTTTATGAGTGTTCTGTAGTTTTCTGAGTACAGATCCTTTGCCTCTTTGGTTAGGTTTATTACTAAGTACCTTATGGTTTTGGGTGCAGTTGTAAATGGGATCAACTCCTTAATTTCTCTTTCTTCTGTCTTGTTGGTGTATAGAAATCTAACTGATTTCTGTGCATTGATTTTATATCCTGCCACTTTACTGAATTCCTGTATGCGTTCTAGCAGTTTTGGGGTGGAGTCTTTGAATTTTCCACATAAAGTATCATATCACCTGTAAAGAGTGAGAGTTTGACTTATTCTTTGCCAACTCAGATGCCTTTTATTTCTTTTTATTGTCTGATTGTTGAGGCTAGGACTTCTAGTACTGTGTTTAACAGCAGTGGTGATAGTGGATGTCCCTGCCGTGTTCCTGACCTTAGGGGAAAAGCTCTCAGTTTTTTCCCATTGAGAATAATATTCGCTGTGGGTTTTTCATAGATGGCTTTTATGATATTGAGGTATGTTCCTTCTATCCCTACACTGTGAAGAGTTTTAATCAAGAAAGGATGCTGTACTTTGTCAAATGCTTTTTCTGCATTTATTGAGAAGATCATATGGTTCTTGTCTTTTCTTTTATTAATGTAGTGTATGATGTTGATTGATTTGCAGTTGTTCAACCAACCTTGCAGCCCCGGAATATATCCCACTTGGTCGTGGTGATTAATCCTTTTAAATATATGTTGGATCCTATTGGCTAGTATTTTGGTGAGAACTTTGGATCCATGTTCATCAGAGATATTGTTCTGTAATTCTCCTTTCTGGTGGGGTCTTTGTCTGCGTTTGGGATCAAGGTAATGCTGGCCTCATAAAAAGAGCTTGAAAGTTTTCTTTCCATT
Organism: Ursus maritimus; assembly: GCF_017311325.1. Lineage (NCBI taxonomy): Eukaryota > Metazoa > Chordata > Mammalia > Carnivora > Ursidae > Ursus > Ursus maritimus. The sequence continues at coordinate 31,158,711 of NW_024424453.1, forward strand.
TCTATTTTTTGGAACAGTTTCTGAAGAATAGGTGTTAATTCTTCTTTAAATGGTTGGTAGAATTCCCCTAGGAAGCCATCTGGCCCTGGGCTCTTGTTTTTTGGGAGGTTCTTGATGACTGCTTCAGTTTCCTTGCTGGTTATGGGTCTGTTCAGATTTTCTGTTTCTTCCTGGTTCAGTTTTGGTAGTTATATGCCTCTAGGAATGCATTCATTTCTTCCAGATTGTCTTATTTGTTGGCATATAGTTGCTCATAATATATTTTTATAGTTGTTTGTATTTCTTCGGTATTGGTTGTGATCTCTCCTCTTTCATTTATGATTTTATTTATTTTGGTCCTTTCTCTTCTTTTTGATAAGTCTGGCCAGGGGTTTACAATCTTACTAATTCTTTCCAAGAACCAGCTCCTGGTTTTGTTGATCTGTTCTACTGTTCTTTTGGTTTCTATTTTTATTAATTTCTGCTCTAATCTTTATTATTTCTTTTCTCCTGCTGGGTTTAGGCTTTATTTGCTGTTCTTTCTCCAGTTCCTTTAGGTGTAGAGTTAGGTTGTGTATTTGAGACCTTTTTTTGTTTCTTAAGAAAGGCTTGTATTGCTATATACTTCTTTCTTAGGACCGCCTTTGCTGCATCCCAAAGATTTTGAGCAGTTGTGTTTTTATTTTCATTTGTTTCCATGAATTTTTTAATTCTTCTTTAATTTCCTGGTTGACCCATTCATTCTTTGGTAGGATGCTCCTTAGCCTTCATGTATTTGAGTTCTTTCCAATTTTCCTCTTGTGATTGAGTTCAAGTTTCAAAGCATTGTGGTCCAAAAATATGCAGGGAGTGGTCCCAGTCTTTTGGTACTAGTTGAGACCTGATTTGTGACCCAGGATGTGATCTCTTCTGGAGAATGTTCTCTGTGCACTAGAGAAGAATGTGTATTCTGTTGCTTTGGGATAGAATGTTCTGAATATATCTGTGAAGTCCATCTGGTCCAGTGTGTCATTTAAAGCCCTTAATTCCTTGTTGATCTTTTGTTTAGATCAACAGGATTTGTTTAGATTTCAGTGAGGGTGGTGTTAAAGTCCCCTACTATTATTCTATTATTGTTGATGTGTTTCTTTGATTTTGTTATTAATTGGCTTATATAATTGGCTGCTCCCATGTTAGGGGCGTAAGTATTTACAATTGTTAGATCTTCTTGTTGGGTAGACCCTTTAAGTATGATATAGTATCCTTCCTCATCTCTTATTACAATCTTTGGTTTAAAATCTAATTTGTCTGATATAAGGATTTCCACCCCAGCTTTCTTTTGATGTCCATTACCATGATAAATGGTTTTCCACCCCCTCACTTTGAATCTGGAGGTGTCTTTGGGTCTAAAATGAGTCTCTTGCAGACAGCATATTGATGGGTCTTGCTTTTTTTTTTTTTTTTTTTAAGATTTTATTTATTTATTTGACAGAGAGAGAGGCAGCAAGAGAGGGAACACAAGCAGGGGGAGTGGGAGAGGAAGAAGCAGGCCCATAGCAGAGGAACCTGATGCGGGGCTCGATCCCATAATGCTGGGATCACGCCCTGAACCGAAGGCAGACGCTTAACCGCTGTGCCACCCAGGCGCCCCAGCTTCTAACATTTTTTATTGAGATAATTCGCATGCAAAATAATTCACATTTTCATCATCTTGGAAAGAAGCCCCGTGCCCATTAGCAATTATTCCCCATTTACTTCTCCCTCCAGCCTCTGGAACCACTAAATCTACTTCTGTTTCTAGGAATTTGCCTATTTTGGATATTTCCTATAAATGGAACTATGCAATATGTGGCATTTTTGTGGGGTTTCTTTTACTTAGTAAAATATTTTCAAGGTTGCTGCGTGTTATGGCATATATTAATACTTCAGTCCTTTTTATGTTTCTTATGATGACCCTCCTTGTGTGGACTAAAATGGAGACCTCTCTCTTATGAACTGAAATGTTGTCTAACAGAATAGAATTCTTACTACAGCTCTAAAATTGTCTACAGTAAGCAAATTTTAGGAGGAAAAGTAAAAATAAATGATGAACTTCAGGCCAGTATTAGAAAAAATTCAGTCAAGGATCTCTCTATGATTATTGTACTTTAATACAATTTTATTTTATTGTTTCTTAGCTTTCTAACTTTCTAGGGTTTGTGTCCTATTGTGACTGTGGGTTGTGAATATTATTTTAAACTCCAGTAGGATCTGGATTAAGCCCTCAGGAATTGCTATTTTATTAATTTTTTTCCATTAGTGTAATAAAATCATTCTAGAGGATTCTGTGGATGGTTTGAAAGTTAAGGAAAAATGCAAAACTATTCCACTTACCAGAATATTTGTTTCACATTGAATTATTTAAATAAGTTATTTAACATTTATTGGCTGTCAGTTTCAAGTGTTCTTGAGTGTCTTAGGCATATTAATTTACTAAAATTTCAAAATAGCCAAAAAAATAAAATAAAATTTCAAAATAGCCTTGTAAGGTGGGTGCTAATAATTATCCTCATTTTCTAGATAAATCAGTAGAGGTTTAGGGAAATTGGGTAACTTGCCCAAGGTTACACATATAGTAAGTAATAGAGAGCTTGACTGTACTTAGGCGGTCTGACTTTAATTATACTGTTATCATAGGGTGTGTTGCTTGCATTTGAAGTTTAGCCAGCATTCATCAGTTTCTGAAGTGTGTAGAATGTTTTATATATCATAGAGTGCCTTCACAAAGTGTCTCATTTAATATTCTCAACACATCTAGGAGCAAGGTTGAAGTAAGTATACTTTCTTTTACTTAATATTGTATTTCCAGAATTTTTGTTTAGATAGTAAATGTTTGTTTATTCAAAGTTACGTATTAAAGATATACTAGATACCTGGCACTGTGTTAAGTTCTTCGGAGATTTCAAAGATGAATTATACTGAATGCTCCCATTTAGAAAGAAAGTTAAGATATAAATTATGCTACAAAATAGAAAGTGCCACACTACAGGGTGTTCTTGGAGATCCGAATAGTGAGATGTTGTTCTGTATCGATACTTTTATTTTTCTCTTACCTTTTTGCTTGCTTTATTTTAGCATTGTAACTCTTAAAATTTTACAGTGGTGTTTTGACCATTCAGTTGTTAGTCATTCCAAGGCCTGTTACTGCTTTTGAAAATGACATAGAACATATGGTTTTATTTGGTTTTAGGGAATGACAGAGGAAGAGGAAGACAAACTCTTGGCACTGAAAGACTTCATGATGAAATCTAACAAAGCAAAGGCCAATATAGTAGACCAGAGCCATCTCCATGATAGTAGTCAGAAAGGTGTAATTGACTTAGCAGCATTAGGCATAACTGGGAGACAAGTTGATCTTGTTAAAACCAAACAGGAACCTGATGACAAGCGAGGTTAGTATGTTTAGTGTGTGTGTGTGTGTTTAGCTTGTTGTTATTATTTACTTCATATGGCTAGTTGTAGCTAATTAGTAGTAAAATAAAAAGTCACTTTCTCAAATATAGAACATTCAAGTACTGTGGGTGACTCCATTATGTAACAGGAAAATTTGGGGGACGAAAAGTGGAGAATTGAGTTAACAGTTAAAAGGTTATGTAACCTCTCAAAATCATGGCTCTCTGTGTCAGAATCAGGATTCAAACCGAGGCTTGACTCCAGAGCTCTGCTCTTATAATGAAATCATGTTGCCTTTATGGAGATGTATATTGAAGATGAAATCCTATTTTTTAATCCTTTAAACACCAACCCAAGGTCAACAGACGATGTTAAAATGAGATAGTTACCTAGTTTGTTTTAGTAGGTAATGCCCAGTGAAATACAAAAGAGTAGACACCAGAGAAGACTTAATCATTTGAAGTCTCAAGATTTAGAACTGTCAACTATTGTGACAAGGATGTTGGTTGACATTGACTATATGAGGTTTTTAAGATCTTGTGTGTTCGTTCTTCCTTTAACTCTTTCTGAGATGTACTTACTTCCAAGTACATGCCTTTAAAAACCACTCTTCTAGTATCAGATTTTAAGGGCAGCTGAATTATATTGAAATAAACCTCTAACTGCCAAACTTGGGATAAAGTATTTGGAACTCAATTATCTGTGGATTACATTGATGGTAAGTAAAGCACTGGTACAGATTATGAGAAAAACACAAAGACCCCAAAAGAAAAATATTGAAGGATTTGAGCTTACAACTGATGGAAGAATAGAAATCCATGTTTGAAAAGGTAAATAAATGCAAACCAGTAAGATGCCATTTTCTGCCATGTGAGTAGCAAAGACTGATGATACCTATTGTTAGGCCTTTTCATACACTGTCGATAGACTATAAATTGAACATACTCTTTTTAGAAAGCAATATTCTTATTCTTTGAGTCACCATTTTCAATTCTGGAAATTTCTCCCAAGAAATATGGATAAACGTGAAGAAATATGTATAAGAATGTTCTCAGTTTAAAAAAAAGAAATAATTGAAGTGTCCATTAATAGGGGGATAGTTAAATAAACATTCAATGTATTTAATTAAGAGAAAAACAGGTTGTGAAACACTTTGTACTATTTTATTTTTGCACAATGGTATGGTGTATCATTAAACTATATTGTCTATGAGGTTTACATATGGAGGCAATTCCTGTTATGTTTTGGTAATGCTAGAACTTTGTGTTATTTAATGTACTTTTTGTAATTGGCGAAACATTTTTTAAAAAGGGTTTCTCTTTATAGTCAGAAGGTAAGTGTATAGCAATTGATTTTTACATTTTGTTTCCTAAGTAACTGATACGAGAAATAGGTCATATTTAACAGTGTGGTCAGTGACATTTGAAAAAGTTGTTTTTATTGTTGTTTCTTGAGATAAAGTGGTTATTTGAAATTGAGCTAGCCTTGGGAAACTAGGAAGCAGTTAGCTCAAATTATTAATACCATTGAAAGTGTATCTGTCCCAGAGATAGAATGAGAGTTAATGAGTTGATGTGTAAATATAAATGAAATACAAATCAGAGATTATAAAGAACAAATAGGATGTGAAGTCCATTGCTGTCTGTCCCTCCCCCACCAAAAAAATAAATAAAAGCGCTTACTGGTTTAGAGGTTTCCCTTAGACTGACTATTCTGAATCTGTATTTGTAGCTAGAAAACACGTAAAACAAGACTCAAATGTAAATGAAGAATGGAAAAGTATGTTTGGGTCACTGGAACCACCGAACATCCCACAGGCCCTACCTAAAGGGAGTGACCAGGAGGTGATTCAGACCGGGAAACCACCTCGTTCTGAGTCCTCTGCTGGCATTTGTGTCCCTTTGTCAACTTCTCCACAGGTACTATCACTTACTCAATAATCCTGCTTTTGTCTTTCATTCCCATTTTACTGTTTTGGTTGTTTAAAGGCTGTGTACTGTACTGGAAAAATCAATGTAGTGAGTTGTCCTTTAGGGAGGACATGTTTCTTTTTTTTCTTCAAGTTATTTAAATTCTACTTAGTTAACATATAGTGTAATATTGGTTTCAGGACTAGAATTTAGTGATTCATCACTTGAATGTAACCCCCATTGCTCAACACAAATGCCCATCACCCATTTAGCCCATCTCCTGTCCACCTCCCCTCCAGCAACCCTCAGTTTGTTCTGTATTACTAAGGACATGTTTCTTTCTAAAAACAGGTTTATCTTTAATTTTATGGACAAGGGGAGGTCTAATTATTGAAAGCATCAAAAAAGGTCTTGTGTTAGAGTACTCACCAATAAAGTGATCTAAAATTGTGGGTTGAAGACATCATTATGAACTGTGATTATAATTAGGTTGCAGTGAACCTTTTAAATCTGCTTTTATTCTTCCTCTAATATAACATACCTGTAAAAATAGCAAAAATACTCCTGGAAGAGAAGTCCCTAGTTTGCCATGTGTGAGAAATGTTATGATGATTTTTATATATTTGAAATAAATTTGCAATTTAAGATAACTCTTCCCTAAGCCAGTCATATTTTAAATGAAAAATATAAACTGAACCAACTGATAAATTTCTGTTTCTTTTTACTTGAATTAATGAGGATTTTTGTTTAATGTTATTGCTGTACTGATAGTTTTTTTTTTTAATGTATAGGTTTAGAAATGTAATATTTGTGGTTAATCTTTATTTTAGTTAGGTTTTCACTGAAAAAATGTCATTGTATTTAAATGGATTTAAAAATTGGTACATTATTAAGGAAAAAAAGCAGATATAATGGAGAGAAAGAACATGGGTATACAGTTTTATCATTGAGTATACTTTATGATGTAAATAGTTATAATTCTGTTTTGCAGCTTCCAGAAGTGACAAATGTCCAAAATAGAAAACCAACAATACAGGTTTTGAGTAGTACAATTTTACCGTCTGCCTACCAGATTCGGATCACAACTTGTAAAACGGAACTTCAGCAGCTCATCCAGCAGAAGCGGGAGCAGTGTACCGCTGAGAGGGTAGCTAAGCAGATGATGGAAAATGCCGAATGGGAGAGTAAACCACCACCACCCGGTAAAAGTGCCACTGCTAGGTAGTTGTATTTTAGCCTGGGTGCCGAAGCCTACAGTCTAACGCGGGATAATTAAGGAAGTAAGAACAAAACTGTCACTTGGAAGCCCAGAGGAAGGTTTCATTAAGTGAGGAATTTTAAGTCATTATCTGTGGAGCTTGGATCTTCTTAGCTGTGTGGGCAACTTACAGTGTCTTGTTTAAGCTACTTAGTGTTTCAGCCTGTCTGGTCCATTTTCTCTATTTATAGTGCTAGGTTTTACCTGCCTGCTTAGTGTCATGCCACTTTTTCATAGAATGTCAGTCGTCTTGGAGTAAGCTCCAGCTTTTAATTTGAAGGGTTTACGTCTCTTTATTTTCTTTGGCATTTGTAAAGTAATGGGTATTTTTATTTATTTTTTTATTTTTTAAAGATTTTATTTATTTAAGAGAGAGAGAACAAGCAGGGAGAAGAACAAAAGGAGAGGGAGAAGCAGGCCCCCTGCTGAGCAAGGAGCTGATGCAGGACTCTATCCCAGGACCCTGGAATCATGACCTGAGCTGAAGGCAGACACTTAATTGAGCCACCCAGGCACCCCAGTAATGGGTACTTTTAAAAAGAAAAAAATCATCATCCAAAACTCCACCACTCAGTGATTAACATTTTGTGGAAACACTGCTATATTTTGAGAAGATTTAAAAGTAACTTAGAGCTATTTCAGATGAAAATGTGGCTCAGCTATGTTAATAGACTTGCCCAGTATAAATGTGGTGGAGCTGGTTTTTGATATTAGATTTGCAGATTTTAAAAACATTTTTAATGAGTTTCTGTATATAGATTCTTTTTTGTTTTTTTTTTGGTTTTGTGTGTGTGTGTGTGTGTGTGTGTTTTTTAAAGATTTTATTTATTTATTTGACAGAGATAGAGACAGCCAGCGAGAGAGGGAACACAGGCAGGGGGAATGGGAGAGGAAGAAGCAGGCTCATAGCAGAGGAGCCTGATGTGGGGCTCGATCCCATAACGCCGGGATCACACCCTGAGCCGAAGGCAGACGCTTAACTGCTGTGCCACCCAGGCGCCCCTGTATATAGATTTTAATAATAAAAATTTAACTTGAAAACTCCGAAAAGAAATGCATAGTTTGCTTGTGTGTACAGATTTAAAATCGCATGAATTCCTGTGTGCTTCTGTCGTGTACTCCAGGGGAAAATGCTGGTGGAGATAAATGACTTAAAGATTTAAAAAGTATTATTAAGTGGTAGGTAGCATCTCAGGTCAAATAATATCCTGGAATAGAATCTGTTTTTATAAGTAGCATTTTATACTTAAGTGGAGCTGTACTTTTTATTCCTTAATCACAAACAAGGTTTCAAGTTTTGAGGTTCAAGAAATGTGCAGTGACTGTTGGGCGTTTGATTTTTTTCTTTCCACAGTTGAATGATCGTGTGAAATTGATTTTCTCTAGAGGGAAATGTTCAATCTAGCCTGGTAGATTATCTAGACTTCATGGCAAAGTGTTTTTGATCACCTTCAAATTTAGCATATCCTCCTTAAAAGTCACATTCAGCTGTTCTTCCCACACATGTAAGCTAGAGATCCAAGGGAAACATATTTTTTTATTTAGATTTTGCCAGGTTTGGCAATAATCTTGGTTTCATTTTTGTTTTCTGGTAAAAAGAAATAATTTTATCCTAAAATGACATTGTTATCACTTAATTAGATACTCTGCTGAATCCCAATACAGGACCATCTTTAGCATAGCTTTCTGTTTTGTTTTATTTTAAAATTGATTAATATTAAATTTTAAATGTTTCACTTAATATAAAAATTGACTCATCATACATTGAGGACAGTTATGTGCAGGGACCTATGCTAGGTACTGTGAATGATTCAGAATGGATAAGACATGGTCTCTGGCCTCAGCAGATCTATAATTTATTAGAGGAAATTAATCATACACAAAAAGAATATACGTAATATAACAAGTGTATAGATGTCGCAAAGTACTGGGAAATCCATGGGCATTCTGAGGCTATAATTCATAATACTGTTTAATTAACATGTTGATACCATACAATAAATGACTGCAGGTGATGAGGAAATCAACATTTAGGTGTTTACTGTGGACCTGGGACAATATTAGACACTATACATCTCGTTTATCCATATCCACCCTTTGGGTTAAGTAATATTTCCCTCATTTTACATTTGAGGAAATTGAAGCTCAGATAGTTTAAATAAGTACCCTAAGGTCACACATTATATTATGGTGTATCTGGGTCTTTGAGATTTGAGAACCAGGTTGCCTCCCTAGCACCCAGCTTCTCTAGGTTTACGATAGCCATTATCTCTGAGTGTTGAGCAAGTAGTCAGGGTTTTTCTAGGTGGTAAGTGACTGTTGTGCACTAGACACTAGAGGAGGGCCCCATGTGCAGTCTTTCTAAGGCTCTTTGATCAACACTTAATTGCTATCTTGGATGTCTTAATAAATAATAGTAACTGTCATGGTCTAATAGACCACTTTGTATCGTCTAGCTGTTGGTACCCTTTGTTTAGTTCTTACGATTGTTCTCATGCTGGTCGTTGGTGACTATAGCTGGAGGTGAGGAATATTGTATTTGTACACTATAGTTTAAGACCTGCTCCTTTGCTTTTCCTTAGGGTGGCGTCCTAAAGGGCTACTAGTTGCACATCTTCATGAACACAAATCTGCTGTGAATCGAATTAGAGTGTCTGATGAACATTCACTTTTTGCAACATGTTCAAATGATGGCACAGTGAAAATCTGGAACAGTCAAAAGATGGAAGGGAAGACCACCACTACCAGGTAATAATGCTTGGGAGCAGAATCCATTTATTCAATCAACAAATGTTTGTTGACTGCTCACTCTGACAGGTGCTGTTTTAGGATATAGCAGTGGTAAGTGGAAGAAATACCTGTTCTGTGGAGCTTTTCTCGTGCTTTTCTTGTTATCAGTTCAGTGACTACAGTTAACCACAAAATCATCAAGCACAATATCTTTGATAACCAAAATAAGTTAAAAGTTTACTTTTAGCAATGTGATACAGTTTTGTGCTGTTTACTTTTTAAAAGAGATCTATGTTTTTACTCTGTGCTTAATTATTTTCATGTTCATTCTTTCTTGGCATTGCATTGGTCAGAACATCAATCAAAACCAGTAACAGAGTCCTGGCTTCATTTAGTAATTTTTTGTCAACATTTGATTATGAAATTTCAAGCCTATAAGTAAAGTTGAAAGAGTTTCACAGTGAACATTCATGCACTTGCCACACAGATTCTGTAATTTTACTAGATTTGCCATGTCATGTAATTATATTATCCATCCTCCTATCCGTTCATCTTTTTAAATTGTATTTCAGAATAAGTTGCAGACATTAGTACACTTCCCCTAAACACTTCAGCTTATTTATCATTAAGTAGAGATCAGTATGTGTTTATAATTTTTTTTTGTTTGGGATGAAATTTATATGCTATGAAATACACAGATCTTAAGTGAACCATTCCGCGAGTTCCAAGAAATAACATACACTTCGGCAACTTAAGCCAGTCTCAAGGTATAGAATGTAGCCATCACACCAGAAGAATGTCCCCTAATGTCCCTTCACAGAGAACTCCTGCCTACAACCATTCTTTTGATTTTTTTCCCACCATTGTTACCATTTTCATTAGTATTTTAAACACCTCTTCTGATAATTATTTTTCAAATGGCTCTTTGTTATTATCATCATCAGTTGAATTCATTGTCCCTTTTATTAAGAGGGGAAGTTCAGTTGACATGTGTAAACCTCTCCAGAAACAACTTGGAATCATTGATTAACTTTACAAAAGCTTCGTTAATTCCCAAATGATTTTTATTACTGAGCCATGCCCTCTGTATTCCAGTGTCATATTTTAGGGAGTGGTATCCCAGTGTCACATTTCAGACAGTGGTATCCCAGAAAATGTGGCAGTTCAGCTGACTGTATAGTCTTTAGGAAGTTTGTATGATAATTAGGAGATTGGATTTCCTCTGGATGCAGCTGCTCTTGCTTTTCTGTAACACCTGCTGTCTTGTTTGTGGAGTGCAGTAGGCCTTGGCTTGGGGGTGCTTCATTCCACAGTGGGGACGTGGGGAAGGGAACAGAATGTGATACCCTTATCATATGCCTTCATGAACTGGATTAGGGGAGAAGCAGGCCATTATTATTGCCAGATCCAAGTGGGGAACAGCTGGTGGCTGGAAAAGAGCAACAAAACTTTTTTTCTTAGGAAAAGTATTTTCTTAGGAAATGTTACTAGTACATTCTCTCTACTGAGGTTTTTCCCCCTATGCGTTACGTTGGCTGACCACCCAGTTCCCAGTGCTGACTTTCTCGTTGAATATTATTGTGATTTAGGCCACGCAGCTCTTGGCCCTGCCATTTTCTTCATTCTTGAGTTAAATTTTTGCTTTGTCCCTTGGGCACTAGTTTGTGAAAAATTGCTCTTTTTCTAAACTTGTACATTAAATTTTTAAAAAACTTAATCCTTTATAGTATTCTAAATTATATTTTCCATATATGCTTCTTGTGTTACCCTATTTTGGGCTCATTTAGCTTCTCAGTTTTAGGGGAGGTTGATGAATTTGGTACTTCTTGAATTGTGATGATAAAACATCTCAGTGGAGTTTTGTCTGGATGAAGAGATGACACAGTATGAGAGGTGTGCAAGAAAGTTACAGTGTTACATATTTTAGAGTTGCTGATAGTGTTGGAGGTTGAAGTTTTTGAGTGGTGTGGCTACTCTGAAGAAAAGGGAGCATAAAGGCCTATAAAAGGCCTGAGTATGCCTGAGGCCTTAATCTTTGCCAGTTGAATTTCAGGGACAGGAAGAGTGGTGGTCAGGAAAGGAGAAAGAAGCAGCCATTTAAGTTACATCAAACTGCACAGAAGAAAGAGTTTTAAGAAAGGAACTTAGAGGCAGCTCTCAAATGTAATATAAAAGCCAATTGGCATGAAAACCTAGTAAGGCCATTGGGCATTCTCATACAGTGCCCTTTGGTGGAATGCAAGTGATACATCCATCATCTTTGGAGGGCTTTTTGACAATATATATTACAAGCATTTATGATGTCCATATCCTAAGGAAATGACTAAGAATGAACTCAGAGATTTAGTTTTAAGGGCTTTTCAGATTGGCTTCCTTTATAATAGTAAAAAATTAGAAAGAAACCAGAGGTTTAGCAGTAGAGGTAAAATTAGATAAGTGCTGGTGCAAATACAAAAGTGATGTTGCGGGAATAAGTTTGTTTTTTTTTTTTTTTTTTTTTTAAAGATTTTATTTATTTATTCGACAGAGATAGAGACAGCGGCGAGAGAGGAACACAAGCAGGGGGAGTGGGAGAGGAAGAAGCAGGCTCATAGCAGAGGAGCCTGATGTGGGGCTCGATCCCGCAGTGCCGGGATCACGCCCTGAGCCGAAGGCAGACGCTTAACCGCTGTGCCACCCAGGCGCCCCCGGGAATAAGTTTTTTGATATAAAATATGTTAATATGTCGTGTAAGAAAGTAGGTTTAAGAACTCATGTAGGGTTTCTGTTTTTGGAATGATCAAGTAAGGATTTCTAAAAATCTCTTTAATAAAAATAGAACACTGGTAGATACTGTCAATATCAACTTTTTCAGAACTCTAGAAATTAAGTCCTGCATTAGTCTGAAGAGCATTCTTTAAGAATATCAGCTTTCAGAACAGTGAGCCATGTGTTCCCTGATTTTATCCCCTTTTACCAAGCAGTGCAGTAGCTTTGAAAACTAATAGTCCCCCAGTCTTTTATCATGCTGTTCAGTGGCTTTGAAACTCAAAGTCCCACAACTGTGGTAGCCCTGAAAACCAGCAGCTTAGTAGTGACCGGAGGGGTCATAATGGCCAAAAGCCCCATTTCTAGGGAATTGTCACTATTTGACCTTTCTGCCACCTTGCTGAAAGCTCCATTCTCAGGATCTATCTTTATTTGATCTGACTCATCCTGTTCTTTGAGAAAAACTCTGCCCACAGGACATTTGTTGAAATTATCAATGCTGTTTGTTAACATTGCAGCCTGAGGTGGCATTACCAATTGTAGCTAACAAGAGACTAACAAAAAACTTATAAGGAAGAACTAGGGAATGATATATCTGTAGGGGCCTTTGGAAAGTTCAGACATATTCATGGGTATCTATAAGGCCACATGCATGTATAGTATGCATGTATTGTATGCATGCCCAAGAAAGAACTGAGAAGACCCCGAGTTCTTGCCTCTGGCTGACCTTGAGACTCTTTGCAAGCAGGAAATGAAAGATGAGGCAGAGTTGTAAGCTGCCTTCTTGAAGGTGTCTTGCAAACACAGAGAACCTCAACAAAGGCTAGAATGCTTTTCATTTCAAGGCATGTAAGGAAAGGAAATGTCTGTGTAGTCATTAGCCGACCACTAAGTTAACTGAACAAAGACTTTAGTGGCTACACATGAGAAAGAATATGGACTTCAGAGAATTAATCCAAGAGGAGTCACTAAATAAACAGCAATAGCCTTGGAATATTATTTCCAAAATTGGCATATTAGAATATCTAGTTTTGAACAAAAAATTGCAGGTCAGGAAAAGAAACAGGAAAGTATGGTTTATATACAGGAAAAAAAGTCAATGGAAACTCTTCCTCCATAATCCCAGATATTGGACTTACTAGACAAAGATTTTAAATTAGCTATTAAAAATATTTTCAAAGAATTGAAGAAACCGTGTTTAAAGAATTAAAAGTAAATTAAGAAAATGTCTCCAAATATCCATATCAATAAAGAGATAGAAGTGATCGATAGAAATTCTGGAGTTGAAAAGTGAAATAACTGAAATAATGAAATAAGTGAAATAAATGAAAAATTCACAAGAAAGGCTGAACGGATTTCAGCTGGCAAGAGAAAAAATCAGCTGAGGGTTGATCAGTTGACATTATTCAGTCCGAGGTACAAAAACTAAAAAAGAGTAAAGAAAAATGAACAGAGCTTCATAGGCGTGCAGAACACCACGTGTGCTAAGATACACATAGTAGGAGTCCTAGAAGGTGAGGAGAGAGAAAAAGGAGGAGAAAGAGTATTTGAAGAATCACTGGCTAAGAACTCCCCAGATTTGGTGGAAAACATTAATCTGCATATTTAAGCAGCTCAGTGAACTCCAAGTAGGATGAAAATCAAAGAGAGCCATACTTGACACAAGATGAGCAAACTGTTGAAAGACAGAATCTTGAAAGCAGTGAGAGATAAGGGACTTACTGCATACAGGGGATCCTTAATAAGATTAATAGCTGACATTTCATTGAAATGATGGAGACTGGAAGTCAGTGAGATGACATATTCGAAGTGTTGAAAGAAAAAGACTGTCAACTGAAAATGCTATATGCAGCAGAATTGTCCTCCAAAAACAAAGGAGAGGTCATTAAAAACAGGGAATTTATTACTAGGAGATTTTCCCTAAATGAAATACTTAAAGGTGTTTTTTGTGCTGAAAGGAAAGGACATGAGACAGTAACCTGAATCCACATGAAAAAACAGAGACAGTACAAATTATTTTTATAACTCTTTTATAGCCTGTTGTCTTATTTAAAAGATGATCACGTAAATAATTATAAAATTGTGTCTATGGGCTTGTAGTATATAAATATAGAATTTATGTGACAATAATAGTACAGAAGAGGGAGGAAGGAACAAGGAACTTCTGAAGCAAAGTTTTTGTGTATTAATGAAATTGGTATTAATCTGATTAGATAACAAATGTATTTCCCAGGGAAAAAACCTTTCAAAAACATGTATAAGAAACAACAAAGAAATTAAAATGGTATACTAGAAAATACATTTTTAACACAAAAGAAGGCAGTGGTGGAGGAATACAACAGTAACAACAAAACCTGTGCAAGACAGAAAAAACAAATAGCAAAATGTCAAACATAAGCCTTACCTTATTGGTAATCATATAAATGTAATCAGAAGGCAGTGTTGGCAGAAAGTATAAAAAAAATGATATGACTTATGTGCTGTTTACAAGAGACACACTTTATTTTTATTTATTTATTCAGTTTTAAAATTTTTAATTCCAGTATAGTTAACATACAGTGTTATCTTAGTTTCAGGTGTACAGTACAGTGATTCAGTAATTCTAAGTATATTACTCAGTGCTCATTGTGATAAATGTACTTTTAATCCCCTTTACCTATTTCACCCATTCCCCCTCCCTTGTAATCATCACTTCTCTGTAGTTAAGAGTCTGTGTTTTTGGTTTGTCCCCTTTTTTTCTTTGTTCATTTGTTTTGTTTCTTAAATTGCACATATGAATGATATCATATGGTATTTGTCTTACTCTGAGTGGCTTATTTCACTTAGCATTGTACTCTTTAGATCCATCTATATCGTTGCAAATGGCAAGAGTTCATTCTTTGAAATGAGTAATATTCTATTGTGTATATATACCACATCTTTATCCATTCATCTATCAATGGACACTTGGGCTACTTCTATATTTTGGCTATTGTAAATAATGCAGTAAACGTAGGGGAGTATATATCTTTTTGAATTAGTGTTTTCTTTTTTTTTTTAAAGATTTTATTTATTTATGTGACAGAGACAGCCAGCGAGAGAGAGGGAATACAAGCAGGGGGAGTGGGAGAGGAAGAAGCAGGCTCATAGCGGAGGAGCCTGATGTGGGGCTCGATCCCAGAACGCCAGGATCACGCCCCGAGCCGAAGGCAGATGCTTAACCACAGTGCCACCCAGGCGCCCCTGAATTAGTGTTTTCATATTCTTTGGGTGGATACCCAGTAGTGCAATTCCTGAATCATAGGGTAATCCAATTTTTAAGTTTTTGAGGAACCTCCATACTGTTCTTCACAGTGGCTGCATCAGTTTGTATTCCCACCAAAAGTGTATGAAGGTTCCTTTTTCTTCCCATCTTCACCAACACTTGTTGTTTCTTGTGTTTTTGATTTTAGGCATTCTGACAGGTATGAGGGGATATCTCATAGTGGTTTTGATTTGCATTTCCCTGATGATGAGTGATGTTGAACATCTTTTCATGTATCTGTTGGCCATCTGTATGTCTTCTTTGGTAAAATGTCTGTTTATGTCTTCTGCCCATTTTTTAATTGGATTATTTGTGGTTTTGGTGTTGAGTTGTAGAAGTCTTTATATATTTTGGATGCTAACCCTTTAGCAGATATGTCATATGCAAATATCTTCTCCCATTCAGCAGATTGTCTTTTAGTTTTGTTGATTGTTTCCTTTGCTGTGCAGATGCTTTTTATTTTGATGTAATCCCCATAGTTTATTTTTGCTTTTGTTTCCCTTGTCTCAGGAGACATAGCTTAGAAAAATGTTGCTATGGCCGATGTATAAGAGATGCACTTTAGATTCAAGTACACAAGTTGGTTGAAAGTAAAAGGATACACCATGTAAACAGTACCAAAAAGAGAGCTGGAGCAGCTATATTAATATTGGACAAAATAAGCTTTAAGACAAAAATTGCTACTATAGATAAATAAGGACGTTTTATAATGATAGAAGAGTCAGTGCATCAGGAAAACATAACAATTTGCAAACATATGTACCTGATAACACATCCCCCAAATGAAGCAAAAACTAACAAAATTGAAGGGAAAAGTAAGGTAATTCAATAATAGTTGAGACTTGAATACTCTGCTTTCAGTATGGATAGAACAAGTAGGCATAAGATCAACAAAGAAAATGGCAGATTTAATCAACACTACAAATGAACCAGATCTAAAGATTTTAATAGAACACTCCACCCAACAGTAGCAGAATACAAATTCTTTTCAAGTGCACATGGAACACTTTCCAGATTAAACCACATATGAGGCCATAAAACAAGCCTCAGTAAATTTAAAAGCATTGAAACATATCAACATGTATGTTCTCTAACCACAGTGGAATGAAGCTAGATATCAGTAACAGAAAGGTTTGAGAAATTGACAAATATGTGGAGATTAAGCACCACATGGCTAAATAACCAGTAGTTCAAAGGGAAATTAGCGAATACTTTGAGATGAATGAAAATGAAAACACAACATGCCAAAACTTATGGAATGCAGCTAAAGGAGTATTTAGAAATTTATAGCTGTAAACATCTATATTTAAAAACAAGAAAGATCTTAAATCAATAACTTAGCCTTAACCTTAGGAAGCTAGTAAAAGAAGAGTAAAGTAAACCCTAAGCAACTAGAAGGAAGGAAATAATAAAAACTAAAGGGGAAATAAAGAAAAATCAACAAAAGCAAAATTTATTCTTTGGAAAGATCAAGATTGTCAAACTTTTTCTTCAGTAACCAATATAAAAAAGAGAGAGGACTCAAATTACTAAAATTAGGAATGAGAGAGGGGGCATTACTACTGACATGACACGTAATAAAAGGAATTATGACAAAAATACTGGAACAATTATATGTCAACAAATAATCTAGATGAAATGGACAAATTCCTAGAGAGACACAAGCTGTCAAAAATGACTCAAGAAGAGGGGCGCCTGGGTGGCTCAATTGGTTGAGTGTCTGCCTTAGGCTCCGGTCTCCCTGCTCAGTGGGGAGTCTCCTTCTCTCCCTCTGCCCCTCCCCCTTGTTTGTGCTCTCTCACTCTGCTCTCTCTCTCAAACAAATAAATAAAAATCTTTAAAATACTCAAGAAGAAATAGAAAATCTGAATAGACCTATAACAAAAAGATTTAATTAGTCATTTAAAAAAAATTCCCACAAAGAAAAGCCCAGGCCTCATTTAATGAAATAACACTCATCTTTCAAAACTCTTCCCAAAAAACAGATGAGGGAACATTTCCTAATTCATTCCGTAAGGCCAATATTACCTGATGCCGTAACCAGACAGATACATCAAGAGAAAACAATACACGAATACCCATGATTATTATAAGCATAAAAATCCTACACTACATACTAGTAAACTGAGTCCAGCATATTAAAATGATTATATACCATGACCAAGTTCAGTTGATGCCAAGACTGCAGACCTTGTTCAACATATGAAAATCAATAAGGAATATATCCTGTTAATAGAACAAAGGATAAAGACCAAGTGATCATCTCAACAGAAAGCATTTGACAAAATCTCACACTGTTTTATGATTAAAAACAATTCAGTCTAGTAATAGATGAGAACTGATAAAGGACATCTACAAAAAACCCATAACTGTGATATCATACTTAATGGTGAAAGACTGAAAGCTTTCCCCCTGAGATGAGGAACCGGATAAGGATGTCCGCTTTTGCCACTTCCTGGAGGTTTTAGGGCAATTAGATAAGGGAAAGAAGTAAAAGGCCTACAGATTAGAAAGGAAGAAGTAGAACTAAATTAGCATACAGCATAATTTTGTTTATAGAGTATCTTAAGCAATGAAAAGAAAGACCTCTTAGAACTAACAAATGAGTTCAGCAAAGTTGCAGAATACAAGATGATGCTGTATTTGTATATAGAATAAAACATTGCATTTCTGTGTGCTAACAATGAATGATCTAAAGGTGAAATTAAGAAAACAATTCCATTTACAATAGCATCAAAAAGAAAATACTTATGAATAAATTTATCAAAAAAGTACTGAGAACTATAGTATATTGAAGACCATAAAAACATCATTGAAAGAAATTGTAGATCTCAATAAATGGAAATACATCTTACGTTCATGCTGTGTTCATTTAATGGAATACTTAACATTGTTAAGATAGCAGTCCTCCCCAAATGGATGTACCCATTCAATGCAATCCCTATGAAATTACCAGCCTTTCTGCAGAAATTGACGCCCTGATTCTAAAATTCATAAAGAAATGCAAATGACTTAAATAGCCAAAGTACTCTTGGAAGAACAAAGATGGAGAACTCACACTTCCAGATTTGCTTTATGGCAAGAGTTTCTGAAATATAACCTCAAGAGCACATGTGACAAAAGAAAAAAAATAGATAAGTGAGACTTCATCAAAACTACAGACATTTATGCTTCAAAGGACACTGTCAAAAAAGTGAAAGGACAACCCCCAGAACAAGAGAAATACTTGTAAATATAAATATACAGAATATGTATATATGCTTTTTCAACTCAACAATAAGAGGACAATTAAAAAATAGTGGATTCAAATAGATGTTTCTCCACAGAGGACCAGGAAACATACAGAAAGCTGTCCCACATGATTAGTCACTAGGGAAATGCAAATAAAACTGTAGTGAGGTAACATTTCACACCGACTAGAATGGCTGTTATCAAAAAGACAATAACAAGTGCTGGAGAGAATGTGGAGAAACTGGTACCTTTATACGTTGCTGGTAGGAATGTAAAATGGTGCAGTAACTGTGGAAAATAGTTTTGGCAGTTTCTCAAATGCTAAACACAGAGTTACCTAATAATGACCCCTCGATTCCACTCGTAGGTATAAACCCAAGACAGTTGAAGACATTTGTTCACACAAAAATCTGTACACACGTGTTCACAGCAGCATTATTCATAATAGCCCAAGAGTGGAAACCACAATGCCTGCAAGCTGTTGAGTGGACAAACAAAATGTGGTGTATCCTCCATACAATGGAGTTATTATTTAGCCACAAAAAAGAGTGAAATACACATGCTACAACATGGATAAACCTTGAAGACATGCTAAGTGAAAGAAGCCCGATTCAGAGATCAGCTAGCATATTGTATGATTCCCTTTATATGAAATATCTGGAATAGGCAAATCCACAGAGACAGAGAAAGTAGATTAGTACAGATCTTCCTTGATTTATGATGGGGTTATGTCATGATAAAACCACTGTAAGTTGAAAATACCTCAAGTCAAAATGCATTCAATACACCTAACCTGCCAAACACCATAGCTTAGCCAATGTGCTAAGCCTACATTAGCCTACAGTTGGGCAAAATTATTTAACACAAAGCCCATTTTATAATAAAGCATTGAATATCTCATGTAATTTATTGAATACCAAAAGAAAGAACAGTTGTAGGGGTTCATAATGGTTGTAAGTGTGTTGTTTTTTTACCCTTGTGATCATGTGGCTGCCTGGGAGCTGTGGCTCCCTGCTGCTGGTGAGCTAGATCGTATGGTGTGTCACTAGCAAGGAAAAGATCAAATTCGAAGTTTGAAGTACAGTTTCAACTGAATGGCTGTTGCTTTTATACTATCATGAAGTTGAAAAATTGTAAGTCAAGGACTATCCATAGTTGGCAGGAGCTGGGGGAATGGAGGATTGGGGAGTGACTGCTGACGGGTACAGGGTTTCTTTTTGGGGTGGTATAAAGGTTCTTGAATTACATAATGGTAATGGTTACAAAACTTAGTGACTACAACTGTCAGTCTCTTTAAAAGAGTGAATTTCATGATAGGTAAATTATATCTCAATAGTAGAGGGAGAGAGAGAGCAAACAAATGCAAGAGACTGTGCGGTACTGGTATTCCTTTTTCTCCTGACTCATCTACCATATTGGTTGGGTCCCTGGAGGCACTATGTTTAAGTGTGTCCAAAGACTTACACACAAACGTTTACAGCGGCATTATTCATAATAGCTAAAAGGCAGAAACAGCAGAAATGTTCATCAGCTGATGAATGGATAAAGAAAATGTGGTATTCCACAGAAAGGAATAATACTTGGCTGTAAAAAGGAATGGATGAACCTTGAAAACACTTTGTTAAGTGAAAGAAGCCAGATACAAAAGGCAACATATTATATGACTGCGTTCAAAGAAATCTCCAGAATGGGCAAATTCATAGAAACTTAAGCAAATTTGTTTCCGGGGGCTGGCAGGAGAGGAAAAAGAGGAGTGAATGCTAATGGATGTGAGGTTTCCTTTTTGGGTTTCTTAGGAATGATGAAAATATAGAATCAGACACTGATGATTTACGCAAAATTCTGTTAACATACTAAAAATCATGGAATTATACACTGTAAAATATTATACCTTATGGTATCATGTCCCAACAAAGCTGTGATTAAGAAAAAGTAAACTAGAGAATAATGATTAATAAAAAAATTCAACATATCATTCCATATTTATTTAAAAAGCAAATATGAATATATTGTAATATGCATAGAAAACCCTTTGGTAGGTTATATATAACAAAATGTTAATAGTGTTTCTGGGTGATAGAATTATAAATGTTTTTACTTTTCCCTATTCTTTTCTGTAGTTTTGATAATTTTTTATAGTATGTATTAGCTTGCATAATAAAATGAAACAGAAAAGATGGAGATGAATAAATTTGGTGATTAGGGGCTTGTGATCTTTCAGAAGTATGGCCCTGTAGAAGGATGAGTATGCACCTTATGAAGGAGGTACTGAAGGTATTGAAAGGGAATTGGTGATCATGGGAGGCACCCTGTGTAGTTCATCTATTCAAGAAGTTTGGCAGTGAATTTGAGAAAGGGAAGTAGCTTGAGACGTCAGTATGTGTGTGGGAAAGACTGAATATTATAATAAATATTTTGCATTTATGAGTGTTTTATTATTTACTTATTATTTGAGCTCCACTGTGTTCCAAGTAGAGAAGTCAGGGCAGTCCTGTTTTGTCGATGAATAAACTGATACACAGCAGAGTAAGTGGCTTGACCATGGTCATATGGGTGGTCCGTGCTGGAACTAGTCATTCCAAAGCCAGTGCTTTTCCTGCTGCGTCAGGCTGCATCCCAGGAATTGCAGAATAGGTAAGAAAAGGGCTTAAGGTATTGCAAGAGTGAAAGGAAAGCTGGATGAGGGCATTAAGAATGGGAGCTCCAGTTGGAAAGGATGGACAGTTCTTCTGTGACAGGAGAGAAGTGTGTGGGGATGGCCATTTGAAAATATGAAAAGTTGATTTTGTGCCAATGCTTTTGAGCAGGAGTCTAAGATTTGTTAGGAGAGCAAGGAGGTAAAACAGACCTCAAAGTAGTAATTTTGTTGCTCAACAGCCATGTGGATATTTATTGAATAATAGCAATAATAATGCTCTTGTGGCCCTTGCAGAAATGCGTTCTGTTTTCTTTTGTGCAGATCTACTCTTACATACAGCCGAATTGGAGGACGTGTCAAGACGCTTACATTCTGCCAGGGGTCCCACTACTTAGCCATTGCGTCTGACAACTGTGCTGTCCAGCTTCTTGCGATTGAAGCTTCTAAGCTGCCCAAGTCTCCTAAGATTCAGCCTCTGCAAAGCAGGTATCTATCTTTTGTTTTTTTTTAACTGCATTTAGTGCACCAGGGTAATTTAATCCTACCTTGCCAGTGTAGTTTGGATCAACTGAGGGCCTATTAGTTTGTACTTTGTTTTAGCACATGAAATAAATAATAAATAAAACTGTGTTTCAGCTCATATTTGTCAGATGCAGTTAGTTTCAGAAAGCTATGTCTGCCTATCTTCTTTCTGCCAAAGGTCAGAAGGGCGGCTTTGAACTTGTGGCTCATCCCAGTCTGGAATCTGAATAACCTAATTATCAGTTGGATCTTCTGTCTCAGCTACAAAAAGCATAATTCTGGCTGGCTGATTTTGAGAATGTGAATGTTCTTCATTAAAGGAAACTCAAAACGTTGTCAGCATTTTGTCACTTGGCATTAAAATGTCTGAAGTTGATGGGAAGGAACATGGAGTGCTGCTTTTAGTCAAATGATTTGCTTATTATTGTAAAACGAAATACTGGCTGGTTTTATCTGAGAATTTATTTCATATAAATTGTGGTTGCCCACAGATTAAACACAGGGTAAAATGTTTAAAGATAAAGCAGAACAAGTTTTCAACTGACCAGTATGTGCTACACACCAAGGATGCCAAATACAAATAAGATCTATTAGGCTAAGATGCTACAGCCTAATGGAAGAAGCAGACCAGTTAACAGGTGATTCCAGTTGCAGTGTGATAATGTGCCCATGGTACAGGGACAGGGGGAGCCAGCGTGCCGGCGATAGGGAAGGAGGCCTGGGGGAGGGGAGACCAGAGATGTAAGTTAGCCAGCCAAAGCAGGGTGGTCGAGAAGGGCATGGCAGCAGAGGGGGTAGATCCCACAGGAAGAAAGCAGAGTGAGCAGATTTTTATACTTACAAGGATTATAAGACACGGCGGTTGGGGCAGCTAAGGAGGGAAAGGATGTATGTTGGATCGTCTAGGATTTTATTGTTTATGTTATTTTATTGTTTGTTTATAATTTTGTTTAGCCCTTATAATTAAAAATATGCATTATGTTTAATACATTCACAGAACAGATTTGGGCAGCTTTTGTCTAGGACATATTACATATTGTTTTTAACTAAAAAATACCTGCCAGTTTTCTTTAAAATTGTTTCAGCAGAGGATGACTGTGTAACAGTATAACTACTGAGTTCCATGGAACTTAACCAACAGCTGTTGGCGGATTGTGTTCTGTGATAGCTGTGCTGTTAGGACACACACAGAGACATGCACCTTCCTCCCACAGGTACCTCACAGCCGATAGCACTTTCCACTATGGATGTTATTGTCTTTACCGTAAGCAAACATTGATACGTAGATGAGAGATTGTGCCAGAACGTTTAGTAGATTTCACTCTGCCTGATAGCAGTTGCTCCAAAGAAACCTTGCCATGAGTCTTTTCTTTTAAGTTTGCTTCTTTCAGTCAGATTGACTCTCGTCATGCCTCTTAATAATTAGAATTTATAGCACCTTTTCACATTTTATTTGGCATTTGGACTTTTCATCATCCCTCTAGGGGAAATACAGTCATTATTAGAATGTTTGTAAATATAGTTGTTTCTCTAAGACACAGAGGTCAGCAAACTATACCTGCATTATGGCTCATAAGCTAAGAATGATTTTTGCGTTTTTAAAAGATTGTAAAAAAATGAATATGCAGTAGAGCTGTGACTTGCAAAGCCTGAAATATTTACTGTCTGGCTCGTTACAGAAAATGTTTGCTGACTCCTGATCTAAGAGATAAAACTAAAATAGTGTGTGCTGCAGAAGCATGACATATGCTGGTCAGGGAGGCTGGCCAATATGTTTATCAATTCTTTTTAGTTTAAAAATGCCTCAGCTTGAAGAAAATAGGCATACTCATATAATGGAATAGTACATAAAAAGGAATCAGTGTTATCTTACTACTTTTATTATCGGTAATGAAAGGAATAAACTATTGATTAATGCAACAACCAATGAATCCTAAATCCTTTTTGCTAATGAAAGAAGTCAGACCCAAAAGGCTATTTATTGTATGTTTCCAACTAGGGAGGAATTGAGATCAGTGGTAGTCACAGGTTGGGGGTGGGGTAGGAGTTGACTACAAAGGGGCTGCACAAGATAATTTTTGGGGTGTGGACTTGTTCTTTGTGGTTCTGTGGTAGAAGATCCATGGCTGTGCATCTGTCGTAATGCACAGAACTAGATACCACAAAGAGTGAATTTTACTCTAAAAAAAAAATCAACCCAGATACAGGATGAAAGCTAGAATGCAGTCTATGACAAATCAGTCTACTTATTATATAGATGAAGCTTATAGTCACATTGAAGAGTGTGGGCAATAAACAAGCCAACCTAATACCTTTGGAAGACTGTGGTTTAATTGGACACTGCAAGGCAAATGACAGAAGGAACTGAACTTAAACACTATGTTCTAGTTGGTTGTTTTTCCCAGGAATATGGTTTATCAACTCCAGCATTACTTTAGTTGTATATTAAGGTTGAACAATAGGTAAATATGTAGGTAATGAGAGCCAGATTTCTCACTGCTGAAGAAAGAAGAAATTCATATTACAAATATGAAAAGAGGATGGCTAATCAGGGAAATTCAAATCAAAACCACACTGAGATACCACCTTACGCCAGTTAGAATGGCAAAAATAGACAAGGCAAGAGACAACAATTGTTGGAGAGGATGTGGAGAAAGGGGATCCCTCCTACATTGTTGGTGGGAATGCAAGTTGGTACAGCCACTCTGGAAAACAGTGTGGAGGTCCCTTAAAAAGTTAAAAATTGAGCTACCCTATGATCCAGCCATTGCACTACTGGGTGTTTACCCCAAAGATACACACGTAATGAAGAGAAGGGCCATATGCACCCCAATGTTCATAGCAGCATTGTCCACAATAGCTAAATTGTGGAAGGAGCCGAGATGCCCTTCAACAGATGACTGGATTAAGAAGTTGTGGTCCATATATACAATGGAATATTACTCAGCTATCAGAAAGAACGAATTCTCAACATTTGCTGCAAAATGGACGGCACTGGCGGAGATAATGCTAAGTGAAATAAGTCAAGCAGAGAAGGACAACTATCATATGATTTCTCTCATCTATGGAACATAAGAACTAGGATGATCAGTAGGGGAAGAAAGGGATAAAGAAAGGGGGGGTAATCAGAAGGGGGAATGAAGCATGAGAGACTATGGACTATGAGAAACAAACTGAGAGCCTCAGAGGGGGGTGGGGTGGGGGAATGGGATAGACCGGTGATGGGTAGTAAGGAGGGCACGTATTGCATGGTGCACTGGGTGTTATACACAACTAATGAATCATCAAGCCTTACATCGGAAACCGGGGATGTACTGTATGGTGACTAACATAATATAATAAAAAATCATTGAAAAGGGGATGGCTAGAATGAACCCTGGTGCCGGGTAGATATCAATATGGACTCAGTATCAGTATGGACTCATGATACATGTATATGCATATGTGTGTATATATGTGTGTGTGTGTATGTTTGTATACATATGCACACATACACATACAAAGATATGGAAGTACAGATAATGGGTGTAGGTATGAGGTGTCTAGCTCATATTTTCTAGCTCTGGCCATTGAAAGAGACTGGAGCAGGGACCCCCAGGGACCCCCCCCCCCCCC